>NC_064641.1:498987591-499293194 GCF_023864345.2 Schistocerca serialis cubense | reverse complement strand
GAAAGCTGGCAACAGCAGCATACAGAATGTAGATCTGGAGAGTAATGCTTATCTGTGAAGGCCTGAGTTCAGCTTACTGGGCAAGGATTTGCTCATTATTATAAATGTGCTGTCCACTGGTGGCTAGATTGTATGAGACAGAACTTCTAGTCTTGCTAAATTTGTTAGGGACCTACTCTTCTAGTCTTGCTAATTTTGTTAGGGACCTACTCTTCTAGTCTTGCTAATTTTGTTAGGGACCTACTCTTCTAGTCTTGCTAAATTTGTTAGGGACCTACTCTTCTTTTCCTAAACCCTACAGTGAAAGCCCTTCTTGCCACCAACTTCTCTGACCAAAATTCAATGTTCCTCACCCATATTGTACCTCTGTCCAACTGTAACCCTCCCTATCTTCTACCCTGTTAACTCCTGGCCACCTTTCTGCAATTTCTTATATCCAATCTTGCCTTGTCCTCTTTTTGTGTGTCCTTTACCAATAAGACAAACCTCACAATGGAGAAAGAACAGTCACCCACATCTCTAAGATAGCCTGTGATTTGATCATCCTTCCTGCAAAAGCTCCAGCACTGTCATGATGAACCACCGTGATTATCTGTCAGAAGGTATCCATCAGTTGCTTGCCTCTTTCAGCTACAATACCTCAGCATCATGGGTAAGGACGTGCTCGTTATTACAGATGTTCTGTCCACTGGTGCTAAGACTGTGGGGGACAAAGTCCAGCATATCCTCCAGTCATTACTCAAACCCTTTGTTCCATCTCAGACTCTCTCCCCCAAATCCATCTCGCATCTTACCCCAGTTACATCTTGCACATGCACATGCTTCCTAAAACCCATAAACCTAAGCATCCTGGGTGCCATATTGTTGCTGGTTACTAAGCTCACATGATAAAGAATCTCAGTTGATGATGACTAACAGCTTCTACCCATTGGCTCCGTCCTAGCTTCCCATATAAAACACACAAACTATTTATTTCATTGCCTATCAACCACCTCTATCCTTAAACATTGGATATCCACTTGGCACTCTCCTATGCCATCTTGTTCATGATGAGTTGTAATGAGGAAACCACCTTAGCCACCCAACGTCCTAAACCCCTTGTCTGGGTCAGAGTACTCAGAGATACTTTCATGATATGGACTCACAGGAAGACATCCACACCCCTCATTCTTCCACTAACTCCTGTCAACTTACCTTATTCCTCCTCAATCCAATTCGCTGCCATCTTGTATACTGACCTATGTCACTCTGATATTTCCATTAAAAACCTCTGTCCACATCAAGTCCACCAACCATTGGCAGCACCACTGTTTTGAAAGCTACCATATCCTCTACAGTAAAACGGCTTTTGCAGCAGTCTGGTCACCCATGTACAGCACATATTCCTAGCCCAGTATGCTGAAGGTCATACTAAGTTCTTCACAGGCAGACACAGTCCACAAACAAATTGCCCATGTCGTATCTACACATATTAGTCCTCCAATCACCCTCACGAACCAGCTGCAACACACCTCCTCTATTAAGCAATATCACCCCAAACTTCTGGAAACTTTCACAAAATTCACATTTGACGGTGCAGTCATTTGGCTGTAAGTGTTGCAACAGCTGTATGTGATACAGTTTCTGCAGAATCTTGCACACAGTTGGCTGCCTTGCATTACGTGGATTTCTTTGGGCTAGGAAGGAATACATATTGGACGCTCTCAACTGTTTCCTCCGTGACAGGTGGTCACTCAGAGCTTTTCCTTACAGAGGCAGCCAGTACCTTTGAACTATTGATAACATCACAGAATGTATTGGTGAGTTGGTGGCTGTATGTTGTACTGTGTTCGGAATCCATGCTACACACTAGTGATGGATTCTGTCTTCTCATATTGCAACATGCAAAATGCTTTCTGTTTATTAGTCGCCATTTTGTGAACTGTTACCACTCTGCCACCTGATGAATCAAAAAGGAATGATATAAACAAAACTTTAAAGTGTACTCGTTCGAATGGATATTAGTACAAATGGGAGGCATTAAGTATTTGAGGCTATAAGATGTCAAAACCCAATAAATCATTTGTTAACCCCTCTGTATATTCAAGGAACTGAAATTGTTATTATCTCTCAGGTTTTCTCAGCATGACTCACTGAGTGCTATTATTGTTGTTGTTTCTGCTGTGTGCTGTTACTTATACTCTAACCAGACAGTGAATACACATAGCAGCACAACTTGCACCACTTGAAGAAGCCGACTAGGTTGGTCATCAAAATATTGTGCATAAAATGGAAACAATATCTCAGTTGAACTCCTGGAAACTGCTGAAACAGTTACCTCTGCTGACAGTGAAAGTATTATAATCAAGCCTAATTGAGAAACTTCAACACTTGTAAAAGTAAAGTTTTCTTGAAAATTAACAACTAGTTTTCTGCAGATGGACTGTCACTGAAGTTGGATGAAAGACACTGCATGTAGTTAGTTATACACTGAGGTGACAAAAGTCATGTGATACCTCCCAGTATTGTGTCAGACCATCTTTTGCCTGGCCTAGTGCAGCAGCTCTATGCGGCATGGACTCAACAAGTCATTGGAAGCCCCCTGCAGAAATATTGAGCCAGGCTGCCTCTATAGCCATGCATAATTGCGAAGGTGTTGCCAGTGCAGGATGTTGTGCATGAACTGATCTCTTGATTATGTCCCATAAATGTTTGATGGGATTCATATCAGGTGATCTGGGTGGTCAAATCATTTGCTTGAGTTGTCCAGAATGTTCTTCAAACCAATTATGGACAGTTGTGGCCAAGTGACATGACATTGTTGTTTGGGAATGTCAAGTCCATGAATGGCTGCAAATGGTCGCCAAGTAGCTGAACATAACCATTCCCAGTTAATGATCTGTCCAGATGGACCAGAGAACCCAGTTTATTCCAAGTAAATACAGCCAACACCATTATGAAGCCACCACAAGCTTGCACAGTGCTTTGTTGACAACTTGAATCCATGGCTTCTTTGGGTGTCACCACACTCTAACCCTACCATCAGCTCTTAATTAAAATTGGTAATTACTGACCAGGCACAGTTTTCTAGTCATTTAGGGTCCAACTGATATGGCCACAAGCCCAGCAGAGGCACTGCAGGTGATTTTGTGCTGTTAGCAAAGACACTCTAGTGGGTCATCTGCTGCCATAGTCCATTAATGCCATATTTCACTGCTCTGTCGTAATAGATTCATTCATTGTATGCCCTACTTTGAATTTTGCTGTTATTTCATGTAGTTTTGCTTTTCTGTTGACACTGACAATTCTACACAAATGTTGCTGCTCTCGGTCATTAATTGAAGACCATTGGCCACTGTGTTGTCCATAGTGAAAGGTAGTGCCTGAAATTTGGTATTCTCGGCACACTCTTGTCATTGTGGGTCTCAGTATATTAAATTCCATAATGATTTCTGAAATGTAATGCCCCAAGCGCCTACCTCCAACTACTGTTGTGCGTTCAGTGTCTGTTAATTCTCGTCGTGCGACCATAATGATGTCAGAAACCTTTTCACGTGGATCACCTGAGTACAAATAACAGCTCAGCTGAAGCACTGCCATTTTACACTTTGTATATACGATACTACCACCATTTGTATATGTGCATATCACGTATTCCATGACTGTTGTCACCTCAGTGTATGCTGCGCTGTGCCTGATCGAATCATCCTAAATAAAGCCTCAGGATAAAGCAATAAATGGAACAAAATATTTAAATTCTGACGTGTTTATATTGATAATAATGTGATCTGGAAGCCACATGTTACGCACTTTCTTACACATGTGAATTCTGCAACTATGTCACCATGGATAACAGCAAATTTTGGAAACGAAAATGTCAAAAAGATGATTTACTTCTCTTATTTTCATTTCACCAGTGCCTCATTGCATCATTTTGGTGGCACATCATCAGCCTGGAAGAAAATGTTTACTCTTTTATGAATTTTGTTCATAATAACCATACAGCAGTTGGAAAGTAACTGTAACATTCATAAACACTATACTGTAAGGGGCAGTGACTATTGCAATCCACCACTGCACCTCATTCTCATTTCACTTAATAGCAAAGAGATTACACTTACGATCTGGGCAACATATGAATAACTAATTGACTAACTGTAGTGCAGCAAATGAAGATGATGTGACTTACCAAATGAAAGTGCTGGCAGGTCGACAGACACACAAACAAACACACAAAATTCAAGCTTTCGCAACAAACTGTTGCCTCATCAGGAAAGAGGGAAGGAGAGGGAAAGACGAAAGGATGTGGGTTTTAAGGGAGAGGGTAAGGAGTCATTCCAATCCCGGGAGCGGAAAGACTTACCTTAGGGGGAAAAAAGGACGGGTATACACTCGCGCGCACACACACACATATCCATCCACACATATACAGACACAAGCAGACATATTTAAAGACAAAGAGTTTGGGCAGAGATGTCAGTCGAGGCGGAAGTGCAGAGGCAAAGATGTTGTTGAATGACAGGTGAGGTATGAGTGGCGGCAACTTGAAATTAGCGGAGATTGAGGCCTGGTGGATAA
This sequence comes from Schistocerca serialis cubense, assembly GCF_023864345.2. NCBI lineage: Eukaryota > Metazoa > Arthropoda > Insecta > Orthoptera > Acrididae > Schistocerca > Schistocerca serialis. The sequence continues at coordinate 499,288,637 of NC_064641.1, read as the reverse complement.
TGGGAAGAGAGGATATATTGAAGAGCAAGTTCCCATCTCCGGAGTTCGGATAGGTTGGTGTTAGTGGGAAGTATCCAGATAACCCGGACGGTGTAACACTGTGCCAAGATGTGCTGGCCGTGCACCAAGGCATGTTTAGCCACAGGGTGATCCTCATTACCAACAAACACTGTCTGCCTATGTCCATTCATGCGAATGGACAGTTTGTTGCTGGTCATTCCCACATAGAATGCGTCACAGTGTAGGCAGGTCAATTGGTAGATCACGTGGGTGCTTTCACACGTGGCTCTGCCTTTGATCGTGTACACCTTCCGGGTTACAGGACTGGAGTAGGTGGTGGTGGTGGGAGGGTGCATGGGACAGGTTTTACACCGGGGGCGGTTACAAGGGTAGGAGCCAGAGGGTAGGGAAGGTGGTTTGGGGATTTCATAGGGATGAACTAAGAGGTTACGAAGGTTAGGTGGACGGCGGAAAGACACTCTTGGTGGAGTGGGGAGGATTTCATGAAGGATGGATCTCATTTCTGGGCAGGATTTGAGGAAGTCGTATCCCTTCTGGAGAGCCACATTCAGAATCTGATCCAGTCCCGGAAAGTATCCTGTCACAAGTGGGGCACTTTTGTGGTTCTTCTGTGGGAGGTTCTGGGTTTGAGAGGATGAGGAAGTGGCTCTGGTTATTTGCTTCTGTACCAGGTCGGGAGGGTAGTTGCGGGATTCGAAAGCTGTTGTCAGGTTGTTGGTGTAATGCTTCAGGGATTCCGGACTGGAGCAGATTCGTTTGCCACGAAGACCTAGGCTGTAGGGAAGGGACCGTTTGATGTGGAATGGGTGGCAGCTGTCGTAATGGAGGTACTGCTGCTTGTTGGTGGGTTTGATGTGGACGGACGTGTGAAGCTGGCCATTGGACAAGTGGAGGTCAACATCAAGGAAAGTGGCATGGGATTTGGAGTAGGACCAGGTGAATCTGATGGAACCAAAGGAGTTGAGGTTGGAGAGGAAATTCTGGAGTTCTTCTTCACTGTGAGTCCAGATCATGAAGATGTCATCAATAAATCTGTACCAAACTTTGGGTTGGCAGGCCTGGGTAACCAAGAAGGCTTCCTCTAAGCGACCCATGAATAGGTTGGCGTACGAAGGGGCCATCCTGGTACCTATGGCTGTTCCCTTTAATTGTTGGTATGTCTGGCCTTCGAAAGTGAAGAAGTTGTGGGTCAGGATGAAGCTGGCTAAGGTAATGAGGAAAGAGGTTTTAGGTAGGGTGGCAGGTGATCGGCGTGAAAGGAAGTGCTCCATCGCAGCGAGGCCCTGGACGTGCGGGATATTAGTGTATAAGGAAGTGGCATCAATGGTTACAAGGATGGTTTCTGGGGGTAACGGATTGGGTAAGGATTCCAGGCGTTCGAGAAAGTGGTTGGTGTCTTTGATGAAGGATGGGAGACTGCACGTAATGGGTTGAAGGTGTTGATCTACGTAGGCAGAGATACGTTCTGTGGGTGCTTGGTAACCAGCTACAATGGGGCGGCCAGGATGATTGGGTTTGTGAATTTTAGGAAGAAGGTAGGGGTGCGGGGTGTCGGTGGGGTCAGGAGGTTGATGGAGTCAGGTGAACGGTTTTGTAGGGGGCCTAAGGTTCTGAGGATTCCTTGAAGCTCCGCCTGGACATCAGGAATGGGATTACCTTGGCAAACTTTGTATGGGGTGTTGTCTGAAAGCTGACGCAGTCCCTCAGCCACACACTCCCGACGATCAAGTACCACGGTCGTGAAACCCTTGTCCGCCAGAAGAATGATGATGGACCGGTCAGCCTTCAGATCACGGATAGCCTGGGCTTCAGCAGTGGTGATGTTGGGAGTAGGATTAAGGTTTTTCAAGAAGGATTGAGAGGCAAGGCTGGAAGTCAGAAATTCCTGGAAGGTTTGGAGAGGGTGATTTTGAGGAAGAGGAGGTGGGTCCCGCTGTGATGGAGGACGGAACTGTTCCAGGCAGGGTTCAATTTGGATAGTGTCTTGGGGAGTTGGATCGTTAGGGGTAGGATTAGGATCATTTTTCTTCGTGGCAAAGTGATACTTCCAGCAGAGAGTACGGGTGTAGGACAGTAAATCTTTGACGAGGGCTGTTTGGTTGAATCTGGGAGTGGGGCTGAAGGTGAGGGCTTTGGATAGGACAGAGGTTTCGGATTGGGAGAGAGGTTTGGAGGAAAGGTTAACTACTGAAATAGGGTGTTGTGGTGCCAGATTGTGTTGCTTGGAATTTTGAGGTTTTGGAGGGAGTGGAGCTGGAAGTGGGAGACTGAGTAGGTGGGAGAGACTGGGTTTGTGTGCAATGAGAGGTGGTTGAGGTTTGCTGGAAAGGTTGTGAAGGGTGAGTGAGTTGCCTTTCCGGAGGTGGGAAACCAGGAGATTGGATAGTTTTTTGAGGTGAAGGGTGGCATGCTGCTCTAATTTGCAGTTGGCCTGTAGGAGGATGCAGTGAACAGTCAAATCACCTTTGTTTTTTTTTTTTTATATATATAAAGTCTGACACTGATTGATTGTTGTTTGTGAACCATACTACTGCTGTTTATAAGATCTGTATGTAATAATTTAGTACCTAATTCCACATGATGCAGTCTGTGGAGTACAGTGTGTCAATGCAGACATCACACTATCTTTTTGAATCATTCTTCATGCTGATGAATATATTGCTAATTTGTGTTGGGCATGTTGTTGCAGGCATTGTGCTACTTGAAGATGTTCTGGAAGGTAATGATATAAAACCACAACTAAAGGAGCACATACCTGAAGAAATACAATCACTGCTAAAGACAGCAAAACTGAAATATGAAAATATCATAGAAAGACATTTGGGAGTATCATTATCAGTCGAGATATGGACTCGCCTACATCCTCTGCTTTTACCTCTTGTCTGCAGTCACATGGCCACATATCATGTGCCACTTGTAAGAAGTCAATTTGGGCAAGCGCGGTGTGGTGCAGTGCAGGCATCTTCTACTCATGTTGAGTACTCAACTATACGACAAATCATGAGAACTCTCCGAAGCTTTGAAAAAATGAGAAAGGTTATAAACCATCTTTGTAAGCGGCATGAAATTCCAATTTCAGCTGTACATAATTTTCAGAGCTACTTTTAAAAAAAGTATTAAGACATTGGAGGCATATTAGTTCCTTTGTTGTTAGTGAATTTGTGACTGCTTGTTGGTGTATTGTAAGACTGTTAGCGTAATTCATTCCTTAAAATGTGTTTATGCCTGTGACATCTCTGACTAGCTTCACAATAGTACTGTCTTTTAAATGTATCTTCTCTGATGGTTTCTTGAATTTTATTTGTAACTTGGAGGACAAAACACCTTTTAGGTGCAAATATTGGTATCATCACTTGTTCCCCGTAAGTCATAAATGTATTGTCTCGTGATCACAACCAAAGCTCAATATGTATTTAGAGCAATGATCTTTTCTACTCAGTATTCTTATTTTTGGTTTGGAGCTATTCAGGGGAACCTTCTATTATTGTTTCCAAAGTGAGTAGTCATCCACGACCAAAGTTGCATTATTATTTTTACAAGTAATATTTACTTGCTATACTCAGAAGCTTACTTTAATTGTATGAAAATGTAACACTAGTAATTCTAAGAATCCTATTTTAAGTGATAAAACTGTTTTGAAACTGATGTCATTCCAGTTTAATTATTTTGATTACATCAGCTATTTTAGTTGCTAATGTGATGATACTTTTTGTTTGTTTTAGCTTGTATTTGATACAGCCACATTTCCTTTTTTGCAGACTAGGGATTTCTATTTTTTAAATAAATATATTATTTAATAATATCATTGACATTCACTCCCACCTCAAAATAGACCATAAAGTGCTTTGTGTAACTGCCTTGTCATCACGTGGACATAGATGCAGAGTGCAGAATGTCTGAAAATTAAATGGTAAATTTCCTTGACTATTCAAAATATATTATAATTTAAGATTGCAGATTTTGTAACTAATCAATGTTTCAGATTCTTTATAGAACATAAAGCTATTACAGAGCCATTGATTTAAAAATACTCAAACAATGGAAAATCCAGGGTGGAATGTAAAAATATTATGAGAAGGAAAGTTGTTACCATATAGCGGAGATGTTGAGTCGCAGATAGGCACAGCAAAAAGATTTTGACACTGGAAGCTTTCGTCAACAATAGACACATACACGCACACACACACACACACACACACACACACACACACAAACCTGTAGTTACACTGGCAGTGTGGTTCCAGTTGCCAGAGAGTGCAGTCGTTTGTGTGAGCGTGTATGTGTGTCTATTGTTGACGAAGTCCATCGACCGAAAGCTTTAAATGTGAAAGTCTTTCTGTTGTGCCTATCTGCGACTCAGCATCTCCGCTATATGGTGAGTAGCAACTTTACTTCTCATAATATTGCTACCAAAATACTCGGTATTTTCACTTGTTGTTATTTCATCACAAAACCAATGTCCAAACATAGGTCACAAAAAGTTTTCACAGGCACAAGCAGCAGTAATTACCTCTTCAGTGACTAAAAAGTGGTGGATGGGGATTGGAAAAAGAAAATAATCCAGGAGGGGATGGTGGTAGGGGGGAGTGGATGGGGAATCACAACAGACCATTGTTGTTCGGAGCAAATAAGACTGTAACCTATAGGCATAAAGCATTTGCAAAAAAATTAATAGCCTGTCAGAAAAAGCATTCACATGCACAATCAAGGAGCTGATACTGGTGTGTTTGCCGGTTAGTTTGTAGCCCTTCTCCCTTTCCCTCCCCAATCACTATCATCCAGCTATTCCGCTAAGTGTTTTAAGGGTAACCCCAAAACGTTGATATTGACAGTACTGCCACTTAATTTATTCAGCAGCCTTCTCTGCCTCCTCCATCCTAAACAGGTGCCTCTGCTCATTTATAGGTTAGTGTTGAAATAATAAGTGAGTCATATTGAGGTCAACTTTTCCATTGTTGCAATGCATTAAGTTCATAAGAGCTGTTTGTCATGAACAAGTTAGTTGTATGTGTAACTAAAGTATATATCATTTAGCTGTCATCATTTAAAAATGAATTTGCAGTATTCTCTAAACTATTATGCAGCAGTAAAGCAGCAACCAAATTAGTTTTTGCAAATTCTACACTTGTAGGAGTAGAGGAAGAAATATGTACACCAGGGAAAGATCGTCTTCATGTGCCTTTGTCCCAGATCAGCGCAGGATCAGCATGGTTATCTACAGATTTGACATGGTTAAGTTGAGGGGTGGTTAGATGCCTTTTTCACCACTCCGTCACCCCAGGACGGAATGTGCATACGCCGTCTGCCTGTGGTGTTGTTCATGTAAAAATGAGCAAAGTTTTCTATATGTTTATGTCTCGTGTAACTAAGACAGGACTTGCCTACCAGCTCAGTATTCACTTAGGGACATGTGGGGAACTGCCTTAACACCACGTCTAGGCTGGCCTGCACACTGGATCTTGTCATGAAACTACCAGGCGGGTTTGATCCGGGGTCAGCGCACCTCCTTATTCCATCCCAGGGCATAGCTACCTGGCCAGGTAAACTAAGGAAAGTCGAATTATTCAAATCATTAAGGCATTTGTGGTTGTCGAGAGACTATTATGAAAAAACTTTTTATTCTCTTTATTGTTTCTTCTTCACACTTACCTTTTTACTTTTGCCTGAATTAGAAAGAAATACACTCCTGGAAATGGAAAAAAGAACACATTAACACCGGTGTGTCAGACCCACCATACTTGCTCCGGACACTGCGAGAGGGCTGTACAAGCAATGATCACACGCACGGCACAGCGGACACACCAGGAACCGCGGTGTTGGCCGTCGAATGGCGCTAGCTGCGCAGCATTTGTGCACCGCCGCCGTCAGTGTCAGCCAGTTTGCCGTGGCATACGGAGCTCCATCGCAGTCTTTAACACTGGTAGCATGCCGCGACAGCGTGGACGTGAACCGTATGTGCAGTTGACGGACTTTGAGCGAGGGCGTATAGTGGGCATGCGGGAGGCCGGGTGGACGTATCGCCGAATTGCTCAACACGTGGGGCGTGAGGTCTCCACAGTACATCGATGTTGTCGCCAGTGATCGGAGGAAGGTGCACGTGCCCGTTGACCTGGGACCGGACCGCAGCGACGCACGGATGCACGCCAAGACCGTAGGATCCTAAGCAGTGCCGTAGGGGACCGCACCGCCACTTCCCAGCAAATTAGGGACACTGTTGCTCCTGGGGTATCGGCGAGGACCATTCGCAACCGTCTCCATGAAGCTGGGCTACGGTCCCGCACACCGTTAGGCCGTCTTTCGCTCACGCCCCAACATCGTGCAGCCCACCTCCAGTGGTGTCGCGACAGGCGTGAATGGAGGGACGAATGGAGACGTGTCGTCTTCAGCGATGAGAGTCGCTTCTGCCTTGGTGCCAATGATGGTCGTATGCGTGTTTGGCGCCGTGCAGGTGAGCGCCACAATCAGGACTGCATACGACCGAGGCACACAGGGCCAACACCCGGCATCATGGTGTGGGGAGCGATCTCCTACACTGGCCGTACACCACTGGTGATCGTCGAGGGGACACTGAATAGTGCACGGTACATCCAAACCGTCATCGAACCCATCGTTCTACCATTCCTAGACCGGCAAGGGAACTTGCTGTTCCAACAGGACAATGCACGTCCGCATGTATCCCGTGCCACCCAACGTGCTCTAGAAGGTGTAAGTCAACTACCCTGGCCAGCAAGATCTCCGGATCTGTCCCCCATTGAGCATGTTTGGGACTGGATGAAGCGTCGTCTCACGCAGTCTGCACGTCCAGCACGAACGCTGGTCCAACTGAGGCGCCAGGTGGAAATGGCATGGCAAGCCGTTCCACAGGACTACATCCAGCATCTCTACGATCGTCTCCATGGGAGAATAGCAGCCTGCATTGCTGCGAAAGGTGGATATACACTGTACTAGTGCCGACATTGTGCATGCTCTGTTGCCTGTGTCTATGTGGCTGTGGTTCTGTCAGTGTGATCATGTGATGTATCTGACCCCAGGAATGTGTCAATAAAGTTTCCCCTTCCTGGGACAATGAATTCACGGTGTTCTTATTTCAATTTCCAGGAGTGTATGACTGAACTGAAGGAGGTCAAGAACTAATGGATTAATAATTAACCTCTTTCTTATATCACAAGGTGGGAGAGGAGGAGGAGGATATTCAATGGTTGCAGCAATGAAAGTTGGAATGCATTACAGCATCATTTAAGGTGGTAAACCACTTCATTTCAAAACTTTATTCATCTAAGACAATGTCAAATAAATGATATAAAAATGTTCACAGAACACATTTAATGTACTTCTGAACCTTGTTTTCTGAACTGATAAGTCACTTTAGAAACAACAGAATTTTCAAAATATAAAATGCTATCCAGTACGTAGCAGAAAAATTCTTTGTCACAATAGTTTGGTTCAAAGCTAAGAGTTGAATGTACTTATACAATAAGAATTGTGTGAACATCACAACACAGCTCAAATAAGCAAGAGCCACTCATGAACTCTAATAATAATTATTCAAACGGCTCAACCAATATTTGATCATAGTGTAAAATTATAATTGAGATCTAAATTACCGTACATTGGAAGACAAAAGATTATTGTACAGTTTATATTGTCCTTTCATCAAATTAATACACTTTGAAAGATGTCATGTGTATAACCCAACTAAATAATTTTTTTGAAATGAGCTGAACTTTCATCCCATTCTAATATCACAAAATGAAACAAAGGAACACTGCAAATGACAACAGCACAAAATAAAATGACACTTTTTTAACCATCAGAATTCATAGAGCTTTCTCAAAGTTTTTTTACACTCATATAAACACTGTAATGATACTACTGAAATGATTGGAATTGTTCATGAGCTTCCCATATTAAAGTGCTGTGAGTTGCAATATAATTCCAGTGTACGTAAGAAAATACTGAACTTGTCAAGATTGAGACACATACATTGGCTTACTTCCATGATTCACTCAAAAAAAAAAAATTAGAATCTAATCAGTTTAGCTGCCAGCTACGGCACATATTGTGTCTTGACTAGTGAATAGCACAACTACTGATTACAAGGTAATTATCATAAACATCTCCAGAAATTAAGTAAATGGTACATTTGTATTTACAAACAATGACTGTTTCTTATGTAATCACAATAACACTGATCTTTCTAAAACTGTTATGAATTTAATCAAAACTTATTTCATTCTCAATAGAAATACATTTTAAGCTTAACCCCAACATTTCCAAAAACCACACAAAAATAAGTCACTTTTTAAAGGTTCATATGATTCACTTTTTATATGTTTATTTTAATGCAGTTTTAACGTCAGAGCTGGACTATTTTTAACAATGTTGCACCACGTTTATGTACAGTCTATGAACAAAGGTTGCTTCAGATCTTGACTGCAACATTAGCCTTCCAATTTTTTCTCTGTAACAGAAGCACAGAAAACTGTAAGTACAATATAAATTTTATGTGTAAGAATCACAAATTGGAATATCGTCTCCAGTGCACAAAATGTTGCAGTGAAATATACACTGAAGTACATTCATAAAATGGCTGCATATAAGAACAATGTTGTGTGTCCCAACTTGTGAACATTAGGAGAAACAATACAAAGAACCAGTACAAATTTAAAAATGTATTACAACCAACTATTTTAAAAATTACTAAAAATTCATTAGAACTCCATTAATGTACCTTTACTGTTTATAAAACACTGTCTACCTCTTAAGGAAATCATACAGTAAATGGGAAATACACGATAAGTTCTTGAGAATCTATCTATGGAGGAGAGGAAGAGAGGCAAGTGGAGCAACTGTTGCTTTAAGCAATTAGTGCTGTGATTTGGTTGACCATTATTTATTTTCTTCAATAATTGTAGCTGTGGCTGCAGATCAGTGTATTTGGGAGTCTCTGTACTTCACTACTTAGCACTCCTTCAAGTCAGAAGTGTGTATGCTGTTACACATGCCAACATGCTACATATTAATTAGCTACAGGTGGATGGTTACTTTTTCTGTACCCTGAAATTTTGTTGGTTGGTTGAGAATTGGGAAAAAAATGATTTTTTTGCCAGCTAAAGAAACATGAAAATGAAAGCTTGACAAATAATCGGATGTATTTATTTCTGTGTTCATGATTGTGGTGCAAGGAGGGAGTGATACAAATAAATACCTCATGGTTCAGTGTTTGCTTCGGAATGAGGTTCTGCAATAGTTAACATTCTGGATTGACAAAGAGGAATAACAATGTTAAAATCACCTTCTGGCAATGATAACATTGTTTCTTGAAGTCCACAGCCTATTTCTTTTCCAAGCCTTGGCCAACTGAGGTTGATGCCTAAGAAGTAAATATCTTTTCATGGTGTGCCCTAGCCAACGAAATGGATAAAGCATTGTTTTGCACTTCAGACCTTGTTTCAGTTAAAGACCTAAGTGCTACTTGTGTCAAAAGCATAGTAATATCCATATCAGTTATATATGTAGGGAAGTAAACTCGTCACAATGACCATTAATAAAATTTCATTTACAAATAAGAGTACTTAATAAATCACTCCTCAAAGATCATCATCCCTTACACTACTTTTCCCCTTTAAAGTAGAAGAAACCTTGTCCTTGATCGAGACAAAACATTTTGTGATCTATTCAGTATATATTACAATTATAAAATGTAAAGCAGACAAGCAGAGCTTTAACATCTTCCTTTTGTTTCTCGGCTCAGAATATATTCTCATTAATTGTAGTAATATATAACAATGCTTTTATTCAAATTATCAGTTGTGCTCACATTGTTAATTTTTATTTTGTTTCTAGACTTGTCAACTTGTAATTCAATGCAGGTCTAGTTTGAAACATTTTTCCAAACACACAATGAAGTATATCATTTTACACCCCCATCCCACCTCAGATTGTTGGCTTTTCTTGATAACACCTTTAAAAATAAATCTCACATTTAGTGGTTGTGGAAATCTGTTGTTTTCAGTACTAATGATAGTACACCCTGTAAGCAAATTTTGGTCTCGGGCAAACCAAGCGGTTGCTTATAGCACTTTGGCGTTAAATTGGACCCCACTTCAGCCTTAAATTAGCCCTGCTTATATGAAATATATTATGTAGAGTAAAACTGAACACTGATGATTACAGAAAGGAAAATGACCTGTCCACATATCATGTAATATGGTAAAGAATTTCTTATATTGTTAAGCATAAATGGATGTCCCTTTTAAAAATGAAGGTGTAGGGACAAGTGTTATCTACAATTAATTGTACATTTCAATGTTATGAAAAGGTTAGTTGCTACTCACCATATAGCAGAGATGCTGAATTGCAGAGCCACAACAAAAAGACTGTCAGAAAGTGAGCTTTCAGTCACAAGGAATTCATCGGAAATTATATATATATATATATATATATATATATATATATATATATATATATATATAATGGAAGGAAACATTCCACGTGGGAAAAATTATATATAAAAACAAAGATGAGGTGACTTACCGAACAAAAGCGCTGGCAGGTCGATAGACACACAAACAAACACAAACACACACACAAAATTCAAGCTTTCGCAACAAACTGTTGCCTCATCAGGAAAGAGGGAAGGAGAGGGGAAGACGAAAGGAAGTGGGTTTTAAGGGAGAGGGTAAGGAGTCATTCCAATCCCGGGAGCGGAAAGACTTACCTTAGGGGGAAAAAAGGACAGGTATACACTCGCACACACGCACATATCCATCCACACATACAGACACAAGCAGACATATTTAAAAGTCTTTAAATATGTCTGCTTGTGTCTGTATGTGTGGATGGATATGTGCGTGTGTGCGAGTGTATACCTGTCCTTTTTTCCCCCTAAGGTAAGTCTTTCCGCTCCCGGGATTGGAATGACTCCTTACCCTCTCCCTTAAAACCCACTTCCTTTCGTCTTCCCCTCTCCTTCCCTCTTTCCTGATGAGGCAACAGTTTGTTGCGAAAGCTTGAATTTTGTGTGTGTGTTTGTGTTTGTTTGTGTGTCTATCGACCTGCCAGCGCTTTTGTTCGGTAAGTCACCTCATCTTTGTTTATATATATATATATATATGAATGATTGAATATAATAGAGGGAAACATTCCACGTGGGAAAAATATATCTGTAAACACAGATGATGTGACTTACCGAATGAAAGTGCTGGCAGGTCGATAGACACACAAACATACACACGAAATTCAAGCTTTCGCAACAAACTGTTGCCTCATCAGGAAAGAGGGAAGGAGAGGGAAAGACGAAAGGATGTGGGTTTTAAGGGAGAGGGTAAGGAGTCATTCCAACCCTGGGAGTGGAAAGACTTACCTTAGGGGGAAAAAAGACAGGAATACACACACACACACACACACACACACACACACACACCCCCATCCGCACATACACAGACACAAGCAGACATTTGTAAAGGCCTTTACAAATGTCTGCTTGTGTCTGTGTATGTGCGGATGGATATGTGTGTGTGTGTGTGTGTGTGTGTGTGTGTGTGTGTGTGTGTGTGCGCGCGAGTGTATGCCTGTCCTTTTTTCCCCCTAAGGTAAGTCTTTCCGCTCCCGGGGTTGGAATGACTCCTTACCCTCTCCCTTAAAACCCACATCCTTTCGTCTTTCCTGATGAGGCAACAGTTTGTTGCGAAAGCTTGAATTTCGTGTGTATGTTTGTGTTTGTTTGTGTGTCTATCGACCTGCCAGCACTTTCGTTCGGTAAGTCACATCATCAGATATGTGTGTGTGTGTGTGTGTGCGCGCGCGAGTGTATACCCGTCCTTTTTTCCCCCTAAGGTAAGTCTTTCCGCTCCCGGGATTGGAATGACTCCTTACCCTCTCCTTTAAAACCCACATCCTTTCGTCTTTCCCTCTCCTTTTCTCTTTCCTGATGAAGCGACCGTTGGTTGCAGAAGCTAGAATTTTGTGTGTATATTTGTGTTTGTTTGTGTGTCTATCGACGTGCCAGCGCTTTCGTTTGGTAAGTCACATCATCTTTGTTTTTATATATATATAACATTCCACGCGGGAAAAATATATTTAAAAACAAAGATGATGTGACTTACCATACGAAAGCGCTGGCAGGTCGATAGAAACACTAACAAACACATACATACACACAAAATTCTAGCTTTCGCAACTGCTTCATCAGAAGCGAAGCAACCATTGGTTGTGAAAGCTAGAATTTTGTGTGTATGCATAAAACGGGAAAGCGCTAGTAGATAGACACAATAAAAAAACACACAAAATTTCAAGCTTTCGCAACCCCGTGGGTTGCGAAAGCTTGAAATTTTGTGTGTGTGTGTTTTTTTATTGTGTGTATCTACCAGCACTTTCCCGTTTGGTAAGTCACAGAATCTTTGTTTTTAATATATTTTTCCCATGTGGAATGTTTCTTTATACACACACACACACACACAACACCAAAGTTTCTGGCTGCTTAGGTCAGACTGTGAGCAGCAGCGGATGATGGGAGAGGCAACCGGGTGGTGGGGATGAGGAGGAGGCTGTGGCAGGGAAGGGGAGGGATAGTAGGATAGGGGTAGGGCACAGAAAAGTGCTGCTTATGGGAGCATAGGGGGACAAGGTGGAGAGAGAGTAGAGCAGTAGGTGCAGTCAGGAGTTTAGTCAGAGGGGAGGGGGAGGAGTAGCAAAAAAGGAGAGAAGTATAAAGACTATGGGTGTGTTGGTTGGATAGAGGGCTGTGTATTGCTCTAATGGGCTAGATGGATAATGACTAATGAAGGTTGAGGCCAGGAGGGTTACAGGAACATAGTACATATTGTGGTGAGAGTTCCCACCTCTGCAGTTCAGAAAAGCTGGAGTTGGTGGAAAGGATCCAGATGGCACAGGCTATGAAGCAGTCATTGAAATGCAGAATGTCTTGTTGGGCAGGGTGCTCAGCAAGGACATGGTCCAGCTGTTTCTTGACCACAGTTTGTCGGTGGCCATTCATGTGGACAGATAGCTTGGTTGTTGTCATGCCCACGTAGAATGCAGCACTGTGGTTTAGAGCTTATCTTGTAGAGCACATGACTGGTTTCACAGGTACCACTGCCTTTTTGATGATGCTTGTGACCAGACTGGAGTCGGTGATGGTGGTGGTGGTTGTGGTTGTGGTTGGAGGATTTATGTGACAGGTCTTGCATCTAAGTCTGTTACAGGGATATGACCCATGAGGCAAGGAGTTGGAGCAGGGGTTGTGTAGGTTTGTGGGTGGTGGAATACCACTGTGGGAGGGGTGGGAAGGATAGTGGGTAAGACATTCTTGATTTCAGGGCATGACAAGAGGTAGCCAAACCCTGGCGGAGAGTGTAATTCAGTTTCTCAAGTCATGGGTGGTACTGAATCATTAGGGGAATGCTTCTTTGTGGCCAGACGGTGCGACTTTTGGGGTGGTGGTTGATGGGAGAGATAAGGCACGGGAGATCTGTTTTTGTACAAGGTTGGGAGGATAATTGAGGTCTGTGAAGGCTTCAGTGACACCCTCGGTATACTTAGAGAGGGACCACTCGTCACTATAAATGCACAGCTGTATGGAAGGGACTTCTTGGTGTGGAATGGGTGGCAGCTGTCTAAGTGAAGATATTGCTGGTTGTTGTTAGGTTTGATATGGATGGGGGTACTGATATAGCCACCTTTCAGGTTGAGGTCAAGATTGAGGAAGGTGGCTTGCTGGGTTGAGTAGGATCAGGTAAAGTGAATGGGGAGAAGGTGTTGAGTATCTGGAGGAATGCGGATAGGGTGTCCTCAGCCTCGATCCAGATCATGAAGACGTCATCAATGAATCCAAGGCAGGTGAGGGGTTGGGATTCTGGTTGTTTAGGAAGGATACCTCTAGATGGCAGACAACTAGGTTGGCATAGTATGGTGCCGTGCAGATGCCCATAGCCATACCCTGTTTTTTTTTTAATACCTTCAAAGGAGAAGTAAGTTTGGGTGAGGATGTAGTTCGTCAGTGCAACTAGAAAGGAGGCTGTAGGTTTGGAATCCATCGGGCCTTGGGAGTGTAAAGGGAAGATGCATCAATAGTGACGAGTAGGGCACCATGTGATGAAGGAGCAGAAACTGTGGAGAGTCAGTGGAGAAAATGGTTTATATCTTTTATATACAAGGATAGGATGCGGTTAATGGCTGAAGGTGTTGATCTATGACAGCAGAGATTCTCTCAACAGGGACACAGTAACCAGCCACAATAGGGCACCCTGGAGGTTGGCTTTATGGACTTTAGGTAGAATATAGAAGGTATGGGTGCAGGGGGGGGGGGGGGGGGGTTTAGGAATGAGGAAAGAGATGGACTCTGGGAAATAGGTTCTGGGATGGGCCTAAGGCTTTAAGGAGAGGCTGGAGATCAGCTGGATTTCTGGAATGCGGTATGTTGGTGAGGGTTAAGGACTGGTGGAATCTTGAACAGCTGGATGTCATGTGGAAGGAAGGGTGCTAGCTGTCAGATTCCTCCACCTGCAGAGTCCTTCTGTCACTTAGTCCTTGCCATTCAAAAACGACAGTGGTGAAGCCTTTGTCACCAGGTAGGATTATAAGGTCAGGACCAGCTTTTAGGTGGTGAATCGAAATTCTTTCTATGGAAGTGAGGTTAGTTTGAATGTTGAGGAATTTGGGGAATGATGGAGAGGCAAGGTTTGTGGTTAAAAAAATTCTAAAAAGTTAACAGGTGGTGATTTTGGGACATCAGGGGTTGATCACGGTTGGATAGAGGAGTGAACTGAGTCAGAGTTCAGTACTGGTCTTTGGTTGAATCTGATTGGTGGGGTTGCTGGCAAAATGTGTTTCCATTGTAGGGACCGGGAGAAGGAGAGATGATCGAATTTGGGAGTGGAGCAAAAGGCGAGGCCTTTGGAAAGGACTGATATTTCTGTGCGGCTAAGGCTTTTGGAGGAAAGGTTCGTGGGTCTGTTTAAGTTCTATATGGTGATGACAGGGAGTTTTTGAAGGTCAGGTAAATGTAGTAGGTCTGTGAGTCAGGGTTTGTCAGCTATGAGGGGATGTAGTGGGGGCTTGGTTGCTGTTGTAGAGGTGGTGGATAGTAGTAGTCCAAGGCGGGAGTAGGAAGTCAACAGGGTGCAGAGTTTTCTGAGGTGGCATTGTGCATGTTGCTCTAGTACCTAAAGGGCAAGAGATTTGATGTGTGATATGGGATCCAGGACTTTGGGATCGCAAAACAGGAGAGTTTTGTGCATTGAGAGGAGGTATTGCAAAGAGATTTGGGCCTGGTTGATATCGTTTTGCAGGACTATATTGGTGAGGGTTATGGACTGGTGGAATCTTAAACAGCTGAATGTCATGTGGAAGGAAGGGTGGCAGCCGGAGATGGATAATTTGATGGTAAGGTCATTTGGAGGCATTCCATGAGCCAAGCAACAATGCAAGAACAATGTGTGGGGCTTGGTTGTGGCTAGGGATAAAGAAACATAACCCCTGCTCTCAATCCCTTGCTTCACATTGCTGTAATAGACCTAGATGCAGGACCTGTCCCATACATCCTCCCATCACCACCACCACCACCACACCCACCACCACCTACTCCAGTCCGGTCACAAGCATCACCTATCCCACCAAAGGCACAGCCATCTGTGAAACCAGTCATGTGATCTACAAGCTAAGTTGCAACCACTGTGCGGCATTCTATGTGGGCATGACAACCAACAAACTGTGGCTAAGAAACAGCTGGACCACCCTGTTGCTGAGCATGCTGTCCAAAACGATGTTCTTCATTTCAATGACTGCTTCACAGTCTGTACTATATGGATCCTTCTCACCAACATCAGCTGTCCAGGTGGGATCTCTCCCTGTAGTACACCCTATGTTCCCGTAACCCTCCTGGCCTCAACCTTCGTTAGTCATTGTCCAACACCCATCTATCACCTTCCCTGTTCACACTCTGGCACTACACAACCCTCGGTTCCACATATGCGCCCACACACTCTTTACTTCTTTGCTTTCCTGCTCTCCTCCTGCCCTCTGTCAAACCTCCTGATTGCATCTAGCTGCCCTATTCTTTCTCCACCTTGACCCTGTATGCTACCCTTATCCCTCCCCACCAACTGGTTGCCTCTCCCATCATGCGCTGCTGCTAACAGTCTAGTCTCGGCAGCCAGAGGAGAGAGAGAGAGAGAGAGAGAGAGAGAGAGAGTCTTTATGTTGTACCTGTGACCCAGCAGCTATTCATTTCATAATACTGTTACGTCCATCCTGGATTTTCCATTGATAACTGTATATTTCATACGAGAAGTAATAATCTCCAATAATTTGAAAGTTCAAATGTAACAGCCACCACAAGTACTTACTTCCAACTTACACAGTGCAGATGCAAAAGAAGAATGAAGAAAATGTACATCATATTATCGTATTCAGTCCAGTGCTATGAATGTTTTTGCTGACATACTATTTCTGTGTATAGCAGAGCTTTAATTATGTGGAAGTTTCGATATCATGTCACCGATGTTGAAGGGTTAATCACTTCACTGGGGCAGAGTGCTAAAAAAAAAAAAAAGGTGTGCCTCTTATGCCACAAAACATGGAAAATTTGGTAAAGCAGTAGTACAGCAGTTCAATAATGCTCTTGGATACGCTGAAGTGTATGAGATATAAGTTAGAAGATTTAATGGTGGAAGTAGTTTTATGAATTAAGGCAATAATAAATACACACACATAAGTGATTGATGAGGATAAAATGGAAAGGACAGAGCTACGTTCCATGTGATTACCAGTACTACACTGATCAGTCTAAGCTAAAGAACATTTTGATATTCTCTGTGCGAATCACTTAAGGTTTATTTTGTGCAGTTGTAGACTCATCCACTGCAAAATGCATATTAATCGATCACTAGACCAGTCTCCATACTATTAAAAATAATGGACATTTTGAGCAAATGGTTTAAACAAAGATGTTTGTTGTGGCTGTGAAACAGTTATACAATACATGCAATGAAAACAGGCTGACCTCCGTGCAGAATAAATTCTTCTGTAGAATTTCCCATATCACAGAGAGAAGAATTTCAGGAAGGCTTGAGGTGGTATGGGTACATAAAGTGTGTTCTTGTCAACATTTTCCAACTTCTCCTGGAATTCTGGATCTTGGTCCACAATGCAAGGATGTCCAATAGATTTCCAAAACAAACAGCGGCAACTTCTACACAATTGTATCATTTCTGCATATTCTTCTCGCAAACCAAAGGCTCTGTAAAATAAAAGCAATCTCTCAAATTTCCTCGTTCACATGGCATTATATTATTTAAAACCTGCTATCAGTTTTACACATTTAGGAATATGTCAATGATAAATGACCAAAATATCAGGAATATTTTCAGTTGTAGAATATCATTCAATTATTCTAAAAGTATATATAATCTGGAACTTAAAAAAACCATTTCACATTGCAAAGGTATTTGTCAGCAATACTACAAGACAGAATACGTGCAGTTTGTCAGATTCTGTTGTCTAATTATCCGCATAGTATCCTTAAACAATGATGTCTTTGTTCCACTTCAATTTTGAGTTTATAGTACTGTTGCACTGGGTGCCACAGATGTAGAAGCAAACCATAAATATGGCAATGCATGCACTGTATGACATGCAGTTATGCATTTATCGTAGCTCCTACACACAAGTTTTGCGGGGCCAATGTGTGAATATTTTTTTCTCTCCATACAAAACAGCCTCTGTTGACTTCTCTCTGGAAGTGGCTCTTACATTTTAATGCATACAGATAAAGTGACTAATAACATTTCTCTACATATTACTTATCATCTAAAGCTTAAAGATACTTATTTGGGATATTTACTGCTGATATGGAAAGGAAAATTGCAGACACAATGTCGGGCCAGAACCTGGCTTTTGTCAGTAAAATTACAAGAACTACTAATAGGATTACTTTTTCTACTTCAGTGTGTTTCTATCTTTTGGGACTGTTAGTTCCTTTGTCAGTGCAGAAAGCGACTGAGATTAAAAGGAAGAGGCAGAGAAGTCCAACACCAGTCTGAGAGGAAGACAAAAATGAAGCAGGTCGAAGGTATATTCCCTCTTCATCTTTGTCTCCCCTCATCCTGACAATTGGTGGGTCCTTAGCAGCCAAGAGTTTTGACCACCTCGTCCTCCTCCTCTTACTGAGGGTGGGGGGCAGGGGGTGGGGGGGGTGGGGGGGGGGGGGGGGGGGTGAGGGAACCAATAGTTCCAAAAGCTAGGCTAGTTTTCTCTACTTTTAAATGTTTCTGTTGACTTTACATTAAACTTCGCCACTTGACAGTAAATACTAGTCAGCCTATCATCTGTGTGTGTAATTTCTACACTTTAGTTACTGAAAAGTCTTAGATTTTTCTTTCTTTATCAGCCCACCCAAACTATTTCATTATAGAATCAGAAAGACAATCTTATTGCATGCTGCTTTACTGCTACCATTGTAACACTGTGCATTTTTGCTTTACTTGTTTATTTTTTTGGTAGGAGTCTCTAACAAAAAGCACTTGTCCATCTCCAATTTGACAATTTGTTTCTTAACACATTATCTACAGTTTGGCCCTGATTGTCTAGCAGCTGGAGCACTGTACTGCACTCCTGAAGGCCCCAGGTTCAATCCCAGATAGGCTTGCACCCCAGACTTCATTTACTTTTACCCACAGGTTACATCCCTGGTACATCATTGTGGAGACTTTTATTGCATGGCTTGTTTGTCAAAATACAATCTGTGATGTCAGTTGTGTCAATTGGACGTGTGATTCGTCATGACAATATTCCTCACTCTTTGGCTATTGCAGTGGTAAGGGATATATTTTCATCAACTATCATGCCTTGTTGTTGGCATTTTGTTACTATATAAACCTTCATGCGCTTATCTTCCACAGGGAGTCGTCTCTACTTGCTCCAACAAACTTTCCACGAAATTATGGCTTGTTTCTACTGGAAAGCATCAAAGCTTTATCTAATGTGATCTCCATGCATGGAGAAACTGCAATGAAGCTTACCATGACAGCATTCAAGTGTTCTGTCATTCTTAATGGTCTCTACAAATTACGCATTGTACCAACGATTTTCTTGTGTGCTTTGTCTGTAGGTGGTTGGACACTATCATCACATTTTATTTTTGGTTGGTGACCCAATGGCATGCAGCATTAAATTTTTATATTGTTGTACAAGCGTATTATAAGTTTTCAAACACTGTCCCGAATTTACTTGCAATCTTTCTTAGGTCATATGCACCCATGTCAGAACCTTAGAACACTAAAACAACAAAAAAAAAAAAAAAAAAGTTAAAAGCTACTACACGGTAAGCCCAATTGATGGGTTGGAAAGAAAGCTAAAAAAGGACTTCGTCTTGGAGACAGATTCCTAAAATACGCCACAGAGACAATGTAGGTTCTGAACTAAAGATTAAATGTTCTTTGCTGTATTGCTACGGCAGATAAAAGTAAAATGCAGGTGACAGCTCACGTGTCATTTGCTAAAAAGGCCTCTAACTCAGACAGCAAACATACATTAGAATGTAAGTGGCTTAAAAAAATGGGCATCCCATCAGGAAATGGTGTACCATCAATGATTGATGACAATAAGTAGAAAGTGGTGAGGGTTCACCATTTAACAAATGGCGATGGCTAAAACAACAGTGCCCAATGCCTAACCTTGCTAAAATGATCTTTTGGTGAGCGGGCTGAGAGATGGTTAGCCAAGCCGTTGGGAGACGCTTAAGTTCCCGGAAGGGAAGACCAGTAGTGATCCAAAAGTGACACCACCTGCTGACAGATGGCAACATGGAGGTCATCGACAGGAATGGAAGAACTAGTGAGCTGAGGACTACAGCCTCGGCAGCAGTGTCCGCAGCCTCATTTCCCATCAGACAGATGTGACCAGAAACCCACATAAACATCACAGTGACTCCCTCAAGAGCGAGCAGGTGGAAGCTTTCTTGGACCTGTTGCACTAACTGATGGACTATGTACAGCACACACAGGCTCTGAAGGGCACCGGGAGAATCAGACCAGATGACAAAATTGAAAAGCCTGTGTCGCTGGATGTACTGTGTGTCCTAATAGAGGACAAAGAGCTCTGCTGTACATACTAAGCAGTGTTCTGGAAGCAAATACCAAAAATCGTTGGTGCAAATGATGAAGGCACAGCGGACACCATGATCAATCTGAGAGCCACCAGTGTTTACAAAAGTGCTATAAGGAAGTTCTGTGTGTGAAGGTCAAGAAACTTGCAGCAAGAGATCGAATCTGGGGTAGTTTCCTTAGGAAGTGAGTGAAGTCAAAGGTAACGTGCGTGGCGCACAAAGACAAGGTGGTGAAGGGTTCAGACCCATCAGGAAAGTGGCAGGTAGTGTGAAGTAAGCTGCTGTAGCAATAGCTGAATGCAAACTCTAGGCGGTAACAGAGAAGAGAGACGTTCCCCATACTGGCGGTCAAAGGTGACATTGAAGGAGGAGGCATAGGGTGGGTGCCCAGGTATAGCAGACAAATGGCATGCCTATCTACTGAGTAGATTATCATGCTGGTATGACAACGGTAGTTTGACAGCTTCTGCACACATACTCTCAAATTCCATGACAGTGGATTGTATTTAGATAGTGTACGATTGCTGAATGTGCGTATGCATAAATGAAACACCCATAGTTTAGTTTCGAACAGAGAAGGGATCAGTGTAAACAGAGAAGAGTAGTCCGACTGCTCTCCAAAAAGTACCACTTAGGACACTGAGGGACCACAGGCAGCCAGGGAAAACATGGGAGGATCAAGAATGTTTCCTCTCAAGCATGAGTCCGAGGAACTTAGTAGTTTCAGCAAACGGAAGAGCAAGATGTAAAGAAAGTGGAAGAAACTCATTGTGCCACCAGAAATTCCTACAAACGGTTTTATCAGTGGAAAAGGGGAAGTAATTGTTGATGCTCCAAGAGTAAAGATGATTGAGACATCACTGAAGGCACTGCTCAAGGGGACAAGTCCACGGAGAATTACAAAATCATCGACAAAAAGGGAGCCAGATATGTCTGATGGGTGACAGCCATAAAAGGGTTAATGGCTATAGCGAAGAGGACGGCACTCAGGATGGAACCATGAGGCTTCCCGTTTTCCTGGATAAATGTGTCCAACAAGGCAGATCCCACACGAATCTTGAAAACTCTGTCTTTTAAAAATTCATGAAGGAAATGGGGCAGGTGGCTTCGGAAGCTCCATGTTTATAGAGTAGGGAGGATACCAGTCCTCCAGCAGATGTCATAGGCTTCTTTACAAATCAAAAAACGTAGCCACAGTCTGGTATTTCTGCAAAAAATCAATCATGACAAAGTGAGATAGTGAACTACAGAATGATGCACTCAAAATCCACATTTTGCTGCGCAGTGGTTAGTAAATTGCGAGGCACTAGTCACCATACCAGCCAGGCATGAATCGCATTTTCCATCACCTTGCAAACACAACTAGTGAGAGAAATGGTGTGGTAGCTAGAAGCAAGGTGTTCGTCCTTAACAGGCTTAGGTAGGCATCTGCGAAACATGCCTTCTGCCCAGATGCAATTGTACATATGAAGGAGAAAGTACTTGCCTGCAGGCAAGTGAAAGGTGCTGCAACATCTGAATGTGAGCATCGTCCGGCCCTGGGCCGGAAGATTGGGATGTTGTGAAAGCATGATTTAGCTCCCTCATGGTGAAGGTGGCATTGTAGCATTCATGTCCTGAGGGGAGAAAGGTATCACCCGAGCCTCCTCCACTCGTTTCCAGTGGAGGAAGGCGGGGTGATAGTAGGTAGAGCTCGAACTTTCCACAAAATAGCGGCCTAAGGTGTTGGAGATAGCAAAGTGGTCTGCAATGACATCATCATCTACAGTCAGGCTGAAAATTGGGAATGGACCTCGGTCCCAGAGAGCTGTCGGAGGTTGGCCCACAACAGAACAGGTACAGAACTGTTAAAAAGGACTAGGTAGTAAATGAAATTCAGTTACCTTTTTTGTTATTGCAAAGAATGTGATGACACTGCGCATGCAACTGTTTGTAACAAAAACAGTTCGCCATCGTAGGATGACAGTTGCAAACACAGAAAGCAAGTCTCTGTGAGTGAATTGCGCTGTGACACATCTCAGTCACCAACGGACTAGGACACAGTGCAGTAAAGGTGAAGTGCGAGGAATGGAACATTCTGCAGTGGTAAGGGCAACATTGATAAGGTATTCTACCTGGTTATCACAAATGGAGAGATGATGAAACTTGGCTGCGAAAGGCAAAGATCCTGAGTTCGAGTCTCAGTCTGGCACACAATTTTAATCTGCCAAGAAGTTTCATATCAGCAGTGCACACACGGCTGCAGAGTGAAAATTTCATTCTGGGGAAATGATGTTTGTCGCTAGGGAGAAGTAAAGCCTCCAGTCAGCCTTAGAAAGCTGCCAGTTGGATTTACACTTAGGTGGGGTATGAGACTGCAAACAGATAACATATGGCGAAGTGGTCACTCGAGTACATGTCAGAGAGAACAGGCGACTCGAGATGACAGGCAAGCTGAGCAATGCAGAACGAGAGGCCCAAATGGGAATATGTGAGTGTGGAGTCTGAAGGGAATGTGGGTACTCATGTGTTCAGACAGATGAAGTTGATTTGATTGAGGCCAGCCAAGAGGACACCTCTTGGAAGGGCACCTATGTAAGAGCCCCATGGGGATGGTGGGCATTGAAGCCACCGAGCAGCAAAAATGGGTGAGCAAGTTGACCAATAAGCTGGAGGAAGTCTTCCCTGGAGACAATGGATGACGGAGGGATGTTACAAATTTAATGAAGATAGTGCTATTTCTCCAAAGGGATATAAAACAACTATGTCTTCATTTTCTTGTGACAAGCATAGAGTCATCATATTATTTTGCCCTTGGTAAGATATTTGTTACCATCCTGATTTTGTGTGTTTGCACAACAAATGGAACCTTACTACTGATACTTTAAAACTGTTAGGTCTTACTGCACAAGGCAGATATTTTGATCTTCAGTCCAGATACAGCCTGGAAGATGGATGTAAAATGAGTTTTAAAGATATTAAATTTCTTGCGTGAACAAACCAGTGGCCATTCGTGCTGCCCTTCTCTGTATACATTAAATATACTGCGTTAGTCGTATTTGGTACATGTCCCACACACTTGAGCAGTGTTCTAGAACAGTCGCAACATTGTTCTTTCACTATGCAGCTAGGGTTACTCATTGAAAATATGGGGCATGCCCAGAAAGTAAGTACTGTTTGGGGGGAAAAACTCATAAAAACAATTTTTTCAAATTAAAATTTATTTTTATAAGAAAGAGCATTTTTTAAACTATTTTTTTACGTAGTTGCCACTATTGTTCAGGTATTTGTCATAGTGGGGAAACAAACTTTTTTTTGCGCTCTTCATAGAAAGATGCCACCAGTGAAGACAGCCTCTTCTTAACACTGCATTTTGAGTCATCATTGTTGTCAAAGTACCTTCCTCCATGATCATGACCCAAGTTCAAGAACAAAGGGTTGTTGGCAGGTGGGGACTGGGGCTGTGCGACAGGTGGTTGAACTACTCCCAACCAAATTGTTGAATAAGATTTTGAGTGACACCAGCAAAATGGAGACATTTGTTGTCATGAAGCAAGACAGTGCCCTGACTGAGCAG
Source organism: Schistocerca serialis cubense (assembly GCF_023864345.2). Classification (NCBI taxonomy): domain Eukaryota; kingdom Metazoa; phylum Arthropoda; class Insecta; order Orthoptera; family Acrididae; genus Schistocerca; species Schistocerca serialis. The sequence goes on along the minus strand of NC_064641.1, from coordinate 499,264,956 downwards.
TCCATGTCTTTTATTTTGAATTGTGCACCAAAGTTTCCTCATGGTTTCACAGTATTGTACCCCACTGTCAGTTTCACCTTTGGAAAGGAATTGAACTAGCAAAAAATGACGCAAAAAATAAGTGTTAAGCAGTGGATGTTTTCACTGGCAGCATTTTTCTATGAAGAGGGAATAGAAAACTTGGTTTCCTGTTGTGACAAATGTCTGAGCAATAGTGGCAACTATGTAGAAGAATTGTTTAGGAAAAGCTCTTATCTGTAAAAATAAATTTTGGTTTGAAAAAAAAGTTTTTGAGGTTTTTTCCAGAACAAGACTTTCTGGACATGCCTCATATATGTAATAAGTGCTATAACTTCATGAACACTACTGAAATCGAGATTTCTGTTCTGTTGGAGAGAGCCTACTGCCATTGTCACGTCAATTGGAATAGTTCACACATCCTGTAACTTTGAATCATCAAGCCTTGACCTGGGTGACAGTGTAGTAGCCTAAGCTCAGGATTGGTCAAAATGTACAGTGTCAGTGCATTAGGTCACGAATGCTTGATCTGTGAGGAACTGCAGCTGTTGTTATATAAGCAGTATGGACTTTTCCATGCCATCATATCAAGAATGATTGTAGGTAACTTTATTCAGGGAGCATACTGCAGTGTACCACCCACCAATTCATTGCCAGAAAACATCAGCAAGTAGTGATAAGATACAGAACTCAATCTCCTCCCTACGGGTGCAAAGGCCATGGGAGACTGTCTGATCAGACTCGCCACAGTGCACAGAGATCAAAAAAATTGCAGAAATGCCCTGGTGGACACATGAAACAAATAAGCGCATCTCACTTGCCAACTGGGCACAGCTAAGGCAGTTGAAAAGAGATTTTTGTGTGTCAGGATATACAGCTAAGGCAGTTGAAAAGAGATTTTTGTGTGTCAGGATATGTACATAGAACAAATTGGGGATCCAGATACATGAACCAAAGCTACTCACCAGCGAGCTACATAAGAACCCACTGTCAGTATGGCATACATTGTTACTTGTCCTGTACAGTCTATTTTGGACACCACTAAACAACATAGGCATATCATGGGCCCAGCTCTGACCAATCACAGTGAGTTGGGGCTGGTTGTTCCATGGTTGTGGATCGGGGTGGTTCTGTAATGCTTTCAGTGTCTTGTGAAGTTTTCCCATTATCATTAACCTGAAAGGGGCTGCTACATGCTACTAGGTTGGTGTCTAATTCAGTTGCTCACTGGATATGTAATAAATAGTAATATTACAGAAAAAGATGACATGCTTAAAATATTATATTGACATTATTTCCAGTGTCATGGGGAGTGAGTACCAGATCACCAGCATTGTGAAGCCTAGTGCAGGGTTGGCTCAGTTGACTGACAGCATAGGGGAGTTATGTAGGAATTGTACGAAGGAGGATCAGGTAGTGACAGTGGGTGGAGCAGGGACTAGTCTTGATAGGGACGGGGAATATGATGCAGGTGGTGATCTGGTGAAGACAGCTACTCAAACTTGTGGCACGAATGTGCATTTCGTGAAACTGTTTGAGCATCGTGATCAGCCTCATCTTAATGCGGCTGTTAGGTGCGATAACATGGTGCTAGAGAAGGCACTGATGGCAGAGGACATGGGTCACATTACAGTGGTACTGGTTGAGTGTATCAGTAGATCAGGTTTCACTAGGCATGACCTGCACCTCAATAGGTGTGGGAAGGGGAGGCTAGCAAAGCTTATAGGTAACAGTGTAGTTGGTGGTGGCAGGATCACTCATGGAAAAATTTCTGTAGTAATAGGTGTTAGAGCTGCGCCTTTTTTAGATTAAAGGAAGGTATACCTCCTTAAAGGAAGTCCCTCTAGCAAAGGAATCACCTTCAGGGTATGTCATGTTTCCAAGTAGAGAAGGAATTAATATATTTCATCAAAATATAAGAGGTATTATAGATGTTGAGCTGAAATTATTGGTATACCTGACCGGTTTTCAAGGAGTTCCTTGTGGCGTGGGGGAGTGGCCATATATGTATTTAAAAAAAAAGTAATTCCATTTGAGTCAATAGACATATCACAGCACTGCACTGAACAGAACATATTTGAAAGTTGTGCCGGAGCAGTTGAATTTAGTGAAATTAAACATCTAATTTTTGTTGTTTATATGTCCCCCCACTCTCACTTCAGAGCATTTCTGCTCAAGCTAGAGAGGGTTCTTGATTCACTTTATAGGAAGTACCAGAAATTAGTTATATGTGGTGGCTTCAGTATTAATTATGTGTATGATTGTACAAGAAAAAGTAGATCTTCTAAATTCATAGGATCTGATGCAGACTGTGTTTTTCCAAATAGGATGCATGGGAGCAGTAGTACAACCATAGACAACATTTTTATTCATTCTTCATTACTAGATGGGCATTCTATTAGTAAAAGGGTGAATGGCTTTTCAGATAATGATGCACAAATTTTAACACTAAAAGGCTTTTGTACTCAAACAAAATGTCACTATGTAGGAATGTTAATCCAGCAGCAAGAGAGAGTTTTTTTAAACCTCGTCAAGGAACAAGAGTGGCAGGACGTTTATAGTGCCAGTAACATAGATGACAAATATAATGCTGTCCTTAACTCATTTCTCATGCTCTTTGAGAGATGCTTTCCATTAGAATGTTCTAAATGTGGTACTAGCAGTAAAAGGCAGCCTGGGTGGCTGATTAGCCACACTCAAGCTACAGTAGCCCATTACAAACAGTACTGTAAGGTGCTTAAAAATATTATTAGGAAGACAAAGAGTATGTGATGCTCAAATAGAATAGCTAATTCATAGGATAAAATTAAAACCATATGGTAAGTTCTGGAGGTCTGGTCAGCAGCCAAGGTCGACAGTATAAAGTCAGTTCGTAGTAAAAATATTTCTGTTACTGATAAGTCAAATTTATGTACAGTATTTAACAATCATTTTCTGAGCGCTGCTGATGCATTAAATAAAAATTTAGTTTTGACATGGAATCATATAACTCTGTTGGAAAATGCCTTTCCGAGATTGAGGTCTGAAATACTCCTCTGTGATACAGACAAGGGGGAGATTGAGTAAATGATTAAATCACTGAAGACTAAGGACTCTCCTGGATATGAAGGAGTGCCTAGGAGGATATTAAAGTACTGTGCTGCACATGTTAGCCCTGTACATAGCCACATTTATAACTTTTCCTTTAAGAATGGTCAGTTTTCTGAACAGTTAAAGTACTCAGTAGTAAAGTTGCTTTATAAAAAGGGAGAAAGTGCTAATGTATACAACTTTAGACCTATTTCCATGCCATCAGTGCTTGCCAAAGTTATTGGAAAGGCTGTGTATGTAAGGATAAGTGATCATTTTATATCACTTAATTTGCTATCACACATACAGTTCGGCTTTAGAAGTTGTTTAACAACTGAAAATGCTATGTTCTCTTTTCCCAGTTAGGTACTGGATGGATTAAACAAACGGTGTCAAACGCTAGGCATATTTTTTTGATTTAACTAAGGCGTTTGAGTCTGTTGATCACAAAATATTGCTCCAGAAGTTGGACCATTATGGAATACAGGGAGTAGCTCACAATTGGTTCACCTCTTACTTTAACAACTGACAGTAAAAGGTCATTATTCACCGTGTTGAGAATGGGTGTGTTGTGGGGTCTGAGTGGGTTGCAGTCAAATGTGGAGTGCCCAAGGGATCAGTGTTGGAGGCACTTCTGTTCCTTATTTATATAAATGATATGCCCTCTAGTATTACAGGTAACTCTAAAATATTTCTGTTTGCTAATGATACTAGCTTGTTAGTAAAGGATGTTGTGTGCAACATTAGCTCAGTTTCAAATAGTGCAGTTCATGACATAAGTTCATGGCTTGTAGAAAATAAACTAATGCTAAATCACAGTAAGACTCAGTATTTACAGTTTCTGACACACAATTCAACAAAACCCTACCTTTTAATTTCATATAATGAGCATTTGATTAGTGAAACTGAACAGTTCAGATTTCTAGGTGTTCAGATAGAAAGCAAAGCCCACGTTCAGGATCTTGTTCAAAGACTTAATGCTGCCATTTTTGCTACTCAAATGGTATCTGAAGTAAGTGATCGTTCAACACAAAAATTAGTCTGCTTTGCTTATTTTCATTCACTTATGTCATATGGTATTATATTTTGGGGTAACTCTTCCCATTCTCAAATAATAGTTTTGGTTCAGAAACAGGCAGTATGGGCAATAAGTTGTATTAAGTTCACGAACCTCTTGTCGACCTCTGTTCATTAATTTGGGTATTCCGACGTTGGCCTCTCAATATACAGAGAGAGAGAGAGAGAAAGAGAGAGAGAGAGAGAGAGAGAGAGAGAGAGAGAGTGTGTGTGTGTGTGTGTGTGTGTGTGTGTGTGTGTGTGTGTGTGTGTGTTTGTTTGTTTGTGTCTCTAACAACATACCAACGCTTTCGTTGGGTAAGTTACATCATCTGTGGTTTTAGATATGTTCTTCCCCAGATGATGTAACTTACCAAACGAAAGTGTTGGCATGTTGATTGACACACAAACACACACACAAAATTCAAGCTTTCGCAACCAGCAGTTGCTTCATCAGGAAAGAGGGAAGGAGAGGGAAAGATGAAAGGATGTGGGTTTTAAGGGAGAGGGTAAGGAGTCATTCCAATCCCGGGAGCGGAAAGACTTACCTTAGGGGGAAAAAAGGACAGGTATACACTCGCGCGCGCGCACACACACACACACACACACACACACACACACACACACACACACACACACAAGCAAAAATGTCTGCTTGCTTTGTCTTTAAATATGTCTGCTTGTGTCTGTATATGTGTGGATGGATATGTGTGTGTGTGTGTGTGTGTGTGTGTGTGTGTGTGTGTGTGTGTGTGTGTGTGTGTGTGTGTGCGCGCGCGCGCGAGTGTATACCCGTCCTTTTTTCCCCCTAAGGTAAGTCTTTCCGCTCCCGGGATTGGAATGACTCCTTACCCTCTCCCTTAAAACCCACATCCTTTCGTCTTTCCCTCTCCTTCCCTCTTTCCTGATGAGGCAACAGTTTGTTGCGAAAGCTTGAATTTTGTGTGTATGTTTGTGTTTGTTTGTAATAGTATCAGCTTATTCCCAAGAATAAGCAACTTTCACTCTGCAGAAATCCAACCTGCATTTGGATCGGACTTGCTGCGTCCATTTTCAATAAGCTACCTCAAGAATTCAAAAATCTTTGCAGTAATCCACACGCTTTCAAATCAAAACAAAAGTTTCCTCATGGGTCACTCATACTCCATTGAGGAGTTCCTTAAAAAATTAAGATGATTCTTATGTTATATTGTTGATTGTGTTTACTTAAATGTATGGCTTGACATTTTTGGGTTCATAAACATTTTATTTTTGTCTGTTATTACTTTTATGTTTATGTACTGACACTTTCCATGACCCTGGAGATTGCTGTGTCTAGTCAGGATAAAGTTGCTGTAACTCTGAAATTATGTATCCAAGCTGTGGCTCCCCTGACTACAAAGTCTTCTGCATAAATTGTTTAGCTTTGTAGTTTTGACTGGTGACTACGTGTTCCAAGTATGTTCATAAGAGACAAAGTATTAAAAAGGACAGTAAGTGCAAATGTGTTTATTAAATATGTGAACAAAAATACATACTTTCGTAGTTTGTGGTATGTGCTCTGCCAGTCATGAGGAGGAGACTGTCCTCCTTGGACATGAGAAATCTGTTGTTGTGTAAAGTGGAACTGACATAATTCTCGCCAGATGCGCTGCTCATCAACAAGCCGTCGCATGACACTGTAGGCACGTCCACTGCTCTCTAAATCCTTATGGTCAGCAAGACGGAGTAAAACTTCACGGACACATTCTTCAGGCAAGTTCTGTAGCTTTGGGAAGACATCATCACCTGGCTGCAAAGATATTTTGTTCATACTGTATTATGCAGAGGATGACTGAACTCGAGTACCAATGAAATTTCTGTTATTGAAGTAACAATACTTTCACAGAACGTGTTTACACATACTCTTTAACCTAATACAAATATTATCAGCTTCGTAGTAGTTCTTTTTATGTGCATAAATACTTCACGCTTATGAGTGGGAGTGCAAGTGATAGAATTTAATAAGACATGAGCTCTGTGTATAAGACCCTCAGAGCATAGTTCCATATATAGTGGCTGCAAAGGAATTATTTTAATTTACTGTCAAATGCTACTCTAAAATTAATTTTTATATACGTTACAAAACCTTCCACTCCAATTTGGCTTTATATTGAGAACTTTCTGTTCTTGCTGGCTCCAGCCAGATTGCATCTCTGGAGTGGAAAGCTCGCAATATACAGGGTGATCAGAAACTTGAGAAAACAGCAAGTAAGGTGGGATGAGAGATAGTTGTTAAGAAAAAATTCATTATGTTGCACTGTTTCCAATGTAATTGTCATTAAAACCAGCCAATCAGGTCATTGCGAGCAAAAATTCAAGCAGCCTGCAAGATACAATTACTGTCATTTGTTCTCACAGCGTAGGTGATAGCACACAAGACTTGGGCTTTGATTCAATCCTTACTACTGTCCAATGTCCAGTTTTTGTATCACTCTCTTGTTTGGTTCTAGGAGACCTAATGAAAAACACATATAACAACACTAACTTTGGCAGGCTGCTTGAATTTGCACATACAATGACCTGACTGGCAAACTTTGATGAGAATTAAATCAGAAACAGTGCAACTTACAGAATGTTTTTCTCAACAATTATTTGTCAGCACAGCCTTACCTGCAACACCCTTACAAGCTTTCCAGAGTGTCTGACTACCATGTATATAATGTGAGTTTAGTTATCGAACACCACCACCACTTGCGCTATGCTCAGTACTTCCCCTATATTGTGACTGGATGTTGGCCACATCCCACTTTCAAATGTCGTCTGAGTTGATGTGGTTTAGTAGCATATGCAGTAAGCATTATGGGACTGCGCAGACAACAACAGTAATGATCTGGGTGTCACCAAGAATCATAATAATAAGTACATCTTTCCAAACTTAATGCTAACTAGACTTGAAAGAAATGGTTTTTAACAAATGTGAACAAATCTGCTGGAGAAACAATATATTTTTTTTTTAAAGTACAATAGCCTGAATTTCTTTAAAGCAAGCCTCCAATTAAACAAATTGTCATATAAAATAGATGTATTAAAAGCATAAAAAGTGACTTCAATTTATCACAAGAACCCAATAAATCAGATACAAAAAGATCAGATATTCAAGTTAACATTAAAAAAATAGGAAGAACTGCAAATAGATCACAAACCTCACGGATTTCTATACAGTTAGCTATAGAGAGTATACGATTTATTGTTCGTAAGTGCTGCTCCCACAAAAGTGTGCTGCCCAGAGGTCGACCCCAACATGCGCAGTCAATCATCATCCTCAGCTGTTGCAGCAGTTTGTTAAGCATATGGATGTTCTGTTGGCTTGCAGACACTATAAATAAAAAGATAAAGACTCATTTCACTGTCAGGGTGAAGAGGGTGTTGAAAAGTATATCTTGTTACAGCAGACAGTAATGGGTAAAACATAGGACCAGAAACAAATACTTTTCTAGATATGCATTATTCTGTCCTGTGTGTGTCAATAATGAGAGGTGCTCAATGTCATCACTCATTCTTCAGCATTCCTTTTCAGATAATCGTGAACTCATGTGAACACACCCGACTTTTGTCGCACACATGGACACACATTCCTGTAATGTGTGCAAATATCAACAAGTTTGAAATGTACCAAAGCTCTTAAATGTGTCCTTAGGCAGAACTAAGAGATTAAGGTCTTTTGAATGAGGATGACATGCTACTGAATGTCACTGACGAATCCATAATCATTAAACTTTTGTATTATTGATAGTCATATGACATAGAAAATTGTGCGGATTCCCATCATGCACAAACCACATCTATTGTCTTTCTATGAAAGTAAAATTCTCCAATAGCACAGGTAACTTGTCATGATAAAATGCTGATAAACAGTACCAGTTAGTGTGTTCAGTGAAGTGTGTTGCCTTAGGAACTTGTCACCCACAATTCCTGTCCACACGTCCATATTACTAAGCGATTACCCTGGAACCTAGTACCAGTTGCAGGTTTCCTATTTAACAGCTTCCACAAGCAAAAAAACATTTACTTATTTCAACATTTCACATAATTACTGACCAAATTTTAAATGCTGTCATAATCTAATATTAAAAAAAGGTAGAATCTTATGTTAAAAGTTGAACACAATAAGGCAAGGAGTACAGTTAGAAATTGTGTGGCTTGAGGCTGCATAACTGATGGTGTGCAAATACCTGGACTTCATTCATCCAGAATTTGAGACTGAGAGCCCTTTGTGTCTTCCAACAAACCTCAAGCATAATTTCAAATCCTTCCTAAAATTTTTCCTGCTTACATGCTTAAGATCAGATATTTAACACATCAACGCATTTGTAAATTAATGAAATGTTTGAAGCCATTTTATACCTGAGAGGTAGTGTCATTAAATTATCAGGCGTTTACTTGTTGATACTAAAAAAAATCTGATGCTTTCCTTCCACAGTTGTGTAAGGATCTGCTTGTCTCTTATATGTAATTATTGTGGTAATTTACCATCCCACTTTACGAATCCCAGCTCATACATAAATAAAAATGCAAGCAGTGATCTTTGGACCTTTAGTGCTTATCTTATAATCTTGCATGGTGGTCTTATGGCTTGAACCTGGTACATGCTGTAAGCAACATGAATAATCTAAACTGTCATGCAGAACTGATAACACTGAGTGTGGGTTAGGCATTGAGTAGCTCCAATTCCAAACACACAAATTTTATGATCTTCAGTGTTCTCATCGCAATAATGGCTTCTCCATATCGGGTCCAGGCAGATGACTAAGTACAGATACTAACAGGAAGGCAGCCTTCACCATTTGTGACAAACAAAATGACCCATATCTCAAGTATTTGTTTTTAAAAGTGAGAGAGTCTCTCTCTCTCTCTCTCTCTCTCTCTCTCTCTCTCTCTCTCTCTCTCTCTCTGTGTGTGTGTGTGTGTGTGTGTGTGTGTGTGTGTGTGTGTGTGTGTGTGTGTGTGGAGGGGTCAAATATGTTTACAATCTATTTATTTCTAGTTTAGAAGAAATGTAAGCATTTATTGAGAAAGTGAATTGTGAAGGTTGGAAAATCACCTTTTAGGATGTACTTGACAATAAATTACAATGAATTGCATGCAGAAATGTTTTCCAATCTTTCATTACTTTTCCTGTCAGAATGAGTCATAAAAACCAGCGTATTAATTCTGATGCAGCTCTGTTGTTCAAGCTGCTTCTATGTTAGCTCTAGTCAAGACTTCACTGCTTGGCGAAAACTGCATATATGGACCAGCAGCCAGTCACAGAGCCTCTAGACCACAGCTAAATAATCTGATAACATCTTTATCTCTCTTGCATGATGATTTTTAATTGATTTGATTATTTTCACTGCAGTTGTCATTTAAATTTGTACCGAACTAAGAACTGGTTTAGCCAGAATATAGTTATTTATTGTAGGAGAAGTGTAACGTAACTTCTAATAACCATACAATCCATCATAATTAGTTACTTTTCTAAGAATTTTTTTACTGCAAGAGCTACTTATCAATTAGAAAAGCTCTTATAAGTATGTTGTGCTTCTGTACTTACGGGTTTTTGCGCAAGCTTCAGTATCTTATGAAATATTTAATGAAATTTTGCCGTGTACTTCGAGATGTGTGTCAGTGTATTAAGTTAAATGTGAGTGATATCTTGGTGTGATAATTCATGATAATTATCTCATCAGAGAACAAAACAGGTCATGTAAATTTAAGAATAAGCATAGCATTCAAATGATGAGAGCCACGCAACATATAGTTGGCAGATGGGAACTGCCATTTGGGACGAATATCAGCATGAGACACAGATAACACAAAGAACAGAAACAGACTCGTTATCTGCCAGACATTCTGAGTAAGAAATGTGTGGTATCTTAAACTGGCAAAGAATATGTTCATTTATTTCTCCAGTTACTAGACATCATCTAACTTTACAAGGAAATCATAAAATGAGTGAACTTGCCAATAACATGAGCAAACTAGGTCGTGGAGTAAAGCTCTATTCTGTAAAATTGCTTAGCTGGGATATTCAAGTTTCAGTGTCACCTTCCCACACATTTCAAATCGGTTTCCTTCAAAATTTATCAACTTACACATTGCATTACAGACACCTTTCAACCTTAATCTGTGAATACCCTGCCTTGTTTCCTACAATGTTTAAAATTCTGTCAGTACAAGCACAGCAATATAAGTCTCATAGTACTCAGAGCCCAGCACAGCAAAATATCTTATCCAATACACTGAAGCGCCAAAGAAATGGTACAGGCATGTAAATACAGAGATATGTAAATAGGCAGACTACAGTGTTGCAGTCGGCAACACCTATGTAAGACAAGCAGTGTCTGGCACAGTTGTTAGATAGGTTACTGCTGCTACAATGACAGGTTATCAAGATTTAAGTGAGTTTGAACGTGGTGTTATAGTTGGCGCACGATCGATGGGACACAGCATCTCCCAAGGTAGTGATGAAATGGGGATTTCCCCATACGAACATTTCACAATTGTACCGTGAATATCAGGAATCTGGTAAAACATCAAAACTCCGACATCGCTGCGGTCAGAAAAAGATCCTGCAAGAATGGGACCAATGACACCTGAAGAATATTGTTCCACATGATAGATGTGCAACCATTCCACAAATTGCTGCAGATTTCAATGCTGGGATGTCAACAAGTGTCAGCGTGCAAACCATTCAATGAAACATCATCGATATGAGCTTTCGGAGCCGAAGACCCATTCGTGTACCCCTGATGACTGCATAACACAAAGCTTTACGCCTCGCCTGGACCCGTAAACACAGACATTGGACTGTTGATGACTGGAAACATGTTGCCTGGTCATTTGAGTCTCGTTTCAAATTGTATCAAGTGGATGGATGTGTACGGGTATTGAGAAAACCTAATGAATCCATGGACCCCGAATGACAGCAGGGAATCATTCAAGCTGATAGAGACTCTGCTATGGTGTGGGGTGTGTGCAGTTGGAGTGATATGGGACACCTGATACGTCTAGATATTACTCTGACAGGTGACATGAATGTAAGCATTCTGTCTGACCACCTGCATCCTTTCATGTCCATTGTGCATTTTGGCGGACTTGGGCAATTCCAGCAAACAATTGACACCCCACTCATCCACAATTGCTGCAGAGTGGCTCCAAGAACACCCTTCTGAGTTTAAACTTTTCCACTGGCCACGAAACTCCCCAGACATGAACATCATTGAGCATATCTGGGATGCCTTGCAATGTGCTGTTCAGAAGAGATCTCCACCCCCTTGTACTCTCACAGATTTTTGGAAGCCCCGCAGGATCCATGGTGTCAGTTCCCTCCAGCACTACTTCAGACATAAGTTGAGTGCATGCTACATTATGTTGTGGCACTTCTGCATGCTTGCGGGGATCCTACATGATATTAGGCAGGTGTACCAGTTTTTTTGGCTCTTCAGCGTATGTGCTTACTACAAAAAAATTAAAATGATTTATAAATTAAATTGTCTAACAGACCTATGTCTGAAATTATGTTGCCTGAATATAAAAAGAAAGTTTAGGCGCAGAGTTCAAACAACCCAGGACTCAGAATAGCACTGGTTTAAGATTTTTTGTTTTTCAGTCGTAGGTTTGTTTCATCTTTACTAATTGTACTGTTACAGTGCAAGTACTTTGCAACACAAGATCACAGTCGTAGTGATTTTTGGAGACACTGTAATGAATGAATTAATTAATTAATTGCTATTTTATGTGGCCACACAAATAATTTAGGTTTTGAGAAAGATGGTTTGAATAAATGAGATTGGCATCCTCAAGAAAACATTTTTTTAAGTAATTTTGCTTACCTTGATAAGCAACTTCTTCCAGCATGTTGAACAGTACCTTCTGTGCACAACCAGAGAGCATGGTAAGCTTTTGTGAGATCAAGAGATCAAGAAGTTTACAGATATAGTTGAAACGTCTAACATCATGAACTGCATTCCTAAAGTCAAGACGCTTAAAAGCATCACTCAGTCCATTGAATCCAGCTATCTGAAAAACAGATGTGAGTCTGGTTAGAGTACATTACCAAAATCTTTTCTGGTGGTTTCTGTAAAATGTTTTTCTTTGTCAATTGCCCCTCTTAATGTGAAAATTCAAAGGATAAATTCGCATTTAGCAATTTTGAAACATCGTGAGATAATGCTCAAAAGAATGAACTTTATGCCTTATCTGACTAAATGTTCTGGTAACCAGTAAATGATAGAAGCACTAGATCACTAAAATCACATAATGGATAGCAGCCCATCCACTTTCATATCTCTATACTAATTACTATGGAAAAATATATTTTAAAAAATGCTGTGACTTACCAAACGAGAAAGCGCTGGTAGACAGACACAATAAAAAACACACACACACACACAAATTTCAAGCTTTCGCAACCCACAGTTGCTTCATCAGGAAAGAGGAAAGGAGAGGGAAAGACGAAAGGATGTGGGTTTTAAGGGAGAGGGTAAGGAGTCATTCCAATCCCGGGAGCGGAAAGACTTACATTAGGGCGAAAAAGGAACAGGTATACACTCGCGCGCAAGAAAATATCCCTTGGACACCCACAAATGGGCAGAAGCAGTAGCATGAATATTGCCTTGTCAGAATATTACACCAAGATTCTGCAACTTTAATCATGTAGTGATAACAATATCACTAATTGAAAACTTCCAGACCATTCTTTCATGTAATATGATGTTACACAGTGCAAATTATGATCTGGTGATTGTTGCCTGAGCAGCTACTACTATATTTCAACTACTATGTGCTTTTATTCAACACACTAGTGCCTCAGACAATCTTGACCTCCTTTTGAAGCAGCTTGACTTGCTCTTACTTCATCTATTTAATTCTAAAAGAGGTGTCACTGTACTTGCAGATTTCAGTAGCAACTTCCTAACACACAGTAGTGGGAAGTCATATCTGGAAAATTTTATGTACTTTTGCAATCTTATCCCAGTGTTCAATTTTTCCACCAGAATAATTTCTAATTCAAGCACCCTAATTGACAACATATTTATAAACCAAGGGAATCTGAACTGTATCAACATTAGTAAAATACTGAATGGCCTCTCTGATCATGATGATCAGAGACTTACCATTCATAATATGATTACCTGCCAGAAAAAACTGAGCCCCAGTGGAAGGTAATCAGGCCTATATACGATGAAACAATTAAAGCCTTTATGTCATGCCTCCAAAATGTAAATTTGACTCACACATACTAAGAAACGGATATCAATTCAAAATATAATTTGTTTAGCAATGAAATTGCATCATTATTTGAAGTTTCCTTCCCAAAAAAGGTTTATATGAATTAATCCAAAGAAATCACAAGAAAATCATGGATCCTACAAACACAAGTGTGAACTGTACTTCACACCAAAACTTTAGGAAATCCTGCCCAAACAGATCATAAAAATACTGCAAAATATTAAGCAGAGTAATTAAATTCCAAAATCAACCAATCTTGTAATGAAATCAAAACAATATGAAATATAATCAGGAGTGAGAAAGGTGTCAGTAGTGCTAATAAACATATATACTTTGTTTTAATTATTGATGATAAACATGCAAGCAATCAAGAGATAGTTGCAAAAACTTTCAATGACCACTTCATAAGTGCTGCTGTGCAAATAAGCTGTGATGTCTCTTTAGGAAGTTCCATGGACATACTGCGACATCATTTTCCCAATCCAGTAAGTAATTAAGTGTATCCCCCATAACCAGAAATGAGGTAAAGAAAACCATTGCATCATTAAAAAACAAAGGATCATCTGGTGTAGATAATATGTCCAATAAACTGGTAAAAGCCTGCTCTGATCAACTATCCAAAGTTTTAGCCCACATTATTTAACAGCTCTATGTATCAGGGTGTCTTCCCAGATGGAATGAAGCCACTCCACAAAAAGGGAGACACAACACGTCACTATCTATCATCCCATATCACTTTTGACCATTTTTGCAAAAGTCCCAGAAAAATTATTCATTCCAGAATTGTGATGCACCTTGAAAATTTTTATACTCTCAGTAGCAGATAGTTCTGTTTCCAAAAAGATGTGTCCACTACTGAAGAGCCCTTAAAAAAAAAAAATGAAGCCACTCTGTATCTTCTGTGATCTCTGTAAGACTTACAACTGTGTGGATCACAAAATCCTTGTCAACAAAGCAAGCCAATATGACATCACAGGGGCAGTGGAAAACTGGCTACAATCTTACCTAATTGATAGGAAGCAGAACGTAGTTCTTGATTAGAGCAGCATAGCAAGGGAGGATGTGGAGTCCGACTGGGGTACTGAACTTCATAGAGCCCCTCAGGGATCGGTCCTCAACCCACTGCTGTTTCTGATTTAAATAAATGACCTACCTTTGTCATACAAAACATCCACATTTGGTATGTTTGCTGATGATACTAACATTGTAATAAATAACAAACAGTCCACAGACATAGAAGCTGAAGCCAACAAATCGCTTTCAGGACTCTCTAACCTAGTTCAGAGTAAACTCAGTAACAGTAAACCTAAGCAAAACCAATTACATCCATTTCAGCTTAGATAACCAAGTCCCACAAGAGATTCCTATTTTACCTGACAGTCAACAAATACAAAGAGTATGTTGCAGCAAATTCTTAGCTGGAATCATCATATCCTCCAAACCATAAAACGTTTGCCCTCCACGCTACTTTTGCCATTAGAACAACCTCACAAATTGGAGACATCAGTGTCACAAAATCTACTTATTTTTGGTACTTCCACTCCATAATGTGCTATGGAATTATCTTTTGGGGCAATTCACCTTCATCAAAGAAACTCTTCTTGCAGCAAAAAAAGGTGGTCCAAATAATGTGCAGATTACACCCGAGAATTTCCTGCCATAATCTGTTCAAGAAGCTCGAGATACTTACTGCAATGTCCCAATATATTTACTCAATTATGAGTTTGATGGTAGACAATCCTGACCACTATTAAACTCACGAAATGTTCCATGATCACAACACAAAGAGGAAGGCTGACATCCATCGTGAACTAAAAGAGCTAACTTGGGTGCAGAAAGGTGTACAATACTCCAGTGTTAATATTTTTTTTCATTGCCAAACTCCATCAAATGCCCAACAAGTAACAAAGTGTTATTTGAAAATAAATTAAAGATACATTTACTTGAAAAAGCATTTTTTTCATTAAATGAAGTTTTTGAAAGAGATGCATAAAATTTGGATATATATATGCACTGCATGTTTCTCAGGTTTTAAACAACATGTGTTACTCCTTGTCTTTATATATATATTTTTTTATTTTTTCTGTTATAGTTTTACATTATGTACTTTTCCTGCAACTGTTCCAGTAAAATAACTGTTATGTCCTATGTCTGTTTTTGTAAAGTGACTACTATGTTCTATAAAAATACACTTGTTTGTTCTTCGACTCATTCCACGTCCTAGTTTCTCACACACAGGTGTATGTATAAAAAATAAATAAAACAAAAATGTGTACACTTCAGTCTGATGGCTCAAAGCCTGGGCTACAAGGAGCATGCCACAAATATTTATGAGAGTAGACATTCTTACACACTCATTAGATTGTGGAAGTAATGTCATACTTCCAGAAATACTAAGAAGAATCATAAGACTGCAACGTCACTCAGAGAATAGCTTTCAACATATGAGCTCATCTGATTTTGATATTTACGGATGGCTTTTTGGCTATCAGTTAATTCTCGCTGTTCTTTATTAGAGTAGAAGATACAACGAATGTTTGTGACCACCACTGTAATTCTTTACTTCAATGTGTATGCATCAGAAACTGCCTCAAAGTTCCAACACATCACCCATTCCAAGCAAATGGTAGCACACTGCTTACAAAAGGCAAGGATTTGTGCTCAAGTGGAATGACACACCATTTTAACATGTCTTAAATGTTCACAATAAGTCCAGACATGGGTATTCACAGCAACTTAGCTGATCTACCAAGTTTGCAATTCTGATCATTTGTTCATGGATCTGCAGTTTATGCTAATATAGGTGTAATTTAATGTGTTGACTGTCGTGTGGCTGCCAACAAGCACGGCAGAACTGCAAGTCTGACATCATGTAGCCGGCAGTGGCCACAGGATAAAATCTTTCAGCATACCTCCATGTGCTTGGCCTGGCCTGGCCTGGCCTGGCAGTAAAACATCCATCACTAATAGTGTGGCACTAAACATGTGAGAGATGTACCATCTGTTTTAAAATGCATACAAATAGCATGTGAACATCAAGAAACTTCCATCCATGAAAATATTTTTGTGAAATTAAGGCATTCTCTAACACCGCATGGAACCTTTTCTGTGGAGTGATACAACTGAAAAAAAGTAACAACACAATAGCAGAATTAACTAGCTCAAGGGGGTAGTGAATAGCCAACTTTGTCCTCTGCTTGATCTCCTTTCCACCCAATGACCTCTGAAGTCATGACTAATATATAACATTTGGTGAAAGTTACCTCTCGTGTACACTTGATTGTGATGTGGCAATGTGGCTTCACTGTCCCATCTGAAACAAGAACAATAAAAGTGCCATATTACACAATCATTGCTGTAAGACATAATGAATACTATTTTACAAAACCACAAATGAAGATTAAAATGGTGAAAAGACTGTATAAATAATTTCTAATTACAGTAAAATATTAATGACAAAGACAGCATTATCCTTTGTTCAGGCCATTCAACAGATGATTCTGTTTCAGAGGCTCCAAGTATTGTTGAGACAACTTTTTAACATCTTTTAGCACTTATGCGATTGTCCCTAAACCATACTGGACGTTTATCCAAAGTGATTATTGATACATAGAATGACCTACCATTTTTATAAAATTGGCACAAGAGGAATTTGAGGGTAGTTATAGTTTGTCATATTGCGAAACATCTATTGTAATCTTGAAGCAGGGTGGAAAATAACAGCTCATAAAAATCAAATGTACTGCTATACAAAGTAGCTGTGGTATGTCAGTTACTTTTTAATAACAGAATGCGAAGGGCTGTACAAGACTTCTGTTTCTGACATTGAAGTAGTCAATACAAAGCTGCGTAACTCAGTGAAAGCAACTTCTGTCTCATTTTCAATGTGTTGGGTGAAAAACTTAGTACCTTCTAGAATCTAAATTTTTTTTGAACGATAGATTTGAAATCTTCATTTTTTACGGTGAATAACCTATGTTGCCAGAATGTTGTGCAACTGCATAAAGTATCATTTTCCATTTGTTTTTATTTTATTAATTCTGATTTGTATCTATTTTTTAGTTTAAGATAATTAAATCTCTCTCTTTAACTGTTTTTGATCTGCCAAAGTTCATTTACATAACTCATTATCTTTTCAGGGCAGGTGCAAATCACTGGTGAATACTTCTACAACTACTTTTCTTTTGTGTTTCTATGTTTCTTTCTACTGTGTTCGGCAACTCTTGTTAAATATATCGCAAAGAAAAAGGCAATTCTCTCAGAAGCATAATCAGTAAAATTGCAAGTTAGGCCACTTCATTGTACTCCACTGTGATCTACAACCATTAATACCCATCTGATTAACAATCCCTACATATCTAGGTTGCCATTTTTTATTTTGTCTGTAATTTTAGCTGTTTTTCTTCATTATCTGATAGACACAAAGCATTGATAAACTCTGTTTTATGCAAATTCATCTGTATGCTAGTTAAAAAACATATTTTGTGATCTGAGGAAATTTGGCAGGTGCACCTACTTTATGCTAAAATTAATGTCAGTATTTCAAAATATTAAACTTGTATGGCTGTTATATTTTTCCAAGAAGGAAGTTGCATTTTCTAAGAGCTCTAAAAGCACATTAATACTGCCTTAAGGGAACACTATATGGGTAATGCAATCAATTTGAAATCTGAGAGTTATATTTTCAACATAGTAATTTCTAATGCCAATGGTAGTGAATTTTTTTACAAGACCATTACTGAGATAAGCTGATGAGCAAAAACATCATGACCATGCCACCGTGAGACTGAGTGCCACCTGACAGTGTTGTCAGCATGTCTCGTGGTAAGGAAAGTAATTGAGAGAAAGGTGAATCATTCTAACAATAATATGAGTTGCAAATGGCAATATCCAAGAGCAGATTGATATGGCCTGGCACCTGGGAATGAGCATCTCAGAAACCGTGAAGATAGTTGGCTGCTCATGTGGTACTGACATGAGCATCTATGGAAAGTGGTTGAAGGATGGTGAATCCATGAGTAAGGGACAAGGTGTTGGACTTCCACAACTCATCATAGAACATGAAGTTTGGAGACTTGCATGCTCTGGAAGAGATAGGTGGTGTCTGTGGCATGCCTGATGGTAGACCACAATGCTGATCCAAGTACAAATGTTTCAGAGCACATCATAAAGCATTCGTTGTTGAGCATGGGCCTTTGCAGGAGATGACTCGTATGTGTTCCCCTACTGAACCATTGACATCATCAATTACGACTGCCGATAAGTGGAAAAATATCGCCTTGTCTGATGAATCGCATTTTTTGCAACAGCAGTTCAATGTTTGTGTCCAGATATACCATCATATTGGCAAATGGTTTTTCGAAACCATGACAACTGTGGATTACATGAACATTAATGCGTACCACCTTGTTGATGGCATCTTCAGCTGAGCAACTGTCTGTGACACATGGCCAGAATTGTGCTATAGTGGTTTGAGAAGCATGATAATAAAAGCTGATGTCTTGGCCACAAAATTCACCTCATCTGAACCCGATGGAAATCTCAGATGCTATCAGGTACTAGCTCCACACTCAGAAACTACCAGCCCATAATTTTTGAGAATTGTGTGACCTGTACATAGCTTGTTGAATCCGTGGCACACAGAATAGCTGCTGTATTGCTTTCCAGAGGTGGACCAACAAACAATTAAACTATTAATTTTTTGGCTCATCAGTGTATACTGAGTAACCTCCATTGTTGGTAAAACTTGTACAAAAACTTAATACAAAGTTGTAGTTTAGTGGCACATAACAAATCATTTCATTTCATCAGTGTTCATTAACATACAAAATAGAATTTTTGGTTTCTCCTATTAGGATACTAACCTCATCTACTTCATTTTTGATAAACTGATATTTTCAAATGAATGTGCAAAGCCATTAGAAGTGAGAGGACATGTGACCCATCTGAGTGCACTGGCACAATTGAATAGGTTGCTAACATTTCGTTGAGACTTAGTGAGGATCTAGTGAGCCCTTCAGTGCTAGGATATGAGCCATAAAAATTGATGCTTCCCATTGAGATTAATTTTTTTGGTCGATTTTACACTCAAAACAGTAGCTTTTTTGGGAGGATATTCATTTGAGTGTTGAGAGTGAGGATGGAAATCATGTGATAAGACAGAGGCTGTAGGGTATGAAGGTGTCTTAGTGCACACCAAACTTCATAGTGCAAACATTTTTGGAGATGGACAGAAAATGCATTTAATGTTACGTCGAGCCAAGATTCTGACGATTTTGTTCAATACTTTGCCAGTATACAGCAGATATACCATTTCTTATCCTCCTCATCTTGTTCTACTCATTTGACTGTAGATTCTGCTTAAAAGCATACGGAATTTTTCTCCCACAGTATCCACTCTACTTGAATATGTCCTTAAAGTGGTTGAACTCACTTGGCAGGCTTTCTTTGAACAACACTGCATGGGGCATGTGGACCAGTGCATGTGGCACACCTCATTTTGAAGGAGAATGGCATCTGGAGGTGTTGGAATCCGAACATGCTTTACAAGATATGTTAATCACAAATTGTGATGTGATGTGGCCACTCAGGAGTGAAAGGCTTCATGGGTTTCTCCAACTGAACTCCCTGCACCCCTAGATTCACTATGGAGGCGGAAGACAATGGCGAACTCTTTTTTGAACGTCCTATTGAAGTGCAAACTGGACAGCATTGTGGGACACAATGTTTATAGGAAAGCCATTTGTGTCTCCACATCTCCATCTGCTATTATTCTTTACAATGTGGCGGTTTGCCATGTACTCTGGTCCACAGGGCCACTGCAGTATCAGACAAAGACAGGCAACCAAGGGAGCTTTACCATCTAAAGGACGTATTGAAGATGAATGGATTTGGTGGGAAACAACTGTACATGCTTTCAAGCAGAATAAAGAGCCCAAGAAACTAGAGCAAGATGAAGAGGATAAGACAATGGCAATGTATCGAACAAACTCAGAAGACTCTTGCCTCAGCGTAGCATTAAAAGCACTTTATGTCCACCTCCGAAAACAAGCCCAATAAATTTCGCTGAAGGATAACTTGGGCTCTGTAAACTGGGTGTCAACTGTGTTTCAAGCAAATGTGGTAAGGCAGACTGTGCAGACAGTTGAAGAAAGGTGGAACTGGCTTAGGAGACACACTGATCTTAGGCAATCAACAAAATCTGCAGTTGCAGAACATTGCTTGGCTACAGGGAACTCAATGATATATGAACATTATTTAGGGTCTGTGTTCTAAAGGAAGCTGATCAACAGAGCTAATGAGCTTCACTCTCAGCAAAGTGTGGGACCCAGCACTCAGCCATCTTAAGTCACAATGTCAACTGAGTGTGACTTATGGGGATGGTTGAAGCACTGAGACACCAGATTCGTACCCAGCAGTTGGCGATTCGCCCTCGTCCTCCCCCCCCCTCCCCCCCCCCCCCACACACACACACACACACACATCCCGATGGTGCATGTGACCAGGTAGTGAGGGAAGGAATGGGGAGTGGTAGAAGTATAAAGGAGGCATGATGTAGCAACATCTTGTGACGCCACATGCTCGTGGTACCAATGCTCAAGGCATCAGAGGCAGCTGCTGTCACAATAGCGATATCAGCCACCTACGTCACCTTCATGTCAGCATACCGATCACCACGTGGCATTCTCGAGCCAGCAGACAATGGGGAGCTATTGTCTCTCCACAGCAAAATCTTTGCCACGGGGGACTTAAAAGCCAAACATGCCACCTGAAACTCGAAATTCATGAACACTAGTGAGTGTCGCCTACTGTGAGCTACAGAAGACCATGAACAATAATTGTGGTGTCAAACGACTACACCATCCTCACATGAGAATGCCACACTGATGTCCTCAACGTCGCAATTGAGAGCAGTATCCTGCAGCTCATGACAGCTTCAACTGGGATTGTCCAACCATCAGACCACATCCCACTGATCTTCAAGTCTGTCGGGGATGCTGCACACGGAACTCAGAGAGATATCTCAAAATGAGTAAAACAAATTGAGATGACTTCCAGCAGGAATTCACGCCAACAGTGGCAGCAGATACGAGGTACTTTATTTTATTTCATTTCAGTAACAGTACAGTATAACCCACCACCTTGAAAAGTGAGTTGAATGCTTCTAGATCTAACAGCAAAGACTTATACTTATTATTATTATTATTTCAATCTTATTGGTATACAGTTGTTAATGCTTTTTCAAATAATATAAAGAACATAATATATGACATGAGGCATAGTCACATGAGACATTGTGTCACTTCACTTGAAGGCTGTCATAGCATCCACACCACCTGATGTCGACAGTCAAGCAAAGCGTCCCCCTCCCCAGATATCTTGGCTGCCATCACCACCATGAAGAGCCACGTGAGTGGCACCTCACCAGCCACAAAATGCATCCTCAACAAGATGTGCTAAGAGCAGCCTGCAGTGGAAAACCACAGAAAGATGGAATGCTCCTGGTCTTGTGTCTTTGAAGGGCTGGATGACGGATCAGCGCAGCGCCTGGTGAAATCTATGTTGTGGAAATCACAATACTACCTCTAGCAATAGGGCCAAACATCATCTCACGGACAAACACCAAGGCAGAAGAAGCTCTCGTGATGTCTTCGCCGAGAATATTCGACCAGTGGCAGACTTGGCACACATCCAAGAGGTAGCCACTCGCCTGCCACGGTATATTCAAATATGGGATAACGAAGGTGCCGTCAATCCGGCATCTGGGGAAGAGGTAGCACAACTACTACGCAACGTACACAGCAGTAAAGCGAAAAAGCCCTACCTTGTAATGAATCAGATCGTAAAATAGCTAGCCGGCCGTTGTGGCCGAGCGGTTCTAGGCGCTTTAGTCCGGAACCGCGCGACTGCTACGGTCGTGGGCTCGAATCCGGCCTCTGGCGAGGATGTGTGTGATATCCTTCGGTTAGTTAGGTTTAAGTAGTTCTAAGTTCTAGGGGACTGATGACCTCAGATGTTTAGTCCCATAGTGCTCAGAGCCATTTTAACCATTTTGAAGTAAAATAACTCCTACCACTAAGCAGAACATAGAGCAGAGACTTTCAACAAGATCGTGCTACAGAAGATGTTACCATGGCGTGGAAACACGCAGACGTCACAGTGCTGCCAATGGCAGGTGAAGATCTATGCTCACCTTCCATTTGTCAGCCTGCTGCCAGCCTCATGTAAGCTACTTGAAAGACTATTACCTTCGAAGACTGATGTCTCACGTAGAGGCAGAATAACTCCTTCCCGGTGAACAATTTGGCTTTTGGAGAGAACACGTTACCACGCACCAACTTCTGAGGTTGGTAGAGGAGGCTCTATGTGCTCTACAACATAGAGAGGCCGCCCGCGGTAGCCGAGCGGTCCTAGGCACTTCAGTCTGCATGCGGCTGCTACGGTCGCAGGTTCGAATCCTGCCTCGGGCATGGATGTGTGTGATGTCCTTGGGTTTAAGTAGTCCTAAGTCTAGGGGACTGATGACCTCCGATGTTAAGTCCCATAGTGCCTAGAGCCATTTGAACATAGAGAGTATTTTGGAGCCATCTTTCTGGACATCTCTTGCGCCTTTGGCTTTGTGTGGTTCGAGGGATTCCTCTAATGTCTACTACTACTTGGGTTCCCTGTGTCACAAGTGCATCCCTTCCAGTCGCACCTTCAGAGAAAAACCTTTCGCATCTGCGCCCAGGATGACGGTTACGCCAAGAGGGACATCACAGTGGAAGTGCCACAGGGTTCACTCCTCGGACCAAAGTTATACGTGCTGTACACGTCTGACCTTCCCAGGATAACCGGATATCATGGCACTGTATGCAGGCAATACAGTGCTGTATACCTGCAGTATAAATGCCATGACGCTGCAGCGACACCTACAAGCAGCGTATGATGACCTCGAGCACTGTAAAGCAAAATGGCCCTGCACAAGGTCGCTGATGTTCCCTATCTACGAGAGCTCTTCGAGCATGCAGTCAACAAGTTCTGTCGGAGGACACGCCATCAAGGAATGAAATAACAGACGGCTAGGCGTACGACCACACTGGCTGCATACGACGAGATGGTCTGATCTGTGCACACTTCATTTATAAGTACTTTTGTGGTCCTACTCTCATGTTACTACTATAAAGCACCATGGGCAGGGGAGAAAACTCACGCCGCTATTTTTGGCGATTCTTGTCTGTAATATTTTGGTGAGTGTGGGTTCTCGTTACTACGTTGTTTTAAATTGTCCTGCCTTGTACATGCCAAGTGTGTGTTTTAAATCCTGTGTCTTCTATATATACAGCTTGTTCACTTCTCCGTGTCACAACTATGAAGCCACAGGTGCAGGGCAGACAACACACGCTGTTGCTGTATGGCGATCCTAGTATGTAATGTTTTGGTCGATATGGGCTCTTGTTCTTGGGTTGTTTATTTCGGGTTTGCGTTAGGTGTTTAGGGAATTTTTGTTCAGGGTTACTTACATATGTATCGTAACATACCTCCCTGTCACGATTGCAAAGTCGTGAAGGCAAGGGAGACAACACATGCCTATATTGTATGCCGATTCCAAGAGCGAAGACGCGAATTCTACAGGTATTATCTTAACATGACGGCAAGGTACGCTGTCGAAATATCGTGTTACGTAAAGGTCGGCACACTGCTGGACACCCGACAGTGCAAACCACTGCTACTGATGAACAAGGAAGCTAACAATGTAGCTGTTTCTAAAACGCGCTATCAACTTAAGCCAGCGTTGAGAATGAAGCTATCAAAATGCCCGTAACTGGCAAATGAACACTTATTATGTTACCAATGCAATCTCCAGGGCCTCGCAATAATTGGTAACTGCTTCAGGAGAAATAGTGGAACGGGACAGCAGCAGTAGCAGCAGAAGAAGAAGAAGAAGAAGAAATACGATGACCCGCTCATTTTGCCTTAGACCAAAACAAATGGTCTGAGACCAAAGCAGAAAAAATAATTCCACGCCAAATGCTTCCGCTACACTGAACTTCGTTGTTAATACTCTGCACGAGGATGAATACCATCTGCACTTCACCCATCAGGCCCACAGAAGCCCATCTGAGAAACACAACACAAAAGAAGGTAAAGATGTCATCAATCTGAAGTCTGGTCTGAACACCGTCGTCCTTTAAAAATCTTTCTTCAGATGGCATACTGTTACCTTCCTCCAGCCTTTGAACGGACTTACCCAGCCAGTTACAGTGGGACCTACAGTCTAACGTGGGCTCAGAACCGCGGTTCAACCCGGTATTTGTCACATCAACAAACACTGCTAGAGGTGAAAGAAGTGATAACTGACGGAGTGGAGATCAAACACAGTTTGGCACTTCACCACTGAGCAACAACACACCACTTTATAAAAGCTTATGGCCTTGTGCACTCATTTTCTTGGTTAGGATCTAGGCAGTAACACAGTTATGAAAGGCAAGTTTTATGGGCAACTGAATTCGATGAAATGTAAAGACAAGAAATTACAAAGTGAAATTCGTTCAGAACTTTTGAATTTGCGACGTAATAAATATGTCCTGACAGGTGAAATAGTGAAAAAAAATTGTTGAATGGGATAGAGAGTATGAATTATCATATTGTCTGGGATTCACAGACTGTGTCCGAGTTCCAATAAAAAAAACCTGTCCTAACAGCTCTTGAGACTCATCTTTATGTAGTAGTATACATAATTTAAGTGGTAGTTTAGCGTTGCTACCAAAAGTTCATTATGGATTTACTTCAGACGGGTACAGGTTACAATTTCATTAAAATGTGCGGTATATAATTAGATATTACTTATAAATGAAGAGAAGCTGTAGTTTAAGGTTGTTACCAAAATTCTCGAAAAAATTCTAGACCGATTTACTTCAAATTTGTACATGACGCTCTAATAAACGTTCGTACGATATATATATATATATATATATATATATATATATATATATATATATATATATATGAGTATACTAAACAAGTGAGAAAGACCGTTAGCAGAAATATTGAAAAGTTCTTCATCGTTTCACTTCAATTTTTTCACGATATTAGTTTATTTATGGCTGTAATTTGTCAGCAACTGCACTACCTATTTTTCAATATAAAATTCAGTCATCATTTGCAAATATATTTTTATTACGCTTTACAAGGTTTGACAAATTAATTTGTCATCGTGAGAAGCCTACAGAACTGGAGATATTATAAATCTTTAGACCTTGGCTATAAATTTATATGAAGTATATGTTCATGTTGTATGTGAGTATTGTACACACAGATTTACAGTAACTGAACCACATCTGTGTGCGTGTCAAGATGTTGTGCTAGCAGCAAGGAACATAAGAAAACGTATAAAAATTTAACGAAGGTATATAACGAAGACCGGAACTTTTCGACTCCGTGAATGTAGAAGAGGGTATCAGTGATCATAAGTCAGTGGTTGCATCAATGACTACAAGTGTAATAAGAAATGCCAAGAAAGGAAGGAAAATATATTTGCTTAACAAGAGTGATAGGGCACAAATCGCAGAATATCTGAGTGACCACCATCAAACGTTCATTTCTGAGGAAGAGGATGTGGAACAAAAATGGAAAAAATTCAGAAACATCGTCCAGTACGCCTTAGATAAGTTCGTACCGACTAAGGTCCAAAGCGAGGGGAAAGATCCACCGTGGTATAACAATCATGTACGAAAGGTACTACGGAAACAAAGAAAGCTTCATCATAGGTTTAAGAGTAGTCGAATCATAGCTGATAAGGAAAAGCTGAACGAAGCGAAAAAGAGCGTAAAGAGAGCAATGAGAGAAGCATTCAACGAATTCGAACATAAAACATTGGCAAACAATCTAAACAAGAACCCTAAAAAGTTTTGGTCATATGTAAAATCGGTAAGCGGATCTAAATCCCCTATTCAGTCACTCGTTGACCACGATGGCACCGAAACAGAGGACGACCGAAGAAAGGCAGAAATACTGAATTCAGTGTTCCGAAACTGTTTCACTGCGGAAAATCGTAACACGGTCCCTGACTTCAGCCGTCGCACGGACGCCAAAATGGAAAATATTGAAATAAACGATATCGGAATTGAAAAACAACTGCTATCACTTAGTAGCGGAAAAGCATCCGGACCAGACGAGATACCCTTAAGATTCTACAGTGATTATGCTAAAGAACTTGCCCCCTTTCTATCAGCAATTTATCGTAGATCGCTGGAAGAACGTAAAGTACCTAGCGACTGGAAGAAAGCGCAGGTCGTTCCCATTTTCAAGAAGGGTCATAAATCAGATGCGAATAATTATAGGCCTATTTCGCTTACGTCAATCTGTTGTAGAATAATGGAACATGTTTTGTGTTCTCGTATTATGACGTTCTTAGATAATTCAAACCTCCTTCATCATAACCAACATGGATTCCGCAAACAGAGATCATGTGAAACTCAGCTCGCCCTATTTGCCCAAGAAATTCACAGTGCCGTAGACACTGGCGAGCAGATTGATGCCGTATTCCTGGACTTCAGGAAGGCATTTGATACGGTTCCGCACTTACGTTTAGTGAAAAAAATACGAGCTTACGGAATATCGGACCAGGTTTGTGATTGGATTCAGGATTTCCTAGAAGAAAGAACACAACATGTCATTCTTAACGGTTCAAAATCTGCAGATGTAGAGGTAATTTCGGGAGTACCGCAGGGAAGCGTGATAGGACCTTTATTGTTTACAATATACATAAATGACTTAGTTGACAACATCGGTAGCTCCGTGAGGCTATTTGCAGATGACACGGTTGTCTACAAGAAAGTGGCAACATCAGAAGACTCGTACGTACTCCAGGAGGACCTGCAGAGGATTAATGCATGGTGCGACAGCTGGCAGCTTTCCCTAAACGTAGATAAATGTAATATAATGCGCATACATAGGGGCAGAAATCCATTCCAGTATGATTATGCCATAGGTGGTAAATCATTGGAAGCGGTAACGACCGTAAAATACTTAGGAGTTACTATCCGGAGTGATCTGAAGTGGAATGATCACATAAAACAAATAGTGGGAAAAGCAGGCGCCAGGTTGAGATTCATAGGAAGAATTCTAAGAAAATGTGACTCATCGACGAAAGAAGTAGCTTACAAAACGCTTGTTCGTCCGATTCTTGAGTATTGCTCATCAGTATGGGACCCTTACCAGGTTGGATTAATAGAAGAGATAGACATGATCCAGCGAAAAGCAGCGCGATTCGTCATGGGGACATTTAGTCAGCGCGAGAGCGTTACGGAGATGCTGAACAAGCTCCAGTGGCGGACACTTCAAGAAAGGCGTTACGCAATACGGAGAGGTTTATTATCGAAATTACGAGAGAGCACATTCCGGGAAGAGATGGGCAACATATTACTACCGCCCACATATATCTCGCGTAATGATCACAACGAAAAGATCCGAGAAATTAGAGCAAATACGGAGACTTACAAGCAGTCGTTCTTTCCACGCACAATTCGTGAATGGAACAGGGAAGGGGGGATCAGATAGTGGTACAATAAGTACCCTCCGCCACACACCGTAAGGTGGCTCGCGGAGTATAGATGTAGATGTAGATGTAGATATATACAATTCATTTGAAAAAAAATGGCACATAGATCTAATATACAGGGCGTTCACGTTAACTGAAGACATTTAAATATCTCGAAAACTACACATTGGATCAAAAAACGTTAAGATGCTAATTTGGTTGTCTCGGAGGGGGACATCCAACGATACCACACTTGAACCCCACCCCACCCCACCCCCTTGTTTGTCTGACGGGGGCAACTTTGAAATCTTCAGTGGGAACCTCCGTTCATTATTGCAGATTACGATTCTACAGAAAAATCTCCATTCGTTATATCTGAAGCATTTTCTTCGTTTCGTCATAGATGGCACTGTGATCGGGGGAATACAAACGGGTACACAATCGTAATTTACGACATGCTACTCAACGGCCCTTGGATATCCAGTGGCACGTGGGACACCACTTCCATGCTGAGAAGGTAGGACAAGTCAGTATTTCATAACTTTTAATTGGAAACCCCATTCGCAACGCTGTATTCCTCTGACATGGGGGGTGGGTGGGAGACACTCGACGCGCCAGCGCCACTGTGGCCGTGGCTCCAGGCGAACGCCACTCTACTTTTCCAATTATGGTCTACATTCCAGTAAGGCATGTTATGCTGGTTAACGCTTCCACGGTTTGTGACTGCAGCCTCGTCGGAAAATAGTACCTCGGCAAAGAACGTGGGGATCATTTGCATTTGTTGAAGTGACCATTCACAAAACACTACCCGGTTGTGGGAATCGGCGCCATGAAGTTCCTGATGCAGTGACACGTGGTATAGATGATACTTATGACGATTAAGTATTGTGACAATACTACCTATAGACATATCGGAATCGTGGTGTAATTGGCGGGCGCTTATATCCTTGGGTTGTAGTGCACTGTCGCCATTACAGCCATTTCACTAGCTTCTCCTGTAACACGTCTGTTTCGTTTCTTTTTGCCGGTCTGTACGCTGCCGTCAGACATAAAGGCGTTCACAACTTTGTAAAAGAACGAACGAGCTTTCTCTGGAGGCGCTAGGCTACAAAGCAGCAGCAGTAGCCTCAACATTTCTCCTAAATTCTCCGTAAATCAGAATCATTTCAATTTTTTTCTTCTATGGTTGGAATATTCATTGTCCACTTGAAAGTCTGTTCTCCAAATGATTAGGTAGGTATGCAGGCAATAAATACTGCGCAACAATTGTAACGTTTAGAGCTGCTATCAATTCTACGTCTGCACCATTCGTGAGCTTCGATCGCAGTGTACCACCAGTTATGATACGTTGTAGTTCGCAACAAGCCCACGGTGGCGCGTCGAGTAGTCGCCTCTGTTCGATATGTCGGAGAAACAGAACTTTGCGAATCGTGTTTCCAATTAGAAAAGTTACGAAATACTGGTTTGTCCTACCCTCGCAGCATGGAGGTGGGGTCCCAAGTGCCATTGGATATTCAAGGGCCATTCCTCCGATTACAACGCCATCTATGGCGAAAAGAAGAAAATGCTTCAGACAAAATGTCTGTAGGTTTTGTCGTAGAACCGTAATCTGCAATGAAAAACGGTGGTTCCCATTGAAGATTTCAAAGTTGCTCCCCTTAAGCCACACACGGGGTTGGATCAGGGGTCGAGTGTGGTAGCATTGAATGTCCCCTTCGGAGACAAACAAACTGGAATTATAACTTTTTTTGATCGGGTGTATAGTTTTCGAGATATTTCAGTGTCCTCAGTTAAAATGAACACCGTGCATGATAGGAACGGGCTAATTTCAGACACAACCACTGAGCTTGCAGCCTTATGTGACAATCATAGGAATAACGAAATTAGATGCTAGTGAGCACTGAAATTAATCAATGGGGAAAGTTGTAAGTTTGTGCCGGACCGTGACTCGAACCCGGATTTTTCCGTTTCTCGCGAATGGTCACGTTCACCGCCTCGGCTGTCCGGGCATGGTCCCTGACCGACCCAAATTTCCAACTGATACACACACAACTAACGTAGTCGTCCTGCCAATTATCCTCACCACTCGGAGATCGCCGATTCCCCTAGGAGTTCGGGCTTGTCTGCGCATCTGCAAGGGAAGGATCATTGGCCGCCGCGCCCTAGTCTTCGCTGGTCATCGAGACTCAGTTCGAAGCAAGGCTATCGTTGAAGACAACTCTACTCCAGTCAATGGAACTGCAGGTCAAAGACATGTCTGGAGATGCCCTGGACAGCAGTGGGATACCAACCTGACTGTCGTCCACCATACGGCCTGGCAGCCAGGAGTGATGGTCTGGGGGTGCCACTTAGTTTCGTATCAGGGCCCCTTTGGTTGTCATCCGCGGCATACGTCGACGATATTTTACCCCCCCCCCCCCCACGCCCCCGTTTTTTTTTTCGTCATGGCAAGCCATCCTGGGCTTACATTTCAGCAAGATAATTACCGTTCGTAAGCGGCGATAGTTTCTACCGCTTGTCTTCGTGCTTGCCAAACGCCACCAGGAAGGTCGCTGGCTATCCCCAATTGAGAATGTATGGAGCATTATGGGCAGGGCCTTCCAACCATCTCCGGATTTGGCGATCTAACGCCCCAATCGGACAGTATTTGGAACGGTATTTCCCAGAAGGACATTCAACTCTATCAATCAATGCCAAGCGGAATAACTGCATGCATAAGGGCCGGAGTTGGACCAACACGGTATTGACTTGCTCAATTTGTGAAGCTCTTTCCCTTGAACAAATCATCCAATTTTTCTGAAATTGTAATTTTTTTCCTTCTCGGAGTGTGTTATGTCACTTCAGTGAGTACTTAGAGATATTTTGCAGTGGTTAGGACTGTTTCATTACTGCCTGTTGCCCCGCAGAACTTGAATTTTTTCAAGTGAAGCCAATGTGGACTGAGTTATTTGCAGTGAATCTGATTTTTAACTCAGGTTGCCAGTGGGGTCTGTGATTATTTTCGTCGCTAATCGGTACTTAAAGATTATTGTTTCGCGTGGCGATTAGACTACTATTTATTTGTGTCCGTGTGGAGCTTGATTTCGATTGTTTTCACAATGATCACCGCCTGTGTTTTGCAGCTATTTTATTTACACAGGATGAACATTAATAAAACCGACAAACTGCAGGGATGAATTCCTGACTAGAAATGAAGGAAAAAAAGACCTATGAACATGCGTCCGGAAATGGACCGAGTGAGTGCAATGACAACAAATTGTCCCGGGACTCGGTATGGAGCTGCATCGCATCCACCTCACAATAGACATTCAAAGTGGACTCCATAGGATGCAATATCATGCAGGATACACATAATCGTACCTTGGCTTACACCAAGTTGGCGGACCACCTCCCTGGAGCTCGTACTAGGGTTCGTCTCAATATCCTGTACAACTTGGTCCTCCAGATCTGTTGTATGTACAGTCCACTGCCTCCCTGCACTTTCGTCTGAAGGGAATCATGATCACACAAAAGCGCAACAAGCGCTTTAAGTGTTGTGTGATGTGGTTGGTGTCTTTGAGGGCACTAGTTTTGGTATAACCGTGTTGCCTCTCGACTGTTTCCATTTGCTTGGCCGTACACAGACACCATCTCGGCTTGTCCCCGACATGAATACCAGACCATTCTACTGTTTACAGTATGCTGCGTCATTCGCACAGCCTGCAACACAAAAGGAACACACGACACGTGGTCAGAGGAACTGCCATTTGTCAGCGTCATTTACCGTGGCAGCAATGCATTTCCGGACACTCGTTCACAGGACCTTTTTTTCCTTCATTTCCAGTCCGGAACCCGTCCCTGCAGTTTTTCGGTTTTATTCATGTTCACGCTGTATAATGTTAGCCAATCACTATATTGAGGGCTCGAGCTACATTTCAATTCGCTTCATTACGTAGAATTTTACCAACAACATACCAAATTTTGTTTGATATTAAGAACAATAAACTTTATTTGATAAACTTATCAGTCTGTAGTCGCCGGCCGGAGTGGCCGAGCGGTTCTAGGCGCTACAGTCTGGAACCGCGCGACCGCTACGGTCACAGGTTCGAATCCTGCCTCGGGCATGGATGTGTGTGATGTCTTTAGGTTAGTTAGGTTTAAGTAGTTCTAAGTTCTAGGGGACTGATGACCTCAGAAGTTAAGTTCCATAGTGCTCAGAGCCATAGTCTGTAGTCGCGGTATATTACTTAGTTTTGCTGCACCTAGTATCAACGTAAAGTTATTTCAAATTTGATTAATACATGAGTGACAACTTTATTACTGCTATTTTTATTTAAATTGACAATAACTGGAGTCAAATAATCATTCCTTAAGAGAAAACAATTATCAAGCTATAACCTTAGAATCTATCGCACAGTCGAACTAAAGTACCAATAAATGAAACAAGAATTGATGGCTTTCAGAACAATTCAAGAAATACATGCAGGAAAGATGTACGTAACACACTTGGCATCAATGAAAAATTTTAGTGTATTGTACAACATAGGCTACAGTTCCGAAAAAACATCTCAAAGCAAGTTTAATAAATTACGCTTTTTGATTTATTGTTTCCAAGTATTGGTGAACAAACTGTGCCGTTCAATAGACTAAATGAAATTGCTTGGTAAATCGCTCGAGTGTGATGAGGTCGAAGAGAACGACCAATGGCAGGCGATATCGCTGAGGCCCTTATTTATTTGTTTATTCATTTATTCCTTTTGGAGGGTACCATAAAAGCAACTTTGGTTTCGCTCCTTTGTGTTTAATTTTCGTTCCTCCCAGACTTATTTCATCCTTCGAGTTCGTCATCCCTCTTCTTCCTGGGTCCACTTTCTTCCTTTAGCAGACCTCTTTCTTTGCCGAAATCCTGCCTTTTGTGTTGCTTCTCGAAAATGTATTCTGTAATCTATTATGTCCATTCTAATTCCTCTGTTTTTCATATGTTTGTCAACTTCGATGCACAATGTGGATTTGCAGCTGTTTAGTAAGCTGCTTGGTTAGTCTGTTCTTATCCATACGGTATGTGGCCATAGAACTGTAGTCTTCGTTTCCTCATTACATCAGTTAGCTTTTCCATTTTCAAACAGAGCTCTTTGTTTGATCTTAATTTGTGTTCAACATTACTATTAGTTCTAGGTCTCAGTATTTTCCTTAGAATTCTTCTTTCAACTTTTTCCTGTTTTAGCTTTGTGCTCCAGGACGAAGTTTTTTGTTTACATGTTTTTTGTCATTTGGAATGCCCTCTCCATTTTATGTACTGCGTTTTCTGTGACCGCCTTTTCCTTTGTGTTGCTTGTTATCCATTCTTCTGCTACTTACAACAGTTTATTTTAGATATTGTGTTGTTATGAATTTTTAAGACTTGTGGGGGGGGGGGGGGGGGGTCTTATTGATATTTGTCATGAAACGTGTTTTCTCAAACGATATTTTAATCTTATTTTAGCTGCTTGTTTCTGGAGGTCTGTGATTTTTTCTTTGGCGCTATCCAGCGAGTCAGTAATGAATGCCATGTCATCTGCGGTCTAGATGATTTTATTTGGGTTTCTTCCTAGTTCAACAGCCTAAATGCTGTGAATTTTTCTCCATTCTCTCACTACATTCTCTATAGTGAAGTTAAAAAGAAGGGGCGATAAGCCGTCTTCCTATCTTACTCCTGATCTTATTTATTTTCATGTTGTGTTAAAGTCTCTTTAATTATTTCTGTTGTTTTATTGTCGAGTCCAGATTCCTGTAAAATGCCGATTAGTGTATTTCTGTCAACTGAGTAATATGCCTTTTTAAAATCTACAAATCTATCACGTATGATAGCCCTGTGTACTAGTGTCCTGCCTCATAACATCTCGCCTGGCGGATGGTATTGGCAATTGTGCAGTGCACTCGACAGCAATCCAGCGCACCGCCACGCTAGAGATATATCGCTCGATCTGTAGAGGCTGAGCAACGGCGAGGAGGGCGTTGACCCGACTGCGACTCCCACACACTGTAGCTGCTCGCCCCCGTGCGGCGGGATCACCCAAGTGGTGGTGGCGGCCGTAATCCCGAGAAATGCTGCACGCAACGTGATCAGTGACAATCGAAGGTGAAACAGAAAACCGGCGAATACACGTACCCCAGAGGGCGACTGGAGAAACACAGCGGGATGCGGAGTTTTTGATATGCTGTCGCCAAAACAAAAACATTTTAAGAAAGCGCTGCCAGTGAAATTTTCATGCGCGTTATGAACCATTCACGAATATAACACACCATTTTTCCGCAAACTTCACATTCTGCGTCACGCGAAACTGGAATTACGGGACAGCAAAGAAACTCTGAGAGAAATTGTTATTTTTTGGAGGTATGGTTTTAAAAAGAACACAAATGACTGCGTGATCATGTGTGAACCATGAGTACACAGCTTGGTACACGACCGTTACTCCGTTAATGGTTAGTTAACGAAGTTAACTTTTCGAGAAACGGGGTAATTTTTCAGTTTGCTTTGAGAAGCGTCATTGAGCCCGCTAATCGCTAATTAAGTACATATTATTTATGACAAAAATGATGCCGCACGGCCCGCGTGGATCATGTTCTGACAAAGTTTGGGTCATGTAGGTGTTTGACTACGCCGGGGTGCAAACAATCAGCCGGCCCCTGTGGCCGAGCGGTTCTAGGCGCTTCAGTCTGGAACCGCGCGACCGCTACGGTCGCAGGTTCGAATCCTGCCTAGGGCATGGATGTGTGTGATGTCCTTAGGTTAGTTAGGTTTAAGTAGTTCTAAGTTCTAGGAGACTGATGACCTCAGATCGCTGGGCGGAAATTTCAGGGGAGCGCCAAATTCATATTTCATATTCTTGAAGAAAGAAAACATTGTTTCACAAAGCGCCTAGTATCCAGCGCACGTTGGTCTATCGATTTTGAAACGCATCCCTGTTGGTTTTGGATCATTTTTGAACAGATTCTAACTTGATTTCTGAACGAGTCGTAAGCTGATTTTTGAATGCGCGCAGAGTGTACGTGGCATCTCTGCCAGCGGAATCCCCATCGCATCTAGACACTAAAAACTTTCCCGCAGATAAAAGAGAATGGGGTTATACGAGCTGAGCTGAATTAACCCGAACGGGTGAATATCAGTCACTGATTATGTGGTTGATTAAGATTCAGACTACCGGTACCAGAGTGGAAATAAACGACTAACAGGAATAGTAAGTAAGAAAGATTACATATTAATCTTCTCGGAGTATCCACGAAAATGAAATTTTGAAAGAAAATTTCTGCCAGATCGCTAGACTACTAAGGGCCAGCTGTAGAGCCCCCGTTTAGCAGCCGCTGAAGTTCTGTTCTCGGAATAGCGTGGAGAACGCGTTGTACGAACACGTAATTACGCCTAACCGGAGATTAAACGTGGGCTAACTAAACTGGTGATTCTGGCAGGTTTAGTGAGCTTAACTGGTGAATAAATTTTTAGTGATGACAAGATCGGTTGTCAGAACGAGGAAGGGGAAGAAACTGGGACATCATACAAATTACAAGGAAGAATATGACGATTTTAAATTTGTACAAAAATTTCGTACTACTACTTTTCGATCTCATACTTGAGAAACTGGAGCGTATAAATCAAATGTAAAAATATTTCCTAGCATAAGACTTTTTTCTTGTAGTAGACCTAATAGTCGTTTGATATTGGTACTTCGTAAATTAAATTCTGTAGTGTTATTTCTGCAAATGAGATAGATAAAAACGACCATTTGTGCCAAAACAATCTCGCTTATTTGGCGTGTGCTACTGCTGCAGTATTAGAAAGGCCTATTTCGTTTTATCTAGCAGACAGTGACAAAATAAACGTAATCAAATAAAAAACCACACCAGTCTTGGTTACTATTCGTATTAACAGCTTTTACAGTATTAGACAACGACATTTTGATTTTTCGTGTAGTAAATCGTTTGACAAACTTTGATGAGGTTTTTTTTTTTTTTTTTTGGTGGTGGTTAAGGGCGCTCAACTACTGAGGTCATTAGAGCCCAGTCACTGTTGTTAGAGCACGTGGAATCTAGTAAAACTCAAGGGTAGGGGGGGGGGGGGACACCAGAAATACCTGACAAAGATGCAGATAAAATAAGTAAAAAGGTTAGATGTCTTTGGACAAGCCACTCAAAGTTATAAAACGCAGAACACGAGCAGCTGCTCGAGCGTCATCAGCTAAAACATCCGGTAAAGTAGATGGCAGGGACAGGACAACACGAGATTGACTAAAGCGGGGACACGACAATAAAACATGGCGCACTGTTAATGCCTGACCACAAGGACACTGCGGGGCTGGGTCACCAGAGAGCAGGTAGCGGTGGCTAAACCGGCAATTCCCAATCCGCAACCTGGTCAGAAGGACCTCCTCTCGCCGAGATGGTCGGGAGGAGGTTGTCCAAGCAGTTGGGAGCGGTTTTACTGCCCGGAGCTTGTTTCCTTGGAGGGATGACCAAGCATCCTACCACAACGGCACAAGCCTCTTACAAACATCCCCACGAACGTCAGACGACGGGACACAATGGGAGGCTGGCCGAGGCAGGAGGACTGCAGCCTTGGCTGCAGCATCCGCAGCCTCATTCCCGGGCACTCCTACATGTCCGGGAACCCACAGAAAGCTGACAGGAGGACCATTATCAGCGAAAGAATGGAGGGACTGCTGTATCCATTGAACCAAGGGATGGACCGGATAGGGAGCTCCAAGGCTCTGAAGAGCACTGAGTGAGTCAGAGCAGAGTACATACGATGAATGGCGGTGGCGGCGGGCATACTGAACGGCCTGATGGAGAACAAAAAGCGCGGCCGTAATGCTGGAACATTGGTCGAGGAGCCGGTATTTAAAGGTGGGGGCCCCGACGACAAAGTCACAGCCGACACCATCGTCAGTTTTGGAGCCATCGGTGTAAATAAAGGTGTGACCGGCAATTCGAGCACGAAGTTCGACAAACCGTGAGCAATAGACTGTACCCTCCTTCGGGAGTGAGCTGAGGTCGAGATAAATATGAACCGGAGCCTGGAGCCAAGGTGGTGTCGGGCTCTCACCCTCTCTGAAGGTGGTAGGGAGGGCAAAATCCAATTGTCGAAGCAGGCGACGGAAGCGGACTCCGGGGGGCAGCAGGGCAGACACATACAACCCGTACTGACGGTCGAGAGAATCGGCGAAGAAGGACTGGTAAGAGGGGTGGTCGGGCATAGACAACAGCCGGCAGGCATACCGACACAGCAGTACGTCGCGCCGGTAGGTCAATGGTAATTCGGCAGCTTCAGCATAAAGACTCTCAACGGGACTAGTGTAGAAGGCTCCGGTCGCAAGACGTAACCCCCGATGGTGGATGGAGTTGAGACGGCGTAAGAGGGATGGCCGAGCAGACGAAGCTCCCATAATCCAGCTTCGATCGGACTATGGACCGATACAAGCGAAGCAGGACAGTGCGATCCGCTCCCCAAGATGAACCATTAAGATCTCTGAGGACATTAAGGGAACGTGTACAACGGGCAGCCAAATAAGAGACATGCGGAGACCAACACAGTTTCCTGTCTAACGTGAGCCCTAGAAACTTAGTTGTTTCCACGAATGGGAGAACAACGGGACCGAGATGTAAGGATGGCGGAAGGAACGCTTTATATCGCCAAAAGTTGATACAAACCGTCTTCTCTTCAGAGAACCGGAAGCCATTTGCCACGCTCCATGAGTATAGGCAGTCTAGACAACGCTGAAGGCAGCGCTCCAGGAGGCATGTTCTCTGGGCACTGCAGTAGATCGCGAAGTCATCGACAAAGAGAGAGCCTGAGACAGTAGGTGGAATGCAATCCATAATTGGATTGATCGCGATGGCAAAAAGGGCTACGCTCAAGACGGAGCCCTGAGGCACTCCGTTCTCCTGGAGGAAGACGTCGGACAATACGGAACCCACACGTACCCTAAACTTTCGATCCGTTAAAAAGGAATCAATAAAAAGGGACAGGCGACCGCGTAGGCCTCACCTGTGCATAGTGCGGAGGATACCTCCTCTCCAACAGGTATCATAAGCCTTCTCCAAATCGAAGAACACGGCTACCGTTTGGTGCCTTCGCAAAAGGTTGTTCATGATGAATGTCGACAAGGTCACAAGGTGGTCAACAGCGGAGCGGCGGTGACGAAAGCCGCATTGGACATTGGTAAGTAGCCGTCGAGATTCAAGAATCCAAACTAACCGAGCATGAACCATGCGCTCCATCACCTTACAGACACAGCTTGTAAGAGAAATGGGGCAGTAACTAGAAGGAAGGTGTCTATCCTTCCCGGGTTTGGGTATAGGAACAACGATGGCGTCACGCCAACGCATGGGGACCTGACCTTCGGTCCAGACGCGATTGTAGGTACGAAGAAGGAAGCTTTTGCCCGCCGGAGAAAGGTGTGCCAGCATCTGAACGTGAATGGCATCTGGCCCCGGAGCAGAGGACCGGGACAGTGCAAGCGCACGATCGAGTTCCCGCATAGTAAAGGGGGCATTATAAGTTTCCAGATTCAGCGAGTGGAAGGAAGGTCGCCGAGCCTCTTCTGCCTCTTTCCTGGGAAGGAAGGCAGAGTGGTAATGGGCGGAGCTTGAAACCTCCGCGAAAAACCGGCCGAAGGTGTTGGAGACAGCCACAGGATCAACGAGGACCTCATTACCTGAGGTCAGGCCAGGTACCGACGAGTGGGCCTTAATGCCCGACAGCCGGCGCAGGCCACCCCATACGACAGAAGAGGGAGTAAAACTGTTAAAGGAGCTGGTGAAAGAGGCCCAACAAGCTTTTTTGCTGTCTTTGATGACTCTACGGCATGGCGCCCGGAGTCGTTTGTATCCAATACAATTCGCCAACGTAGGATGGCGGCGAAAGGTGCGTAAAGCACGTCGTCGAGCACGGATAGCGTCTCTACAAGCCTCGTTCCACCAGGGGACGGAAACGCGACGTGAAGAAGAGGTAGTACGAGGAATGGAACGTTCGGCAGCATTGGTGATAACAGCCGTGAGGTATTCGACCTGACTGTCACAACTGAGAAAATCGTGGTCCGGAAAGGTCGCCAGGGAGGAGTAAAGTCCCCAGTCAGCTTTCGGTATGTTCCAGCTCGAAGGACGTGGGGATGGGATGTGGTGCAGGAGACGAACGACACAGGGGAAGTGGTCACTCGAATAGGTGTCAGAAAGGACATACCACTCGAACCGACGGGCAAGAGTGGTAGAACAGATCGAGAGGTCCAAGTGGGAGTAGGTATGAGTAGAGTCCGAGAGGAAAGTCGGGGCGCCAGTATTGAGGCAGACAAGATTGAGATGGTTGAAGACATCCGCCAAGAGTGAGCCTCTTTGACAGGATGCAGGAGAGCCCCAAAGGGGATGATGGGCATTGAAGTCGCCAAACAATAAAAACGGCGGGGGAAGCTGAACAATCAGGTGCATCATGTCAGCCCGACTAACAGCGGATGACGATGGAGTGTAGATGGTACAAACTGAAAAAGTAAAAGCAGAAAGAGTAATACGGACAGCTATTGCTTGGAGTGGGGTGGTCAATGAGATGGGATGGTAATAGACATCGTCCCGAACGAGCAACATGACCCCACCATGATCTGGGATACCGTCGACAGGGGTGAGGTCATACCGCTCCGAGGAATAGTGGGTAAAGGCAATACAGTCAGTTGGGCGCAACTTGGTTTCCTGGAGACCAAGGACGAGCGGACAGTGCAGGCGGAGGAGCAGTTGTAATTCCTCCCGATTAGATCGAATACCTCTTATGTTCCAATGTAACAAGGCCATCGCTAGTCAAAAAAGAGGGGGAACGAGACGGGGGAAGAGCTGGTCACCTCGACGGCCGCGGAGGACCAGGTTTCGAGGGAACAACGCTACAACCGGCGGGAGGCGGAGCCTGTTCCATCGAGTCGTCGCCAGCTGCGGCCGCTGTCCCTGGTGGTGTAGGAGGGGCAGCATCATTTGCCGACAAAAGGCCGGCGGAACACCTGGCAGCAGAGCGTCCCGGCGAAACTGAGGACGGCCGGGAGCAGCGACTCACGGATGAAGCGTCAGATGAAACGCGCCGGGGTGGAGAGGGGGATAGAGACTTCTTCTTGGAGGCCTTCTTGGAAGGCCGAGGAGGCACAGGGATGGTGGGCTGGACTCGAAGAAGGTCCTCACGCGCGGGGTCCGTTTTGGAACGCCGGACCTCGGAAGCTGGGGTCCGGAACGTTTCCCCGATGGACGCCTGAGAAGAGGATCGCTTCTCAGGCGGCGAGGGGGGGGGGAGGAGGAGGAGGAGGAAGGATGGCCCCTGGGGCAGAGGGGGCGGGGGCCACGGGGGAGGAGGATTTGGAAGGGAGGGATTTGGGAGGCGGAGGCAGAGACCCCGGATGAGGGGAGGAGGCAGAGGGAGGACAGGATAGGGGTGAGGATACCGCGGAAGGAGTGGACACAACTGAGGCAAACGAAGTGGTCAACGGCACGGGATGGAGGCGGTCATACTTCTTCCTGGCCTCAGAATAAGAGAGCCGATCCAAAGTTTTGTCATACTTCTTCCTGGCCTCAGAATAAGAGAGCCGATCCAAAGTTTTGAGTTCTTGTATCTTCTTCTCCTTCTGATATGCGGGGCAGTCTGAGGATCTAGGCGAGTGGATGCCAGGACAATTAACGCACCGAGGTGGTGGGGTGCATGTATGTTCCTCACGAAGAGGACGTCCACAGTCGCCACAAAGGGGCTCAGCCTCACACCGTGACGACATGTGCCCAAAGTGCAAACACCGAAAACAGCGGATAGGAGGCGGGACGTAAGGTCGCACGTCGCACTGGTAGCACATCACCTTTACCTTCTCCAGGAGAACGTCCCCCTCGAAGGCGAGGATGCGGTGGCCGTGCGGTTCTAGGCGCTCCAGTCCGGAGCCGCGCTGCTGCTACGGTCGCAGGTTCGAATCCTGCCTCGGGCATGGATGTGTGTGATGTCCTTAGGTTAGTTAGGTTTAAGTAGTTCTAAGTTCTAGGGGACTGATGACCACAGCAGTTGAGTCCCATAGTGCTCAGAGCCATTTGAACCATTTTTGAAGGCGAGGATAAAGGCCCCGATGTCGATGCGACGGTCTTTGGGGCCGCGCTGGACTCGCCGGACGAAATGCACGCCTCGGCGCTCCAGGTTGGCCCTGAGCTCCTCATCAGATTGCAGCAGGAGGTCCCGATGAAAAATAACCCCCTGCGTCCTATTTAGTGCCAGATGCGGGACAATGGACAGTGGGATGTCCCCTAGGCGGTCGCACGCCTGGAGCGCCGCCGACTGTGTGGCAGAGGTGGTCTTTATAAGAACGGACCCTGAACGCATCTTGCTGAGAGCCTCGATTTCCCCAAAGATGTCCTCAATGTGCTGAAAAAAAAACATGGGCTTGGAGGTGGCGAACGTCCCCCCATCGGTTCGAGAACAGACCAAATAGCGGGGGAAGTACTTCGCCGCAAGCCGGCGGGCCTGTCCCTCCTCCCAGGGAGTGGCCAAGAGAACCAGAACTAGAGATAGTACCTTTCCTTTTGAAAGACTCGGCCGCAGAGCGACCTGATACGTGTTGACGTTTCATCTGCGAAACATCCGCCCCGATACCACCCACTCCGACCAGGGGCTCTCCCCACGGGCGCCACCCAGCCTCAGCAAGGGCCACCTGGCAGGATGACCGTTGCCGGGAGTCCTGATGCCCCAAGGAGACGGGCATCTACTCCTTGGCCGACGTGGGGAGGGTGCAGCTCAGGTATCGGCAGTACGATCCCTGTGTTGTCAGGGGGCTACAACCTAGAGGGTACATGACGACCCCAACACAACGGGCTGGCTACCGTGCTGGATTTCTGGTGCCATGGAAAGTCCATCATGATCGTAGGTGCAGATGGGGACGCACTATGGGCGTAATTTGTACATCCCATCAGGCGTTTAGGCCCAATTTGAGGAATAGTGGGCATGGTTACAACTCCGGTACAATGCTGAGTGCCAAGGTCTTAGTGCACTGAGGACCAGTGGTACACCACGTAAGGCGTCCTTCCCCAAAAGGCTCGTACTTCTGTAGAATTTTGAAAAATGGAGGTCAAACCCCAAGGGGGACCATCACATGGAAGGCCGAAACGGTTGAAACTCCTTTTAGTCGCCTCTTACGACAGACAGGAATACCTCGGGCTTATTCTTACCCCGGACCCGCAGGGGGGACTTTGATGAGGTAATAGATCCTTTCATAGGAAGGAAATCACGCCGTGTAAAGCTGTGCAAGATTAGAGAGACAATAATGCCGGGACCCAAGAATTGAAGAAATGTGTACTATCTTGCTTGTCTCTTTTCTTTATCGGTTTTATGTTTCCTATATTTAATTTTATGTCGTACAACAGAGAAATTTATTAGCTAATAGGCAATAAAGAACGCATTATTTTCTGACGGGTTCTTATTCTTCTGGATACAAATAATTGCACTCAGTATTAATTTTGAGTTTTCTGAAGGGGGTTAAGCTGTCAAAAGGGCCGACTGGGAGCAGGGGAGGCTACAAAGAACATTTTAATTTACAATGTCCTGAAAACAGGATTGATGGCTTCCATTATAAAATATACACGTTAGAATTCGACAGAGCGAAAGACAGTGACGTGTGATAGAAAAATGGTCTGCGAAGAGGCGTTATACTGCACTTTGGCACACTTAAGACCAGCTGGCCGTTGTGGCCGAGCCGTTCTAGGCGCTTCAGTCTGGGACCGCGCGACCGCTACGGTCGCAGGTTCGAATCCTGCCTCAGGCAGGCAGGTTAGTTAGGTTTAAGTAATTCTAAGTTCTAGGGGGCCGATGACCTCAGATGTTAAGCCCCATAGTGCTAAGAGCCATTTGACCTTAAGACCAAATAACATGCGTTACATTTCCTCGAACATATATGTTTTATACATTAGGCTTTCAGAAAGATTTTCGCTACAAAATGAACATATTTTTGAAGACTTTTTTTTTTTTTTTATTTTTGACGTCCTATCTCAAACGCTCGAGGGAGTGGGGAGGGGCGCCACTATCAAGTTTTTGTGCCGGTCCGGAAATATCGTATATCCGGGGCTGGCTCTACAACTGATGACAATCCGTGGCTGCATGTAAGTGACCACTTTAATTTTGTATCCATATCTGGAGAACAAATACTTTTCGATTGTAGACTGCACCGCCTATAAAACCAACAATAGTGCTCACACTTCGAGCCTTCCCAGTTTGAAACAACACATATAGAGAGCACGTGAATCGCAGTATGTACAGTGTGAAAAAACAGTGAAGGCAGGGTCTGGTCGAGGATAGACACAGAAAAATCTTGGGCATTCAGACATCGACAGCGGAGGTTAAGAGAATACGACAGAGAAGCAATGGAGAGTCTTCTGGCGTTGCAGTAATTGCCAAGCGGTGTATCTCAGGCTAGTGTGGATCAATGCATAGTAAACTTTTCTATTACGAATATAGTTCCATGACTTCTTGTATGGAAGTCTTGAGAAGCTGATAAAAACTCTAATCCCCAGCAAAAGTTCAATTTCGAGGGGAACATTGGGCAGTTGCGTGGTTGATGAATACATTCAATAAAGCAACACCTTGTTAAGTAAGTAGATACTTTTTCTTTGAAATTCGAACTAACCTGCGATTTGACTAGAAGGAGTCATTACTTTAAAAAAAATCCTTTTGGTAACAAAGACAATATTAGTTCCACTTTTTTGTGAACGTTGACGTACTCCTCCTTGAACAGGGTTTTTAAAACCTAATGTACGAACAGACATAATTTTGACAGTATAGATATTACGATTATAACGTAATTACACTGAAGGCGTAAAATTAAATAATTTTGGATTTTTTGCAATAGTTGTGCTGTTTATAAAGTATAATGTCCGATTTATTCCACTAATACTTTTGATTCACTTGTTCATTTCACTACAACCACAACATGAAGTTTATTATTAAGAGTTAACTATTAACTTCTTATAAAACTCATGAAAAGCAACGCTTGAACGTTTAAAGAAGTAACTTCTTTAGTTACGGATTAACGATTAGCGAAGTTAACTTTTTGATTAACGTTGCCCAGCTATGACGATAAGTCATACCTTCAGACTGCACATAAGCGTTTAGCGCTAATGAAAAAAGAAATGAACCATCAAAATTCAACGGCCAGTGAC
Source organism: Schistocerca serialis cubense (assembly GCF_023864345.2). Classification (NCBI taxonomy): domain Eukaryota; kingdom Metazoa; phylum Arthropoda; class Insecta; order Orthoptera; family Acrididae; genus Schistocerca; species Schistocerca serialis. The sequence continues at coordinate 499,220,903 of NC_064641.1, read as the reverse complement.
CGATTTACATGAAATGCGGATTCATGCTCATTCTTAAGTGCATAAATTCTGGCGAGGTCACAGTATGCGAGCTATCTTGGAGAAACACAATTCCTTCAGTCAGCATTTAACGTTTGTGCATGCATGGTGTAAGATTGTCCACATTCCATGTTCTCTGCTCGCATATTCATCTGGTGCCCCGACGGTACTCGTAGGTACCTCTCGTTTTAGAGCCTTTACTATCTAACTATGAAAGCATAATATTATGTTCACAAATCAGTTATAATTTTTATTTTGGCACTACTGACTTATGTATATTTTGTCACATGTAGCATATACTGTGTTATGAGAAGTGATCGTGATTTGTCTTTACTTTTTCATTCAAACTCGAGGACTCCTGTCATCAAACAGGTAACTGATATTTCAATGCATTTATGTTGTCTAATGTTATTTACATCATCATTGTTATAGTAACTATATTTTTGTGTCCTGAATACGCTGAAACTCTTTATGTACCAACAGGACATGTGAGCTGATTTTGCTGTGTGTGGCATAAAATAATGGATGAACAGTAGTTTCTTTTTTATCCATGAAACTCATATTATTGGACTTACGTTAGATTTTCAAAATGTCACATTTTTTTTAAAGTATGCCAAAGGCCTAACTGAAACAGAAATATTTAAAATACTGATTGAAGACGTCCCTTTCGACAATGGTACGGCTACTAACACTAAAAATGATCAGATAGAAGATACAGACTTGTGTACAGTTGTAAATAATTGTGACGATGTTTTTGAAAGCTAGCTAACAGCTGCGCAAGTGATACGTTGAATCGATAACTGGCCGACCATTTCAATCATAAAAGGAATATAATACAGAGGACATTTCTGAACTAAATAAAATTGAAGAAAAGAGGTATGGATACCTCAGTTCCGAAATACACTTACCATTCTAGTGTCACTGGAGAGAAGTTTGGACACTAACACAGCAACAGATGTTTTCTCAGAAATATTGTCTTCTGTTTTAGAAAGCGTAATGTTTTTTATAGATCAATCTTTATGCTGTACAAAAAATAAAACAGCGCATATCAAGGCACCAGAGCTGATTCCACTTATTGGTATCAATTTTGTCGTTGGCTATTATAAGTCACCTCAGGGTATCACAACTGGAGTCACAGTCAAGTTCAAGGAACTCCAGTTAGCAAAGCTGTATAAGTGTCTGAGTTTGAAAAAGTGCTCAGAGACCTCAAAATCTTGATTTCCAAAAATTTAAATGATATTTCTCAAGGTAAAAGCAGCTTGTAACTAAATGAAGCTTATTAAACGTACATACAAACTGTGGTGTACAACAGATATGAAAGGATACACACAAAGGAATGTGATGTTTATCAAAAAGGAACGAAAAGATTGAAGAAGTATTTGCCATGTATGGACCAGAGAGATAGTTGTTCCCCAAATGATCAGAGACTTCTAGTACATCCATAGAAAGGTTTTTTTGACACTTTCTTTATATCCCGGCCATTTTCAAATGGAATGACAGGGGAAAGCGTTTTAGTTAGGGGAGTAAGTAGAGGTAATCGCAAAAGAATGATACGAAACGTTTTTAAATGTAGATCTGTGGCAAGGAGTGGCTATGATCACAGAATATCTTCTACTGAATTAGTTTTTCAATGGAATGACAACAAAGTTGTATTATTTGCCTCTAATTTCCATGCTGCTGAGGAAACAACAGTGTCAAAACACAGGAGAATTGTCAAATTGGCTGTTACTTGTCCCATCGTTACTCAAGATTACAATAGATGCATGACGATCGCCTGCTTTCCATACACGGACCTGAGTGCAGACTGGTAACAACGAATTTTTAGGGGAATGGTTCAAATGGCTCTGAGCACTATGGGACTTAACATCTGTGGTCATCAGTCCCCTAGAACTTAGAACTACTTAAACCTAACTAACCTAAGGAAATCACACACATCCATGCCCGAGGCAGGATTCGAACCTGCGACCGTAGCAGTCGCGCGGTTCCGGACTGAGCGCCTAGAACCGCTAGACCACCACGGCCGGCTTTTAGGGGAATGTTGGAAGTAACTTCTGTTAACCCATATCATATACTGCGAGTTATTAAAAAAAGTCTTAACACCGGAGTTCAGGCGAAATGTCACTTGGCGTGGTGAATACATGGACGAGGTTGTGGAAACCAGCAACACAATCTTCAAAAACAGGAACAGTCTCGTACAAAGAAATGTTGTCAAGAGATGCACATCATATTATTCCACGACCAAATATTTTAGTACTGAAATAATTTTGTAGCCACACTGTCAAATTCGTAGGAAACCAAGGTACACTATGTGATCAGAACTATCCGGACACCTGGGTGAAAATGACTTACAAGTTCGTGGCGTCCTCCATCGGTAATGCCGGAATTCAGTATGGTGTTGGCCCACCCTTAGCCTTGATGACAGCTTCCACTCTCGCAGGCATACCTTCAATCAGGTGCTGGAACGTTCCTTGGGGAATGGCAGCCCTTTCTTCACGGAATGCTGTGCTGAGGAGGGGTATCGATGTCGATCGGTGAGGCCTGGCACGAAGTCGGCCTTCAAAACATCCCAAAGGTGTTCCATAGGGTCCAGGTCAGAACTCTGTGCAGGTCAGTCCATTACAGGGATGTTATTGTGGTGTAATCACTCCGCCACAGGCCGTGCATTATGATCATGTTGAAAGATGCAATCGCCATCCCCGAACTGCCCTTCAACAGTGGGAAGCAAGAAGGTGCTTAAAACATCAATGTAGGCCTGTGCTGTGATAGTGCCACGCAAAACAAGGAGTGCAAGGCGCCTCCATAAAAAAACACAACCACACCATAACACCAACGCCTCCGAATTTTACTGTTGACACTACACACGCTGGCATATGATATTCACTGGGCTTTCGCCACACCCGCACCCTGCCATCGGATCGCCACATTGTGTACCGTGATTCGTCACTCCACACAACGTTTTTCCACTGTTCAGTCGTCCAGTGTTTAAGCTCCTTACACCAAGCGACGCATCGTTTGGCATTTACCAGCGTGATGTGTGGCTTATGAGCAGCCGCTCGACCATGAAATCCAAGTTTTCTCACCTCCCGCCTAACTGTCATAGTACTTGCAGTGGATCCTGATGCAGTCTGGAATTCCTGTGTGATGGTCTGGATAGATGTCTGCCTATTACACATTACGACCCTTTTCAAATGTAGACGGTCTCTGTCAGTCAACAGACGAGGTCGGCCTGTACGCTTTTGTGCTGGACGTGTCCCTTGACGTTTCCACTTCCCTATCACATCGGAAACAGTGGACGTATGGATGTTTAGGAGTGTGGAAATCTCGCGTACACACGTACGACATAAGTGACACCCTATCACCTGGCGACGTTCGAAGTCCGTGATTTCCGCGGAGCGCCCCATTCTGCTCTCACATGATGTCTAATGACTGCTAAGGTCGCTGATATGGAGTACGTGGCAGCACAATGCACCTAATGTGAAGAACGTATGTTTTTGGGGATGTCCGGATACTTTTGATCACGTAGTGTAGCTGCGATGTGGCATATAAATTTGCAGCCGAGGTCCTACTCAAAATGGAGTCCATGCGATACGAGGGGCGTTCAGTAAGTAACGCAACATTTTTTTTCGAAAGCTGGTTGATTTTATTTAGGATTCCAATACACCATACTATTCCCCATCCTTTGTCTACAAAACCCTATTTTTCAACATAATCTCCGTTCAACACAACGGCCTTGAGCCACCTTACTGTGAGGGCCAGTATGCCATTATACTGGTCGGCGTCGGAGCCGATGTCTTGTTGCATCAGTAATCTCCACGCCCTGCTTCCCGCGGAGTGCATCCTTCGTTCGCCCAGACAGATAGAAATCGGAAGGCCGGCCGGGGTGACCGTGCGGTTCTAGGCGCTACAGTCTGGAACCGAGCGACCGCTACTGTCGCAGGTTCGAATCCTGCCTCGGGCATGGATGTATGTGATGTCCTTAGGTTAGTTAGGTTTAAGTAGTTCTAAGTTCTAGGCGACTGATGACCTTAGAAGTTAAGTCGCATAGTGCTCAGAGCCATTTGAACCATTTTGAAATCGGAAGGTGCGAGGTCCGGGCTTTAGGGTTGATAAAGAAGAATAGTCCACTGAAGTTTTATGAACTCTTCTCGTGTGGGCAGACTAGCGTGAGACCTAGTGTTGTCGTGGAGAAAGAGAAGTTCGTTTGCATTTTTGTGGCGACGAACAGCTGAAGACGTTTCTTCAGTTTCTAATAGCAGCACAAACACTTCCAATTTGCACCATGAGGGAGGACATCAAACAGAATAACTCCTTCAGAGTTCCAGAACACCGTCACCATGACTTTACCGGCTGAGGGTGCGGCTTTGAACTACTTCTTCGGAGAAGTGGTGTGCCGTTTTGTTTCTTGTTCGAAGTGACAAACCCATGTTTCATTGCCTGTCACGATGTTCGACAAAAAATTGTCAGGAGCAGCCTAGTAACACACAAGCTATTCCGCACAGATCGGCCTTCGTTGCATTTATGGCCTTCTTTCTAGGCGGCGCGGAACCGGAAGGCACAAACCTTTGAATTCCCCTAATGGTGGACAAATGCATCAGCACCACCAACAGAGACGTTCAGTTGTGCAGCGAGGTGTTTGTGTCCCGTCGATCACCTCGAACGAGAGTGTCCGCACGTTCCAACATTACAGGACTCACAGCTGTGCGCGGCCGGCCGTTAGGTGAGAGATCTGACAGGTTTGCGCGACCTTGCTGAGATATGACAGACGCCTCACGCAACGACTCACCGTGCTACTGTTCAATGCCTGATCTCCGCAGACATTCTGCAAGCGCCTATGAATATCTGCGATGCTCTGGTTTTCCGCCAAAAGGAACTCAATGACAACTCTCTCCTTGGAACGCAACTCCGCTACAGACGCCATTTTGAAGGCTTCGTAGCCTACAGCGCCGCCACCTATCGGAAGTTCGTGAAACTACAGTGGCTGAAGCGGGAATAGTCCACGGTGTTCTACAACAAATTCTGCACATTTTCAACCGACATTGACCGAGAAAAGGTGTTGCATTACTTATTGAACGCGCCTCGTATACTTCTTTATTGGAATGGAATGAAAAACGACTAGGCCGCGTATCATGGTATTTCTATTGACTGGAGAGTAGAAATGGACAGCCACATCGAATTTTATATTACATACAATAAATGTTTGTCTTAGCTGAGACAATTTTTGTGTGAAATGGCATTAAATGTTACTTTATTATTTTCAAATAGTATATTTCACTAGATCTGAACAACGAAACTCTCAAAGACCATTTTTTTAATATATATAATATACTAATAAGCCTAAGTGTACGTCGCGCTGGGGCTCATGGTACCAAGTTTCAAAAATAAATTGGAAATCTAATGATTCCTTAAAAATATTCTGACTTTTGAAACTAAAACATTTGAAAAAAGAAAAAAAATGGATTACTGAAGTCCGGTAACAAAGTGATATGATCCAGTAAGCAAATTACAGGACTATCATGTAGAAATCAGCAGGAAAGAAAGATCTTATTACATTATAATCCCCAAGAAATAAGCGGTTCTGGTAATTCTCTAAACTATAACAAGCAGGTAGCAAACTAACCTTCCTGTGGTTTGTGAAAAGATGAAGTACTGATCTGCCTGGCCAGTTATTCTATGTTATCAGCCAGATATATGGAAAGCTAAATCCTTTACTTAAATGATGTAATAACAACTTTCTCATGTTGATTACGCTGACAAAGTTTCGGAACAACATGGATGTGTTTTCTTCCGGTCGCAGCTCCAAAGCGCACGGAAGGGATCTTGAAATTTGCACAGAATAAGATCCGTATTCGTTGGCTGTCAAGCACCTCGATGTCGAACCATCAACTAATAAAGAATGATGCTGTTGCTGAGGTGGTATTAGAAAAAAAAATGCGACGTCTCGCTTTTAAAAAAAATTGCTACTTAGAACAGCGGTGCTTTAATGTAATAAAAAACAGAAAACACACGGACGTGAATTCAAGTGAGGAGTCATCATTATAGACCATATTGGACGACGGAAGTAAAAACACCTGTGACAACATCAGTGAAAGTAGTTCCACGGTGACTGCTTGCTGACCATCGCGAGCACTTAAAAGTTAGATAGACGTACGTCCTAATCCTTTTCTAGTTCCAGATGGGCATTTTATTCAATGAGGCGCTCGGAAATACAAGTTACAGCTTATGACGGCAGTCCACTTGTTGAGGCTGGTGACTATATCTCTCTACCGTCAACATGACAGTGCTGTCATCATGGTCAGATCTTCGGCTGGCTTGGTGACACAGATGGTTCGAACCACAAAATGAAGCGCGACTGAGTGTCACCCAGCGGGTAATCTGACAGAGAGCGGAGCGTGCACACATCCTATTCGCCAGGGCCCCGCGCTCTGCTCAACTCAACCATTGGCTGTCCGCGCGGCTAATTGGCTGCGTTTGAAGTGGAGCGCCGGAGCGCGCCGCAGCTATATGTGAACGCGTTCACGGATTACTTCGACCGTGTATTATCTGGCCTTCGTTTGTCCGCGATCCTCGCGAAAATGTCGATACTCTAACCGACCTATCTCACCGCTGTAGAGGGACGTATTTTTGCCGGCTCTCAACTAATAATAAACCGCGCACCATGCAGCAGCGGTGCGCAGAGCGCTCTACATAATCTTTCAAACCCTTTGTGCCGCAACAAGCGTCGAGTTGGGGCCGACCGATACGTGAAACAGCCGCATTTGCACGTGACACTGTTGCCGAAGATTATCTTCAGAACATGTAGAACTAGCAGGTATACATCTGATACGCCCGCGCAACGTGCAGTGAACTAGACACACTGGAGGACATAATATTGCGTCGAGCGGTCGCAGCCTGATCAAAAGAGCCGCGTCGAATCATTCTGGCGTAACAACAATCACGGCACCAGATCTTACGTCATTCCCTGTATGCAAGGGATCAACCATCACACGGCCGCTAGCCCACACCGTGCACGCTATCTTCGACCTGCAATACACCGAGAAATTTAAATTTATCAGCTATTTATGGGACCGACGCCGACATGGAAAAAAAATCAGAAAAAACAGATATAAAGGATATTCCACGAACTTTTTAATCGTGGCGTTAGATACGGGCTTCAAAAATCCGTAATCGCTGTCACCAACAACTCTGACGACGCAGCAACACAGTGCGACAAGTTCGGGAAGAAAACTGTACCCGCCAGACGACCGAGGCATCCTCTATACGGAGTCGCCTTCTTAAGAACATCTAGTCATAAACCGAACCTCCAGCTGCAAATATTACCAATGGGTCAGAATTATGACTACTACTTTTCGTGAAATACTGATCTATATATCTGTTTTTTTGTTATGTCTCTCAATATTCATTTCGCGCCGTTACTGTGTATTAATATTAGCATTGCACAAATTGAAAAAGTTGAATTAACTTGGTAAAATAGTAAGATAATAACATAAGCTACTTCATTTTTAAAAGTTGTAATACACAGGCCAGCCTGAGTATGGCTGCCAGACGGTCTTCTGTGTTCTTTTAGGCAAATTCTGGACACTGCCAATTCTCTGCCTCTCAAAATACGATACCCCAGACTCTGGAATAGGACAAAACACAGAACGAAAGTTTACACTATTTACAGACAGATGGAGCAATGGACCTTTCTCCCTTACGTTAAGTGGCGACTGTGACAGAGGATGGGGATCATGCCACAAAGTTTAAATTTAAAAAAATAAAAATAAAAAAATGCTAAATCATGAAAACTGCAGACGCCATATGACCAGGTAGATTCTAGGGGATATATACAATGACAGAAAAAAATCTCAAGGCCCAAGATGTGTATGACAGAAAATAAAGTTTTTTGGCATGTTTCTACAACTGAGAAACGATTTCTATTCAAATTTCGCGCCAGGCGCATGAAGGTGGCAACAGCAACGCCACTATGCGGATGCAAATCTGGTTTGCTTTAAATACACGCTATAACGGTCGTGAACGTTAGTTACCTTTGAAATTAGACATGATGAGTTGATCTTAGTTAAGAATGCATTTAAGGTGACAAAGACGAGAATATCAACACCTCACAGTCCTTGAACGATGGCATGTAGTAGGGCTATGAGAAGGTGGATGTTTCTTCTGCGATACTGCAGAAAGACTTGGCAGGAATGCAACCACTGTACATGATTACTGGCAGCGGCGATCAAGAGAATGTACGGTCGCAAGAAAACCGGCCTCCGGACGGCTACGTGGCACTACCGAGAGGGAAGACCATTGTGTTCGGCGTATGGCTCTGGCGCGTCGTACTCCACCTGCAGCAGCAATTTGAGCAGCAGTTGGCACCACAGTGGGACAACGAACTGTATTCCACCGACCCCAAACCACCGCGATTTGTGACTTCAGTGGTGTCAAAGGAGAGCTCATTGAAGGGCTGGGTGGAGATCTATTGTGTTTTCTTATGAAAGCTGGTTCTGCTTCGGCGTCAGTGGAGGGCCTGCAACTAACCTGTCTACGTGCTACACAAGCTAGACCTACACCTGGAATTATGGTCTGGTGCGTGATTTTGTATCACAGCACGTGCACTCTCGCGGTTATCACACGCACCCTGACTGAAAATTTGTACGTCGATCTGGTGTTTCGACTTGTTGTGCTGCCATTCAAGAACAGTATTGTAGGGGATTGTTTTCCAACTGGATAACGCTCGCTCACTTACTGCTGTTGTAACCCAACGTGGTCTACAGAGTGTCTACCGTTGCCATGGCCTGCTGGATCATCAGGTCCGTCTCCAATCGATCACATATGGGACATCATCGGACAACAACCCCAGCGTCATCTGGAAAGAGCATTAACCGTCCCTGCATTGACCAACCAAGTGCAACAGGCATGGTATTCCGTCCCACAAACTGACATCTGGAATCTGTACAATACATTGCATGCGAGTTGGCATGCTTTTACTCAACATTCCGGCGGTTACACCACTTATTACTGTACCAGCATTTCACATTTGCGATGGCTTATGTCGCGCTACATTAACCTGTGATCTTGCAGCGTTGATCACCGAAATATGTTACCTAGACAAATGTATTCTCGAAAAAATGGTTCAACTGGCTCTAAGCACTTTGGGACTTAACACCTGAGGTCATCAGTCCCCTAGACTTAGAACTACTTAAACTTAACTACCCTAAGGACATCACAGACCTGCGACTGCAGCAGCAGCGCGGTTCCGGACTGAAGCGCCTAGAACCGCTCGGTCACAGCGGCCGGCTATTCCCGAAATTTCATTACTCTAAGTTAACTATCTTTTGGTGTTGCAACTTTTGAGAATAAGACAACGTATAACGGGAAAGAATGAGTGACATTTGACGAATGTGCTTCTGTCACCAGTGATTTTCGATATATTATCATTATTATTATTATTATCATTATTATTATTATTAAGGAAAATATCATTCGGCAACATCAAACGATAGGTCTAGCAGCTAGCAGCAGTGGGAACTGATATGGCCATGTGAATAGCATCAGTCATCATCCAATCAGCGACACCCAAGTAGCAACCAATGCCATCGCTCAGTGCTTGCTGGAAAGTGAAAGCAGAAAAGTTCTTCGCAAATGGGCGCGACTGCTCGCTGTTAACGTCATCTAGTTTACTGACAATAAGCAGGAAGAAAGGGCTTCAGTGTCAATGGAGGAGATGGCAGTTCGTGCTTGCAGAATGCTGTGTACATTACGGAAAGAGAAAGATGCCAAGGGGAGACGAATTCGATCAACAACTCCAAAGAAGAAAGTGTTCACAAGAAGTATTCCATTGATTAAACTTTGTCTATGTTGTGCAGTACTATACTTCGGGATTAGCGAAGGAGCCCCCAGAGAAATCTGTGCTATCAAATTAGACAAATAATAATACCTAAAAAAACTAAAAGGGGGCGCAATACGTTACTTTTTTCACAAATAAAACTACAGAATTAAAGTGAGGTGTGGTTACTTAGACGTGAAATGGATTCGCACGTGTTGCTGACATTGTGTTATTGTGTGAAGAGCTAGGATATTAAGTAAGTGAGATATAGTATTTTGATGATGAAGAGATGACAGGCACTCAGTCTCTTATGTGAGGTACTGTAGTGGATGCGCTGAGTAGCCGATGAAGCAGAAATAACGTGTGATAGTCACACAACTTGTCTGGCCGCACGTAACCTAAGTGGGCGTTTGAAGCATCGCCATGGTCGATTACACGCGTGTTACACACGTAACACACGCAAGCATTCGCGATAATTTCTAACGTCTAGAGTCCTCGCTACTTGCGCTCTGCTGATTTACCTCGTAATAGTGGAGATTCGGTAGAAAGAGTGCTTGCACAACTTTAACTTTTTGAATGTATCGAGCGAAGTCGAAGTAGTCCATAGTGTAGCACTTGTTTTGAAAATAAAGCAATTCCACATCATTTTGAAAATAAAGCAGTTCCAGGTCAGGACAGACAGGTTGTGGTGGGAGGGGGATGGAGGGGGTGCAGGCCTGTCAGATGCACGTTATGGAGATCTGTACAAGCGATTCCTGCTTTGGAAGAGTGCAACTCAGTGGAAACCAATGTTTTCATACACGATGAGATACAAATGTCGCTCGCCCAGTGATAGATCTGCTAACTGCAACCGTCCACGAACGCGTTATTGCCCGTGGTTTTCCAGATGCGTGTCTAACAAGATCACCTGATCTGATTCCAAATTGGGGATATCTAAAAGAACACGTTCGATCTCTACCTGTTCCCCCAGTATACGAGAACACGTTGCTGAGATTCCACTGGAATTGCCGCGAGCAACTGTTCGTCACGTCGTTTTACGGATGCAGCATCTCGTCGACGTCTCCAGTGCTCATATTTAACAAATTGTGTAAGCGGCGGCTAATATGAAATGCCTTTTCACTTACTTGTCCTTTTATGTCCACGTCCCGTTCGTAATCCATTACCTATGGAAACATTTCTGTTTGTCTTTTTTGTATTTACACCCCCAGGTATGCACCGGTGGCTACAATTGGAACCAATTTGTTTTCCAGCGTAAATCGATTCCTCATTAACGCATGAGACTATCTACCAAACTTCGCTCCCATATGATAATTACAGCCCCGACTGGAACTCTGCGAGTACTGCACTTTAATTATAACGACCCAGTATTTATACTTGCTAATTGTTTTTTCCTTTTGTTCTTCTAAGAGACATTTAAATTTCCACCTAACAATCAGTATAGCTTCTCGGGTGTTTGTGTCCAGCAGCCTGGGAACTTGAATTGGTTAACTTCTTTGCATACAGTGCTGTTGTCTATAGGATGTTTTTGACGCCAGACGGCTGTAGCGAAATGCAGGAAGACCTACAGAGGATCGGCAGTTGCTGCAGGACTAGCAATTGACCCTGAACGTAAGTAAATGTAACATACTGTGAATAAATAGGCGAAGAGATCAATTAATGCTCGATTATAGTATTGGCGATAAACTGATGGAAACTGTAACAGCCATAAATTATCTGGGAGCAACTGTCCAAAAGGCCCCAAAGTGGAATAACCACCTAAAGCAAATCATAGGAAAAGCAGCTAGCGATGCACTGAAAGTACCCTAAGGAAATGTGGATCATTCGTGAAAAAAAAGGGAAAAACGCACGTCCGACGGTTTCTCGATTACTACTCGTCAGTCTGGGACGACCATCAAGTAGGATTAATGGAGGAGATAACGAAGATCCAAAGAAGAGCGTCAAGTCGCGTCACGAGTTAGTTTAGAAAGTGAGAGAGCGTAACGAAGATGCTCACCAAACTGCAGTGGCAGACGCTACAAGAGATGCATCTATAGCACAGAGAAGTTTACTGTTCAAATTCTGATAAAGTACGCTTCACGAGGAATCGGACGACATATTACTTCCTCCACATATGTCTCGCGAAATGATCACGTCGAAAAATCACAGAAATTGGCGTTCACATGGAGCCTTACCGATAGTCATTCTTCCACGTATCACTCGCGAATGAACGAGGGAAGAGGGAAATTATAATAGTACCACAGTTAATGTGGTTTTCAGGGTATATATTTTCAATGATACTGGTTCCGACGATCAGCCTAGAGGTAATGATAAGGATGCTAGGAAGACCATTACTTTGCGTATATCTAACACTCTTATATTTACATAATCATTCGTAATGCCTAAGTTCTCGTTGTAAGACAGTTTGCTCGTCATAAATGTAGCACCTGCAGACATAATAATGAAAATGAAGTTACGTCAGCGCTTCCTCTGTTAACAATATCTTCGAGTTAAGTTTCTAATTTCTAATGAAATTGTCAAAATGTAAACTAAGAAGAGAGTACTACGCTCAGACGATGGTTGGACGTTTCGCTCACTGTACATCAGAGGAGAAGAAGAATTGAGTACGGCGGCATTGCCGGAAAGTAATGAACAGAGAAATACGCCACACTTTAGGTCTTCGGCATTCTCGCGTATCCAACTTCACAAAAGATTATAAAAATTTGATATTTTCATAAATAACCCAAAACACATCACCACATGCTAGCAATGAGTGGACCTTTTTGCACTGATAACAAAAAACTTCTTGTAACTTAATGTATACTTCACTTGCTTGCATTTTTAATAGATCTTGGGTTCTTATTTCGTAGCTAGCTGAGTACCCAGCATTGTTCGGGTATGTATTTATTCCAGTCTTCTATTAGTTCATCTCCTCCTCTTCCCCCTCTGTCTGTCCACCTCCTCCTCAAACTTCTCTCAGTCTATCTCCTTCTCCCCTCTCTCTGTCCATCACTTTATCCCCTCTTTTTAAGTCCATCTCTTCCTCCACCCACCTCTCCTCTTCCCCTCTTTGTCCACCTACCCCTCTCTCTGCCCATCTCCTCCACCCCTTTCTCTCTCTCTCTCTCTCTCTCTCTCTCTCTCTCTCTCTCTCTCTCTCCCAACTCGTCTCACAATATCCCCCTCTCTGTCCACCTCCTCTTCTCCCCTTCTCTCTCTACGTCATCACCCCCACACTAACAGGAGGTTGATAGTTCTTACTTACCATCTTTCCAGATGGTAAGTAACATGTGTGCCAAATTTGGTTGATACCAATCCAGGGATTTAGGAGCAGCTTTTTATCTGCGGCTTTGCATATGTATGCACATTTATTTCACACGTATCTGTACAGATATTTCACCGGCATGTATAGTGAACTTTGCGCTGCAGTTTCTTTTTCACGCAACTCAGTGTGTCATACAGTGATATAATTTTGTAGTTATATCCAATGGTATACGTGGAGACTGTCTGCGAAATGTGTTGCGACTAGTTAGTAGTAACTAAGAAGTAATAAATTAAAAAATCGATCCACAGATGGACATAGAGAGGGGTAGAAGACATGGACAGAGAGTCGGGGATGGAGAAGGTGGACAGAGAGAGAAGTAGAAGGTAATAGAGAAAGTGGAAGGAGATGTGGAATATACATACATACACTTTTATAAAATGTTTGGATAACGCACACACTTTTCTTGCAATTATCCGTTAAGTTTTTGCAGTTGCAAGACAGAGTAACAAGTATCGTCACAGCCAATGATACAGTGGTAACCAAGACACATACTTCGTTCGACTCACGTAGAGCTAGAACAATTGTCCAGCGGCCTTCATTGTTCACCTATATATATGGCTATAAATCAGTTTATCATGGTTTATTGTTACGTGGATTACTTACAATTGCTGCAACTATTTTGCACCAACTTAATATCGTTTATTATATCGTAAGATGTTCAGTTTTATGATTTTTTTGAACAGTTAATGTTTTCTAGTGTCAATAACGTATACATATTACTGAATTTTAAATTTATTACATCAATTTTTGTTTTCTCTACTATGATGTACACTGACGGGAAAAAAACGCAACACCAAGGAGTTGTGCGACAGAAACGAAAGTTGGTAGGCGTGTTTCTACATCTGAAAGGTGTCTGTTCAAATTTCGCGCCAGTCGCCTAGGAGTGCCAATAGTGCCAGTACGAGTTTGCAAATCAGGTTTGCTTTAAATACGAGGTGTAATTGGCGCGAACGTTAGTCACCTTTGAGGTTGAATGTCGTGAGTTGATGTTAGTCAAGAATGCATTAAAGAGATCAACACCCGATTATCAACACTTCACTGACTTTGAATGAGGTCCTGTAATAGGACTACGAGAAGCTGGATGTTCCTTCTGCGATACAGGAGAAAGACTTGCAGGAATGTAACCACTGCGCACGACTGCTGGCAGCGGTGGTCACTAGAATTTACAGTTGCAAGAAGACCGGCACCGGGCTGGCGCGTGGCACTACCGAGAGGGAAGACCATCGTGTTCGGCGTATGGCTCTGGCATATCGTACTGCATCTGCAGCAGCAGTCTGAGCAGCAGTTGGTACCACATTGAAACAACGACCTGTTACGAATCGGTTACTTCAAGGACAGCTCCGAGACAGACGTCCTTTAGTATGTACTCCACTGGTCCCAAATCACCGCCTTTTGCGACTTCAGGGGTGTTAAGTGAGAGCTCACTGGAGGGCAGGGTGGAACTCTCCTATGTTTTCTGATGAGAGCTGGTTCTGCCTCGGTGCTAGTGATGGAGGCCAGTTGAGGTCCTGCAACCAACCTTTCGTCATGCTAGACACACTCGACCTACACCTGGAGTTACGGTCCGGTGTGCGATTTCTTACGACTGCAGGAGGACTCTCGTGGTTGTGACACGCGCCCTGGCTGCAAATTTGTTCGTCAGTCTGGTGATTCGACCCGTTCATGAACAGTATTTCAGGGGGTGTTTTCTAACAGGATAACGCTCGCCCAAATACCGCTATTGTAACCCCACACGCTCTTCTGAGTGCCGACATGTCTTAGGCTGCTCGATCACCAGATCTGTCGCCAATCGAGCACATATGGAACATCATCGGACAACTCCAGCGTCATCCACAGAGAACATTAACCGTCCCTGGGATTGACCAACGAAGTGCAACAGGCATGAAACTCCATCGCACAAACTGAGATCCGGCACCTCTACAACACAATGAATGCACATTTGCATGCTTGCATTCAACATTCTGGCGGTTACATCGGTTGTTAATGTGCCAGAAATTCACATTTGAAATGGCCTATCTCATTACGGTACATTATTACTTATTTATTTTCGTTACAGCCATCTGTGGACTACGTTTACACAACTTCCCTCACTTTCTAAAGTTCTCTTCCTTTTTCTTTCGCCAGTACTCCATCCGTTGGCTCACTCGTGCACGTTCTTCTGCCGCGAATATTCTGTTCTTCCTCGTTTTCCTCTCGAAGGAATGCTTCACCTCCGCAACCTTTTTCCTAAAGATCTGCCTGTTCACAATTTCTTCTTCCGTGATCCCGCATTTTTCTAGATCCCAGTGCACTTCTTTCACCCATGGAACGTGTTTCTTCCTGTTCGCCTGGAAGAGAAGAATCTTGTTGGCGAGCCTCTCTGATTCCATTCTTTTAATATGTCCATAGAAAGACAGTCTTCTTTTCTTCATTGTGGTGGTGATATTTTCAAATCTTTGATAAATTTCTTGATTTGATCTTAGGCGGAACGTAAATTCATTAGATATTTTTCTGGGCCCAAGAATCTAAGGAATTTCCTTCCTTTCTTTTCCAAGTCTGAAAGTCCCTTCGTGGCTATTGTCTCAGATGCATATAAACATTCAAGTTTGGCGACTGTGCTGTAGTGTTGGAATTTGGCCTGGTATGAGAGTGAGTTACATTTTTGTGTGTTCTGACACAATCTGAATGCTATTTCCATTTTTCTTGCCCGTTCTTCAATTGCTGCATTTTCATTTTTGTTTGAAGTCAAATTCTCTCCTAGGTACGTTAACTTCTGAACTCTTTTGATGTCGCCATACTTGGTCCTCATTGTCCAGACTGGATCAGTGGCATTTTTGTTCATATATTGTCTTCTCAAAAGATATTTGCAATCCTGCTTTCACTGCTGTTATCTTGAGGACTTCAATGTGTTTAGTTGCAATTTGCAGATTCACTATCATCTGAAAAAGCGAGGCATTCAAATGTAGGCACAGACTGTTTGCGGCCTAGCCTGATTCCATTTGGAAGTTGAACTGACTCATTTCTTCTTGCCATTTCCTGATAGCTTTTTCTAAAACACAGTTGAACAAGATCGGAGAGAGACTGTCTCCTTGTGTGAAACCTGTTTTGATTTCAAAGGGCTCTGACAGTTCTCCTACAAATTTAATTTGTGATCGGGTGTTTGTTAGTGTTTGCTGAATAAACCTCGTTGTCTTATCATTATTCAGCACTTCTATTAATGTGTCTCTATGTACGGAGTCGTACGCCTTTTTAAAGTCCACAAATGTCATGATCACTTTCTTATCAGCTGCTAGTGTGCTTGTTTTGATTAAGGTTTTGATGGTACATTGTTAATTTTTACTTTTTGAACAGTCTGACTACAAGTGAATGAAACATAATTTTAGAGCCATACGCGTTTCGCCTTTGTTCACTGCAAGGCATCTTCAGTGGCCTGGAATATGCACATATTTTACTATTTAGTTTACATTTTGGGGCAATGTACCTATAGGTTATAAACGGTTCTGGTGGTTGGTTTTTTGCAATGATGTAGTAATATTTTAAATTCTACTTACAGGTTCGAAGAGAATTTTCTACTTACTACGTTTCTGTTCCATTTTTGGTGCCGTTCCTCCTCTTACAATTGGCACTTGGGGCTTTTGGCAATTATGAGAAGAGAATTCGTTGCCCCAAAATAGTAAAAATATGTACATATTCCATGCCACTCGAGATGCCTTGCAGAGAATAAAAGCGAAATGCGTATGGAACGAAAATTGTGTTTCGTTCGGTTGCAGTCACACGGTCCAAAAAGTAAAAATTATCAATACACCGCAACATTACACGCAACTGAGGAAGACAGGAGTACAAAAGTTGAAGATGGCTTATCTCATGCTTACATTAACCTGTGATCTTGTAATGTTAATCACTTACTTATGTTACCTAGACTAATGTATTCCTGAAATTTCATTACTCTACATCAATCATTTTTCAGTGCTGCGATTTTTTTCCGTCAGTGTTTTATTTTGCTAGTACTGGGTTTTAACAGTCGACCACATGATTTCAGTTATTTTTCAGTGAATGGAATATGAAATTAATTTTGTCTTTTACATCAGCGTTACAGTTAAAGATAAATTTGAAAATTGCTTGACATAAACAACTGATTGCCCTCATACATTAGTATTTTTATTGGGCATTATTATTTTAGCAATGTACTACTTTCAAGTCTTGAAAGAATACAAATTCTCTTAGAATAATCAAAATTGAGAACTCTTTAAGTAAAATTAAAAGCGAAAGTAGTGCAAAGACTGCGATAAAGTAAGAAACGTAAGATAAATACCTATGTATCGGGTTGTGCACTAGTTTTGTGTATCGTGTCCTACAGTACTATTTGTAGTTGGCTGTTCCAGTACACCGTCCACGGGACTCAAAAGCTTCCAAATTGTTTCGCTGCCTTTGAAATTGGAGCCTGCTCGCTCCGCCCGAGCGCCAGCCGCGCAGGCAGCGGCTAAGCTGGCCGGACAGGAAGAGGGAACCGCGGCTTTCACCGCAGCTCCTCAGCCTCGTCTCGTCTCGTCTCGCCTCGCCTCGCCACGGCTCGCTCCGGCGCGCCCTGCAGTCTTTGTCCAAGGCGGTCAGCTGCGGCGGCACTTTTCCGGCAAAGAGATGAGGGAAAGTCTGCCGCGGTGCCCAACGAGCGCTCCCTATTACCATCGTCCCGGCAGCCCGGCAGACCAGCCCTTGCAATTACTACACGCTGGCGGAAATGGAAAGCGCTACCACACTGATATGCCATTGTTTCCACACCTGTGGGACACGTTGGTTACAATTTCATCCTTATACGGGCTTATTTTCAGGACATAAAGAAGTCTTTCATACGAATGATGAATGGTGTGAGAACGTGACAGCTAATGGGTGTGACGGACGTTACTGGAAATGTATTAGATTACTGTTGTTTTTTCCCATATTAATGTTACGAGGAGAGCACGGAAAGTGCAGTAACCCAATTTCTCAAAAACTTTGCTCAATGGAAGAGCGCTCAAAATAAGCGATCGCGTGTCCCGGGTATCAGTTTCTGAGAAAACGACGCTCAACTTTTACGAGGTAATTTGTGTGTCTTTAAAGGAGGTAACCGTGCAACCGATGCGGTGGCACGGTTTCACACTTTTGCGTCCTGTGATCGAAATCCGATTGTTACTTTTCTATTTCAGTTATCTGCCTATGTTCCGTGGAAGATAACTACACGAGTGTTTTCCACTGCAAAATGAAGTAACGTTGTCCGTTTTCGTCTACTAATAGCATGTCTGTTAAACGAATCAAAATAAGAAAATGAAGAAAAAAAAGGAAAAACAACAAATCAACGTAAAAATTATTTGAAATTGTTTTCGATGATTCAAAATCAATTGCAAGTGCCAGATTTCGGAAAAGTTGTCCATTACGCGTTGTTTCACGCGAAACTATTGTCAAATCGTGAAATCTTCAACAATGTTTTACGACGTTTCTTTCCCGAGTGGTATTCATAGAAATAAATGTCACGGTGCTCACGTTGTTCGGAATTTGTATGTTTCCAATGTTTCTACGATGGGTATCGTTCACAGGAATGCACCAAATCTTCCCGAAGAATAAAAATATGAATAAAATATAACAACTGATGTTGTTGTTGTTGCTGTTGTGGTCTTCAGTCCTGAGACTGGATTGATGCAGCTCTCCAAGCTACTCTACCCTGTGCAAGCTTCTTCACCTCCCAGTACTTACTGCAACCCACATCCTTCTGAATCTGCTTAGTGTATTCATCTCTTGGTCTCCCTCTATGATTTTTACCCTCCACGCTGCCCTCAAATGCTAAATTTGTGATCCCTTGATGCCTCAGAGCATGTCCTACCAACCGGTCCCTTCTTCTTGTCAAGTTGTGCCACAAACTCATCTTCTCCCCAATTCTATTCAACACTTCATCATTAGTTATGTGATCTAACCATCTAATCTTCGCATTCTTCTGTAGCACCACATTTCAAAACCTTCTATTCTCTTCTTGTCCAAACCAGTTATCGTCCATGTTTCACTTCCATGCATGGTTACACTCCATACAAATACTTTCAGAAACTACTTCCTGACGCTTAAATCTATACTCGATGTTAACAAATTTCTCTTCTTCTGAAACGCTTTCCTCGCCATTGCCAGTCTACATTTTATATCCACTCTACTTCGACTATCATCAGTTATTTTGCTCCTCAAATACCAAAACTCCTTTACTACTTTAAGTGTCTCATTTCCTAATCTAATTCCCTCAGCATCACCCCAGTTAACTCGACTACATTCCATTAACCTCGTTTTGCTTTTGTTGATGTTCATCTTATATGCTGCTTTCAAGACACTGTCCATTCCGTTCAACGGCTCTTCCAAGTCCTTTGCTGTCTCTGATAGAATTACAATGTCATCGGCAAACCTCAAAGTTTTTACTTCTTCTCCATAGATTTTAATACCTAATCCGAATTTTTCTTTTGTTTCCTTTACTGCTTGCTCAATAAACAGATTGAATAACATCGGGGAGAGGCTACAACCCTGTCTCACTCCTTTCCCAACCGCTGCTTCCCTTTCATGCCCCTCGACTCTTACAACTGCCATCTGGTTTCTGTACAAATTGAAAATAGCCTTTCGCTCCCTGTATTTTACCCCTGCCACCTTCAGAATTTGAAAGAGAGTATTCCAGTTAACATTGTCAAAAGCTTTCTCTAAGTCTACAAATGCTAGAAACGTAGGTTTGCCTTTTCTTAATCTTTCTTCTAAGGTAAGTCGTAAGGTTAGTATTGCCTCACGTGTTCCAACATTTCTACGGAATCCAAACTGATCTTCCCCGAGGTCCGCTTCTACCAGTTTTTCCATTCATCTGTAAAGAATTCGCGTTATTATTTTGCAGCTGTGACTTATTAAACTGATACTTCGGTAATTTTCACATCTGTCAACACCTGCTGTCTTTGGGATTGGAATTATTATTTTCTTCTTGAAGTCTGAGGGTATTTCGCCTGTCTCATACATCTTGCTCACCAGATGGTAGAGTTTTATCAGGACTGGCTCTCCCAAGGCCATCAGTAGTTCTAATGGAATGTTGTCTACTCCCGGGCCCTTGTTTCGACTCAGGTCTTTCAGCGCTCTGCCAACCTCTTCACGCAGTATCGTATCTCCCACTTCATCTTCATCTACATCCTCTTCCATTTCCATAATATTGTCCTCAAGTACATCCCCCTTGTATAGACCCTCTATATACTCCTTCCACCTTTCTGCTTTCCCTTCTTTGCTTAGAACTGGGTTTCCATCTGAGCTCTTGATATTCATACAAGTGGTTCTCTTTTCTCCAAAGGTCTCTTTAATTTTCCTGTAGGCAGTATCTATCTTACCCCTAGTGAGATAAGCCTCTACACCCTTACATTTGTCCTCCAGCCATCCCTGCTCAGCCATCTTGCACTTCCTGTCGATCTCATTTTTGAGACGTTTGTATTCCTTTTCGCCTCCTTCATTTACTGCATTTTTATATTTTCTCCTTTCATCAATTAAGTTCAATATTTCCTCTGTTACCCAAGGAGTTCTACTACCCCTCGTCGTTTTATCTACTTGATCCTCTGCTGCCTTCACTTCTTCATCCCTCAGAGCTACCCATTCTTCTTCTACTGTACTTCTTTCCCCCATTACTGTCAATTGTTCCCTTATTCTCTCCCTGAAACTCTGTACAACCTCTGGTTCTTGCAGTTTATCCAGGTCCCATCTCCTTAAATTCCCACCTTGTTGCAGTTTCTTCAGTTTTAATCTACAGTTCATAACCAATAGATTGTGGTCAGAGTCCACATCTGCCCCTGGAAATGTCTTACAATTTAAAACCTGGTTCCTAAATCTCTGTCTTACCATTCTATAATCTATCTGATACCTTCTAGTATCTCCAGGATTCTTCCATGTATACAACCTTCTTTCATGATTCTTGAACCAAGTGTTAGCTATGATTAAGTTGTGCTCTGTGCAAAACTCTACCAGGCGGCTTCCTCTTTCATTTCTTAGCCCCAATCCATATTCACCTACTGTGTTTCCTTCTCTCCCTTTCCCTACTCTCGAATTCCAGTCACCCATGACTATTAAATTTTCGTCTCCCTTGACTACCTGAATAATTTCTTTTATCTCATTATACATTTCATCAATTTCTTCATCATCTGCAGAGCTAGTTGGCACATAAACTTGTACTACTGTAGTAGGTGTGGGCTTCATGTCTATCTTGGCCACAATAATTCGTTCACTATGCTGTTTGTAGTAGCTTACCCGCACTCTTATTTTTTTATTCATTATTAAACCTACTCCTGCATTACCCCTATTTGATTTTGTGTTTATAACCCTGTATTCACCTGACCAAAAGTCTTGTTCCTCCTGCCACCGAACTTCACTAATTCCCACTATATCTAACTTTAACCTATTCATTTCCCTTTTTAAATTTTCTAATCTACCTGCCCGGTTAAGGGATCTGACGTTCCACGCTCCGATCCGTAGAACGCCAGTTTTCTTTTTCCTGATAACGACGTCCTCTTGAGTAGTTCCCGCCTGGAGATCCGAATGGGGGACTATTTTACCTCCGGAATATTTTACCCAAGAGGACGCCATCATCATTTACCCATACAGTAAAGCTGCATGCCCTCGGGAAAAATTACGGCCATAGTTTCCCCTTGCTTTCAGCCGTTCGCAGTACCAGCACAGCAAGGCCGTTTTGGTTAATGTTGCAAGGCCAGGTCAGTCAATCATCCAGACTGTTGGCCCTGCAACTACTGAAAAGGCTGCTGCCCCTCTTCAGGAACCACACGTTTGTCTGGCCTCTCAACAGGTACCTCTCCATTGTGGTTGCACCTACGGTACGGCTATCTGTATCGCTGAGGCACGCAAGCCTCCCCACCAACGGCAAGGTCCATCGTTCATGGGGAAGTACAACTGATATAACAATGAAACATATGAATTTTATCCATGGTTCATGCTGTTGATCTCCGTGATTGTTCCTTTATAGGGTGTAGAAAAATTTCCGCTACCAGTCACAATAAAAGGTTATTTGTGCTTACGCCCATCTTCACGTGTTTATACTTTCATGTACATGTTTATATGCTGGAGATCGCTGTATAAATACAAAAATATTATTTGCTGGTGACTAAACAGATACAAGTGGGACAATTGTGAGTGGCAAGGCAGCATCAGTCGAAAATATACCCGTCGTGTGACAAATAAATAACCTTTTATCGTAACTGGTAGCGGAAATTTTTCTACACCCAATGAAATATAAGAATGTGAGAATTTAAGAAGATTGTAACCCCTAAAATTACCACTGACACAAGTAATATATAATAACTGTCTGTCAAGTTCTGAGAGCCAGTTGTAACTTTACAATTAACATAACGCTCCTGCACCCGTAACTTGATAACAAACATTCGTGCTGTAATCTTCTCAGGAGATGAGTAGATACATGAAAAAAAAAAAAAATTAATCGTGTTTCGAACACAGAAAGCGAGAATCTGGCCTAAGCTTATTGTGCGCTAAAGCCATCTAAACTACGTCGCAACGCTGACAACCGTTTTCTCAGAAACGGTCGAGTATCTATGGATAAGCCGAGGCAGGTGTTCACTTATGTTGACTCCTTTTCCAATTGGAAAAGCGGGTTAAGGCACTCGCCGTGTTTCCCTCGGCAGTACAGTTTAGTACTGTTTGCACGAAAAGCGTTTATTTTTTATTGACAAAGCGATTTGATTGGTAACTGCTGTTATTCCTCTTTCTTTTACGTGTTCTGAAGTCGACACAATTTTATCTTCTCGCTCACGGAAGCAAAGTCGAAAAAACTTGGTTGCACTTTCACCTTTAGCAGTTGCTCCGCTTTCACGAATCCTTTTTCATTTTGCTGCATTTCCGTTTTTCGCAGTTAACTTCACTTTTGTGAAACTTCACATAAGTTGTCTTCATAGAGATGTCGGTGTAGTTTGATCTCTTCCGCAAACAGCACAGTGTTTCCGCCCTGTTTGCAAAATTTTAGAAAAGACAGAGGAAAAAGACGCATTTGCAGCAAACAAAAAGGCGGGGGCGTGAAAAACGAAAAATCGCAAATAGTGAAAGTGCAACCACTTTTTTTCTGGCTTCAACCTTGGCTAACAACGAAGGAAAAAGCAGAAGTCGTGAAGTAGGCTTAAGATGGAAAAAAAATCAGTAATATGATATACCAGATGGTTACATTAAACTGACAGTGTTCCGAGTGCTGAAGTGTGGGCTGTACCCATCTCAGGACGCTGAAACACTGTAACTATGTTCATTAATCCATGAACTCGCGGAGTAAGAGGAAAAAAGAAAAGTTTTGCTTCCACTTTCTGCCACCAGTTAAAAATATGGCGCTGTAAGCAGTAAGCGTGAGGTGTGGATGCAGGAAAAGGGGTGGAACGACCAAACAAATGGTAACAGTGGTTCTGGCACGTCTATTAGGATCTGGCAACAAATTATAAAATATGTTCCCCATTTTCTCCCGACTTGGCAACTTGCTGGTCAGCAACACACCATGTTCGACAGTTGCTCGCAGGATATCCGATGGAATCAGAACGATATGTCGTCATATGCAATCCTTCAGATCAGGAAGAGTCCGGATACATTGCTATAACAGACAAGACTTTCCAACAAGCAGAAGTCACATGGATTTAGGTCGGGGGATCTGGTGAGCTAAACATCTTGAAACTGCCTAGAGACGATGCAGTCGTTACTGAAAATCTCTCGAAGCAAATCTTTCAACTGGCATGGAATAATTGCGTTCTTGCAAAGTTGGAAACACATGTGGCACAAGGAGACCCTTATAACGTACAGATGTCACTGTACCCCTAACAGTGCGCGAGGTGTCGTTCCTCGAAGAGCAACGGACCGAGAATGAAGGAGCTTGTGAAACCACACCATACAGTCATACACGCTCAGAGCAGTGTATATTCATGCACAACGTGGAGCGGAACAGAACCTCAAAATATTTCCCAGCCACACGTCATCTATTTCTATACGTGACAAAAAAACGAAGTCCAAATTCAAGGAGTTGTAGCCTATCTTGGGGCTTCATTTTGTGCACATTCTGAATCTTGTAGGGACACCAGTGTAAAATGCGCTGCAAAATCTTTTGAACTGTTGACCTTGGGAGAGCCAGCTCCCGTGGCATAGTTCGAGCACTGGCTGTAGAATTTGAGGCATGCGCTGCATGGTCGGCTATAGCTACAAGTTCATTAACTACTGCCATGGGAATGGGGCGCTTGCTTCTACCTGCTGCGCCACGTAATTCACCAATTTTTTCAAATTTCTCGATCATATTATATAGCCTATTTATTGACATGGGGCCTCTTCACAGCTGTTTCTGTCGACGATATTCCCGCAATGCAGCGTTGCTATTACTGCAGTTCTGATAACTTTACCAGCAATGCAGGGCCTTTCTTTTCAATAGCCATTGCGTTTCGCATGGAAAACTTAAACCGTTTTACCCCTTTACACCAACAGCCACTTAATAAAAGAAATCAACACACATCGCCAAGCGACAAAACATTTCACATTCTAACTGCTTACAGCGCCATATTGTCATCTGGTGGCAGAAAGTGGAACTTATTTTTTTCAGCATATTCTGTCATTAGATGACCCTGTCGAGGGTCACAAAAAGAAGTGATTTCAAAACCCATACGTCTAGAACTCCTGGAATGATGGTGAGGGAAACCACTAGATATGTCAGCAGGACTCATTTGGCAATTTTTTACGGGAGCGCCAGTGTGTGTTCACAGTGATAAACGCTACTGTCTCAACTTTTAAGTCGAAGATACCAAATGGCATAATCCACCAGGATAATGTAAAACCCTAAACTGCAATTCGTACCAAAAATGCCGTAAGCAATGTACACATCATTGACTGGGCTGATTTGTCGCCCACAAGGCATATTTCGGATACTATCTACATCTACGTCATCTAAAACGACACCCACAAGCCACGTGACAATGTGTAGCGGAGGGTACTTCTGGTACCACAAACTGATAACTCTTCCCTGCCTGTTTCATTCGCGAATGGCGCGTGGTGAGGGGGGGGGGGGGGGGGGGGAGAAAGTGCTCTCTCAAAGTTTCAATAGTAAACCTCTGCATAATGCACAAAATGAAGGCTCTCTTGCAATGTCTGACACTGGAGTTTATTGAACGTGTCCGGAAGGCTCTCGCTTAGACTAAACGATCCCGTTACGAAACGTGCCATTCTTCATTGGATCTCCTCTCCCTCTCTCTCTCTCTTTCTCTCAGTCATACCTGGTAAGGGTCCCAGACTGATGAACAATACTCAAGAATCGCCTTGTAAGCCACTTCTTTAGTGGATGAGTTACATTTCCTTACGATTCTTCCTATGAATCTCAGTCTGGCATCTGCTTTTCCCTCTACTTGTTTTGTATGGTCATTCCACTTAAGGTGACTCCGGATAGATTAGATATTGTATGCTAGTTACTGTTTCCAGCAGTTTGTCATCAATAATATAACTGTACAGTAGAGGATTTCTTTGCCTATGGGTGCGCAGTATGTTAAATTTATTCACGTTCAGGGACAAGTACCAGAGCCTGCACCATTCATCAATTCTCTGGAGGTCATTCTGCAAATAGTTACTTTCTTCTGACGTTACTAATTTCTTGTAGGCAACTGCATCATCTGCGAACAGCGTTAGAGAGGTACCAACGTATTCTACTAGATGATTTATGTGCACTGTAAACAGTAACGGTCCTATCATATTTCCTTGGGGTACTCCAGAAATTACATTTACATCTGTCGATTTTGTTCCGTTAAGAGCGACGTGTTGAGTTCTATCTAAAAGGAAGCATTGAATGCAGTCACAAATCTGGTACGATACTCAGTAAGCTAGAACTTTTTTCACTAAAAGCCAGTACGAGACGATGTCAGATCGGGAAAAACAACGTCAACCTGAGCGCCGATGTCTACGGCGCTGTGGATCTCACGGAGGAACAAAGCGAGCCGTGTTACGCGAGCTCTCAGTTTGCGGAATACTTATTGATGTTTACAGCGTGGTTTTCGTTCGGCAAAAACGTCATAATACAGGAGCATGAAACATGCTCCATAGTTTTACAACAGACTAACGTCAACGATATAGGTCTATAATTACGTGCATCTGTCCTCCGACCCCTCTTGAAAAAGGGAATTACCTGCGCTTTTTCCAGTCACTTCGGACCGTTATTTTTCCAGCCGCCTACGATAAACTGCTGCTACAAGAGGAGCAAGTTCTTTCGCATAACTATCAGTTACCTCAATATCTGCCACTTCCAAGTTCGTTCGATGACTGAAGGTAGGGATCGTGTTACGATCTTCCGCGGTGAAACTGTTTCGGACGACCGAATTCAGTTTTGAGTATATGAACCGTATTCTTTACTATCAGTATCCAGCCAGCGATCTTAATGAACTGACACATCTTGTGTTTCAAACGTGGCGAGATTGTCCTCAATATGATATTACGAGGCTGTTTATTACAATGACACAACGAATACGAGAGTGTATTCAATACCGTTGGGGGCACACTCCTTACTCGTGCGTATGAGGAACGTTAGTTCGGAATGAAATAAAAATATTATCGCGTAATACTAGTTATATGATGAACATCTTCGCAGAGTTGTAGTTACATCGCACTGTCGTTTTCTGGTGTAACACATTCCATTTCTGTCAGCGCATTATTACGTTAGTGTATAAGTTCGTAGCTTTTACCCACACCTTTTATAAACACAGCAGATGCACCAATAATTCATTCTCCTTCACTATTTACAACAGTCTGTCGACGACTCCGCGACTGTAGAAATCAAGTGCGCGACTATAGAAATCAAGTGGTTTTAAGGCGAAGAATTCGCCGAGCCATGTTCGGTGCGAATTTTCATCCGGAGAGGAAATTCCAAGGTTGTTCGATACAGAGCGGAAAAGGTAAAGGTCTGAGGCCGCAATATCAGGTAATAAAGTGGGTGCGGAATGATTTCCCAACCCAACTCTCATGTAGTGTTTTTGTCAGTCTAGCAGAATGCGGGCAGGCGCATCACTCAGGCTTCCTGGTCGTTGTTCTCAGTTGTTGGCAAAAAAATGTCAGCAGCTATGGGTACACCTCGGGGAAGTAATTCTTAGTGGATCACACTATCGCTGCTCCACTAGATCCATAATGTTATCTTCTGAGGATGCGCGCAGGTCTTTGTACGGAGAGCTGTTGCTTTGTTTGGGCTCAACCATTCGTTTGTTTTTGCTATGTTAGCATAAAGACACCATTTCTCGTCAGCAGTAACGATACACGATAGGAATAGTCGGTTTTGTTCATGAGCCAATTGATGACGACCAAGAGAGATGCACATATGGCCACCCGCTGATTTTTGTGATTTTGGCTTCTCATTTGCACGCAAATGTCACTCGATGATGGAATGATCGCAGGTCATCACATTTGCCAGGTCTCGAGCAAACTGACGTGAATAATTGTGGATTAATACGTTTAAATTATCTCCATCAAATCCCGACGGTGTTCCTGAACACAGTCACTAATGGCAAGAAATTCCTCCAGAAAATGGGAAAACCATTTTCTTGCCGTGCTATGTCCAATGGTATTATCCTCATACACGGCGCAAATGTTTCTAGCTGCCCCCACAGCTGTCACCCCTCTTTTGAACTCAAACAGAAGAATATGCCGGAAATGTTCCGATGTCTCCACTTGGCTCTCCATTTTCTAGCGTTCACAACTCCACTCGCTACGTCCAGATGACAAAATAACAATATGTAAAATCAAACAGCAACAGTAAACTACAAATAAAAAATGAAAATGGATAAATAAATCCACAGCAACCGGCTAACCAACACGAAAAAAACTGCTATCACCTGCATTAACCTAATAATTATCCGAAATTACAAATATTTATCAATCTATGTTTTATACGCAAGCAAATACGGATCCACGTGCGGTAGTGGTTACATATGAAACCAAACATTTAGCCATCTTTCTGTTCCATTCGTGGATGATGCGCGAGGAAGTAGTAGTCTGAACCCCTCTGTACGGGTTTGAATTTGTTGTAACTGTATTCTCGTGTTTACTACGCAAAATTTGGGTCGATGTCAGTATTACCGTGATGAACACAACCAGTTTGACGACCTACTTAATAGCTTCTGGGTCAACTCTATTTTCGAGCAACTTTTGTAAATGTCATCTGTTGGAAACGCGTAAGTTACAAAATCATTGTTCTCCCTGTAACCGAGCAAAATCTGTTCTAATTTTGTAAATTTTGTATTTCTTTCCTATTGTCTCTTCTTTTTTTGTTTACAAAATACGCTAGGTTTTTGTTGTACTTTGCAGTTAATCAGCGGAGACCACGAGACCGGCACATAATATAATAAATCTTACCTCAATGTCAACATACAGTATTATAACGCAATGCAAAAAATAACTTCCTGCCATGCAAAAGACAACTGCAGGCCAGACGCAAGACTCGAACCCTGTGCCCCACGCGCTGAAATCGGGCACGTAGGCCGAAGCCACACCGACGTGAATACTTACTTGACTTGGTACGGGATGATCAGATGCGCCAGACCGATAGGCTACACCGCTGCACGTGCAGCAAGGTACGTCGTCTGGTGACATCACATGTTCAACATTTGACTTCCACTTTGGGGGTATTTCCCGACATTTGCGGCCCCATGTGTCTTGTTGTTGTTGTGGTCTTCAGTCCTGAGACTGGTTTGATACAGCTCTCCATGCTGCTCTATACTGTGCAAGCTGCTTCATCTCCCAGTAAGTACTGCAGCCTACATCCTTCTGAATCTGCTTAGTGTATTCATCTATTGCTCTCCCTCTACGATTTTTACCCCCCACGCTGCCCTCCAATACTAAATTGGTGATCCATTGATGCCTCAGAACATGTCCTACCAACCGATCCCTTCTTCTAGTCAAGTTGTGCCACAAACTCCTTCCCATATCTATTCAATACCTCCTCATTAGTTACGTGATCTACCCATCTAATCTTCAGCATTCTTCTATAGCACCACATTTCGAAAGCTTCTATTCTCTTCTTGTCCAAACTATTTATCGTCCATGTTTCACTTCCATACATAGCTACACTCCATACAAATACTTTCAGAAACGATTTCCTGACACTTAAATCTATACTCGATGTTAACAAATTTCTCTTCTTCTGAAACGCTTTCCTCGCCATTGCCAGTCTACATTTTATATCCTCTCTACTTCGACTATCATGAGTTATTTTACTCCGCAAATAGCAAAACTCCTTTACTACTTTAAGTGTCTCATTTCCTAATCTAAATCCCTCAGCATCACCCCAGTTAACTCGACTACATTCCATTAACCTCGTTTTGCTTTTGTTGATGTTCATCTTATATGCTCCTTTCAAGACACTGTCCATTCCGTTCAACTGCTCTTCCCAGTCCTTTGCTGTCCCTGACAGAATTACAATGTCATCGGCGAACCTTAAAGTTTTTATTTCTTCTCCTTGGATTTTAATACCTACTCCGAATTTTTCTTTAATTTCCTATACTGCTTGCTCAATGTACAGATTAAATAACATCGGGGAGAGGCTACAACCCTGTCTCACTCCCTTCCCAAGTTATATTAATTGTTTCAGTGTCATCTACGTTGTTTCGTTGATTTTTAAACGTTTGTAAATATCATCCTGTAGGGAAAAGAGCGGTCCTATCACACTATCCTGGGGCACTCCTATCGACACCCTTGTCGTGGAACGACAGGATATTCAGCGAATGGACTAGGCTGTCCGTTCACCCCACTTAAATCCCATCCAGCACGTTGGGATGCTCTGGGGCGTCACATTCCAGCACGTCCAGATGCACCAACGACCATCCTCAATAGTCAGCTGTGATGTCCAGTATGGGAGCACGTTGCACAGAATGCATTGCCGTCGGTGGTGGTCACACCCTATTATGAACTATGTCCCATATTTTACGATGTCCACTGGACTATCATGAATGGAGGTGACTTCAGTATAATTATTGTCTTTGAATAAATGTGTCATTTTTGTTCGTCTCAACTCGTATTTCTTTCAGTTATCTTCTGTATTATACTATACCACTTCCGTTTAATGCGTGGTCCAAGTTTCATCGCGCTATCTTGGCAGTGATACATAATACAAAAGTTACTATCATCCTTAAGTTTAACCTACCAGTGTATCTTTCGTGCCTCCTACGATACTTGCAGTTGGCGTTTTCCCATCCTCCTTATGCATTTGAATGTGTTGTGGATCAAATGAAGACGTCCAACTTGGCTGTATAGTTTTATTTTCAAACAAATGTAATACGCAGTTGTTTGTCGATAGTTTCCTCGAGTATCAGTGTCTCGCTATATAGATAAACGCATACAGAGTACAGGAGTGCCATGATAAAGCATCTTAGAAAGGGGTCTCCAGGGCATTTACAAACTTAGATGTGGGAATTTCGTGCAAACCAACAGTCGAGACAGGCGTATAAAATTCGTGCTTTCATGTAGTAGATCGTTCTGTCAATAATCGTGGCACTAGCGTTGGTGGTAGGCACTACATGTGAACGGAGTTCCCACTGTGGGAAAGATGAATGTGCGATGAATATCCACCTCCACGCTAAAAACGTTCGAGGAAGGACGTTTCAAATTCGTATTAAGATAAGTTGAAGCGTAATTCAGAGGCAACTGAGCTTGTTATGTGACTGTAAGTTAAATGTGTATCGACGGTTAATTATAACGAGAAAGACAAAAGTGCAGTCGAACAGTGGTGTTACGTTGGTGACAGGATTGAAGCAAAAACTCCTTTGCCCACTGCGCCTGTATTCTGTGGCTCATTTTGAAAGAAAGCTAAACGGTTATCGGTTCTTATCTTTCTACGTTATCTAGCTGTTAGCATAGTGAGTTGGAGTAGAAGCGACCCAGATTAACACGCAAAAAAGTGCCCTTCAGCAATGTCAATGCCCTACCTGAATTGCTCGAACTAGGGTCCAAAATCATACTCCACCCATACTCTTCAGCGCAACTGATTTTGCCTAACATGTATCGTAAATGAAAATTACACATAGTTAGAAAAAAAAATCTCTCGACAGATGAAATGCACTGATCCTAATCGATTATTGCGTCGGTTGTCTGGTTGCGTATAATCTGCGTTTTGGTTTGTCTGTAGCGCTATAAAAAGAATCAGCGTTGCTATCTTGCTGTGTTGAATTTTTCTGACCTGTGCATTGTTACTACGACCTTTCGCTGTGTTACTCTGCTGGTTGCCGAATTCGGCTAGCGACCATATTGTATTCTGAGTTACAGTCCTGGCTAGTTCTGAAGTTTTTCCCCGTTGCTTGCCCTCCTTTTCTGTTTTGCTATTAAAAAAGCCGTGCGTCGCCAGTTTTCACCATGAGTTGGAGTGGAGTTGCATGCGCGTCTGAACCGTGGTGTTGAAATTCAGTGACTGCTTCCACATCCCTCGGTCCATTAATAAGAACACTGCAACCAACGTGGCGTTAACTCCAGTCAACACAGTTGCATTCACCATGTTACACAATGTTTTGCTAGCAAAAAGTTTTCATAACCCTCTCTCGGAAATAGCTAATTCAAGTTGAACTTCCTTCGTCCGACAGCTTGTTAGTGCCTCCTTTCCTGATGCTGTTTCCTTCCTCCTGCGCAGGAGAGCTTCTGTAAAGTTTGGAAGGTAGGAGACGAGGTACTGGCAGAAGTAAAGCTGTGAGTACCGGGCGTGAGTCGTGCTTCGGTAGCTCAGATGGTAGAGCACTTGCCCGCGAAAGGCAAAGGTCCCCAGTTCGAGTCTCGGTCGGGCACACAGTTTTAATCTGCCAGGAAGTTTCAGTGCTAACACTGTTGTCTGTAGACTTTCATTCTTTTTTTTAAATTATTTTCTGCCTTTTTTTTTAAAAAAAAAAAAGAAACCTGCCATTAAGACAGGTACTTATTGCTGTTAAAAGTTAGTATAAAATTTTACTATTACTACAAAACCAAACATTATTTCTACTTATGAAGCGAATTATTTGTGCAGTTTTAAATAATAATAGAAAAGTAGATAAGAATAAAATCACGAATAAATATAATAATTAAATATGAAATTCATTGAAATAAATAGTTATTAATTATCCTGTTTGATCATTCCAAGCAATACTTGAATTTTAAAAATGCTTGCATGTTCCCCAGCCAGTCAAAAGTAGGCACGTTCCAGATCCTCAATTGCCACTATCTTCAGGCCAGGCGAGGAAAGGTACGTTCGTACAAATTGGTATGGAAACTTCATTTCTTTCACATCCATTTACGCTATAGAATCTTTTTACAACCACGTGGGACGTGTTGCACCCTAAGCAGTCTGCAGCAACCAGTACACAAAAAATTGAGCCAGATCTTCTGAATAGTGTACAGGATTTGGAAACCTGTTCCGCCGGCCGCGGTGGTCTAGCGGTTCTAGGCGCGCAGTCCGGAACCGCGAGACTGCTACGGTCGCAGGTTCGAATCCTGCTTCGGGCATGGATGTGTGTGATGTCCTTAGGTTAGTTAGGTTTAAGTAGTTCTGAGGTCTAGGGGACTGATGACCACAGATGTTAAGTGCCATAGTGCTCAGAGCCATTTTTGAACCTGTTCCGAATTGAGTGGCTCAGTTTTACCAACAATTTTCCTGTAGCACTCTTCCGATTGGAAAGGTTTTCAAACGTCTTCATTCCGTGTTTTACCACTGCGCCACTCGTTCGCTTTGTAGTAAAGGTAAGTTAGACGCATGTGTGCAGTCGTTGCACAAATGTATCTGTAGCGCGAAGGTACTAAGCCGATTGTCGAAAGATTCTCCCTTAAGCTTGAAAGGTGGCTACACTGAGCCACTGCGCCAGAGATTGCGCCAAAGAGTATTATTAAGCCGCCTCCACAGTGCTTGTTGAGAGCTCGTAGTAGTCAGTGCTTGTCGAGAGCTCGTGGTAGTCAGTGCCTGTCGAGGACTCGGGGTAGTCTGTGCTGAGATGTTGTAGCAGAGAGTGTTTGTTGAGATATGCTATTAGGCAGTGCTTGCTGAGATGTGATATTGGAGAGTTCTGGTTGAGATGTGATAGTAGAGAGTCGGTGTGAGATATAATGTAAGGATTAGAGTGATTTTCATCAATATAAATGAGGTAATAAACTCCGTTTCTTTTTATTTCAGTGTCCTAAATAATGCGTCATTACAGGTTCAGTCAACAAAGCATCTGGCGTGTGTTCTTGTATTAGAGTTTAATTCTGCTTTCTTGCGCAATTATAGTATTTCTAATTTTCTTTTATCACGACAGTAAAATTGGTATTTAAAATTCTTGTCTTGTTGAAGAAGAACCGTGCCAGATGTGCGTTGAGTCATACTTCCACATACAGAACAGTTACATTTGTGCTTTGGTTTTGTAGGTTTTATAGTTGCTGGGGACTTAATTAATGAATTGTATTAACTGAAATTTTCATTTCATTCTTTGTTGTTGTTCTTTGCAGTCAGATAGCGTAATAATACTAGTCAGGGCCAACCGATTACGAGACACAGCGTAATCGGACATACAGCTACTAAAAACTAAAAGTATTTTCAATCATATTTAATTAAGCCCCCATGGAAGCTTCATATATTAAACTCCGTTGGTAGCTCGGCGAGATTGCAGGCGAAGCCCTCTTTCTAGACTCGGTCACAGGCAACGGGTGGAAGATGATGATGAGGTCCCATACTCCTTGACAGAGCGTAGGGGACGATGCGTACTAGGCAAGATCCTTGCCATTGCCTTCCTCCGACCGTAATGGGGATGAATGATGATGATGATGATGATGATGATGACAACAACACCAAGTCCTCTCGAGGCAGGTGAAAATCCCTGACCCCGCCGGGAATCGAACCCGGGAAGCGAGAACGCTACCGCGAGACCACGAGCTGCGCACGGGTGGACAGCCTTCCAAATACTGCTTGAGAGTACGAAACCGTTTTAGTGACACTGAAAGCTGCGGTTCCTTTAAACTTTAAAAAATCCCGAAGCGACGATGATGAAGCTGAGACAAGTAATTTAATATAAGACACATGCGGCCCTAAATGTCGGGAAATACCCAAAAGTGGACGACAAATATCTGTTGCCCTTAGATGCTATTAGATAGGCAACTGGATGAATCTATATTATTGAACGGTCAAAACGATCCAGTTGTCGTCAACTGCCTTACATAAAAGAGATGGGCAACTGATTTTATGGCTTCATTGTCAATTTGAAATATTTTCTTTTCGATGTGTTCATTACGTATGAGCTGTAGCGATGGTTTTTGTAGGTCAATTTGAGGTTGTTTCCCGGCTTGATATACCACAAGTGTCCTGCATCAATTTGTTCGTCTCGATTTCACCTACACAACTGTGGTATGTTGTAAACTGTTACTGTTTACATATTGTATAGTGTTCTGAATTTGTACATGAGAATCTACTACAGTCTACCTGACGCCCCCAATGAAGTTTAAATTCCCTCGTGTCCCAACTTATATTAGCTGAGTGAACCCATCGTGCGCCTCCACATTATATTCAATGAACGAACTAGCTGCGCCTACAGCATGAAATCTAGGAGTGAAGGAAGTGCGTAGATCATTTACTACACTGGAACATGGAAAGGATTATAAATCCGTAACAACTACCAAAATATATATAATCTGCTGGACAGCGTGAACAGCTATTTATGGTTGTTTGCTGACAACGCTGACGTGTATGGGAGGGTGTCGTCCTTGAGTTACTGGTAGGGCAGTGGTTCCCGACCTGGGGGTAATTACCTCCTGAAGGATAAATGTAATTTTCTGTGGTCTAAAAACAAAAGGATTCACTTGTGCTTCGGTCACGAACCTAAACTATTTTTAAAAGGTCTTTGATATTATTACCATTTCGTAAGGCTGTAATAATGATTACGGTGGAGGTTACATCTAGTGAAATGAGTGTATGATCATTATGTTTCCCTTCAAGATGAATAAATCTTTCGCCTTTTTTTATCTTCCTCACATAGTCTTCCAGCCACCCACAAGCATTGTACTATGCATTTATGAGAGTAAGGCTGTGCCATTTACATCGCATATGATTAAATATATCATGGAATTCGTTTTCTGAGCTGTAGGTAGTTCTCGAAATAGAATATAAATTGCTTAATTATTCGTTTCGTGACACTAAATGAACTAATTGACAGCAGAACATAATTGGAACTGTGTAATGGCTACAACGCTGCAGCAGGGCCCACGCTGTAT
Source organism: Schistocerca serialis cubense (assembly GCF_023864345.2). NCBI lineage: Eukaryota > Metazoa > Arthropoda > Insecta > Orthoptera > Acrididae > Schistocerca > Schistocerca serialis. The sequence goes on along the minus strand of NC_064641.1, from coordinate 499,185,576 downwards.
TATTATTATTATTATCGTCTGTGGCTTTAGACAAAGCATGGCACCCAGAAGCCTTCCAGTTACTGCCTAATCAGGAGTAGGCCTAAAGTATAGTGCACACATTTTAGTTTGGTGAATTTTAAATAGGTGTCCAGGGTATGGGTGAGGCAAGTGTTGCTAGGCAGAGTGATGTGTAACAAGTGCCTACCCTCAGTGTGGATAGTTAGCATTATTTTCTAAGAAGGAGCTGTAGATAGCACTCGTGATACACTGAGAATTGCTTCATCATTTATAAATAAAGGTTGTTAGAAAGAGGCAGTGTCAGTTGTCTCACTGACTCATTACTTTATAGTTTAAAACGCCTAAAAACTAAATGTCATTTAGCTTTCATTAGTTTGAAAATTAAAACATTTAAAGAAAATTCTTTCTAATTTTACAGGTTAGTTAGACACTGATGTTCATAAAGGTGTGTGGGGATGGGAGAGGAGAGAGTACTGACTAGTATCTGATTGCATTTGACAGTTTCTAATTGGTGTGGTGAATGACAGTTTGCTTTAAATGTAGGAAAATGTAACCAGTGGTGCGGAATGCTACAGAATGTTGCAGAGTGTCCATGACTTGTTCTGGGATGGCAGGCGCTGGTGAAAAGCGGTTACGATGCGCTTGGTGCACAACAGAGCGATTTGTCATTTTGGAGGTCAGATACGGTCAACCGTAACTTTCAAAGTCTGCCCTCAAGTTCCCAGGCAGTCAACAACGGACTGCTGTCAGCCGAATGTCCCGCAAATCTGGGTACCGCACGACTTGTCCAGCAGGCCAAATGGAGATGCACATTGAGGCTCCTTGCAAACTCCGCCACGCGCTGATAACTGTGTCTCATATGACAACGCGATATTTCCGTGTTCTTCACAGTGATCACTCGACGTCTCACACTGTCCACGCTCCTTAAAGACACTCCGCCAGTTCTGGTAAAACTAAACAGGAACAGATTAATGCACTTTGTCGGCCATTCTATCTGTCGCAGAGAATTGCAGTTATTATCATTTACACACCCACCGATGGTGTGTACGTGTACGCAGTTTAATTGACATCCGACCAAGTATTCTGCGTGCTTCTACTTTTTTATCAGGCGGTGTATGTATGCAGTTTTACTCTTCGGCAGGTGTGTTTTGTGGAAACTACGCCGACTCACTGCCAAGCAGAAAGCATTGTGCAAAATTTTCCCCGAGCTAGAATTGAAGGTAAGAACTGTAACGGAAATCAGGAAGAGGAAGACGAAGGTGGACTAGGAGAGTCGAGGGCAGGGCGAAACTGTGTGGACGGCAGCGGCGGCTGGTATTGGCTATTTCCAGCCTTCCGGCCCGCCCACGCCAATCCACATCACAGCGACGCTGGGGATGCAGTGGGGCAGGGCGAAATGGCGTAGTGGAACCATGTAACGTCATTAACCGCGTCTGCTCAATATCGAGATTTGCGCGTGGGCGCCGGCTTTACCAACGCACAAACCCATAGGCGTTTACCTGTAAAGCTACGGGATACCCAGCTTGCGACGAGTGTTAAGGTATTACTGAACGGTGACATCCAAGTTTATGGAGTCCATTAAGTACATACAATAAAAACTGGCGAATAAAGTAGGTGAGTCTCCGTAAAAGAAAATGTGTAAAATTTTGAACTTGTAATTGGGAACTCCCATGTATCAGGGCCATAGGTATACTTTCTCTCCAGGGCAAACCTAGCGATAGTTGATACTTCACGTGCTGGAGGTGTCTTCCTTCAACCAAAGCGCTCAACGTCACGCCAGAAATGTTCGCCGTCGCCAGACTGCCACACCAAACGGTCAGTTCACTTCTAATTCATTATTTGGCTTTTTTTCTTGTACTTGGTCCTGAATCCTGGGTTCGGCCTTTTCTTGCGTATTTCATCACATAACATCTATGGTTTTGGTGCTCCAGTGTTTCCAGGATTGGCCGACTAGGTCGTTTCCAGGGAAAGCCCGATTGCTTGTTGTTCGAGTGCTGAACGCAAGGGAAGATATAATTGGTGCATCCGGATACGGAAGCAGAAGAATCACATAACATAAGCACACCCAAAACAACACACACAAGACGGTAGCAAGGAAATAACGCACATTTCGTACACATCACTTGCCAAAGACTACCGGATTCTTTAGCAAAAGACGCGATTCGGCTTCACATATTCAATTATTATCATCACAGAGATCGGCTCACAGTGGATTAAATTCATACGACCTGGCGTGAAACCGAACTTTTTTAAGGCACAAATGATCGTTGCAATTGGTTCTATAGATAAATACGAAGGGTTTCGCAGAAAGTAATGAAGCACTTTTTTTTCTTCTACAATTCTTTATTTGAACATATGAGAATTACACACACGAAAGATTGGTGTTTTATTTACATACGCCATTTTTCCACGTAATCTCTATCCCGTTCTATGACCTTCCTCCAGCGCGAAAAAAGGGCGTGTATGCCCTGTCGGAGCAATCCTTGTCTGGTGGCGGAGCCAATGCTTCACTGTGTGAATCGCTACCGCAACGTCCTCAAAATGTCTTCCACGAATGGCATGCTTTAATGACCCAAACAAGTGGAAGTCCGCGGGAGCTAGGTCAGGGCTGTAGGGTGGATGGGGTAACGCTGTTCAACACTGCTTTGCAATGTGGTAAGCAGTCCACGGACTTGTGGGAGACCGAGTGTTATCGTATTGCAGCAAAACATCTTCTGGGTTGCTGTGGCTCCGAAATTGCCGGAAGCGCGTCTCGAGATTTGTTAATGCGTTGACATGTGCTTCTGAATTAATGATACCGCCTCTTGGCATCACATCAATGAGAATCACACCTTCACAGTCCCAGAACACTGTGATCATGACCATACCGGCGGAAACAGTTGCTTTGAATGTTTTCTTCTGTGGGGGTCGGAATGGCGCCATTCCATCGACTGTCGTTTTGTTTCAGGTGCAAAATGGAGAAGCCAGGTTTCATTACTGTCACAATCCGGGTCAAGAAGGCCTCCCCGTCAGCTTCAAAACGTTGCAATAAATCAAGACAACTGTTTTTTTCTGTGCGATTTGTGATCCACCTTTAGACAGCGCGGGACCCATCTTGCACACACTTTTGAATATCCAAGAGTGCGGATAATTGCGTCCACACTTCCTTTGCTGATTGACAGATGCAGCGCCAACTGCCGAGTCGTAATGCGTCTGCCCTGGCGAAAGACATCAGCTCGCTGCACGATGTCAGGTGTGACAGCCATGGCTGGTCTCCCCGATCGCTGCAAATCGTGGAGCTCCGCCGGACCGCCCTATGGTAACCTCATCCTTCGTGCCCAGTAACTAACTGTACTTCTGTCGACAGCAGATGCTCCATAGACTTTGCACAAGCGTTTGTGAATATTCCCCATAGTTTCTTACTCTGCAGTTAGAAATTCAATGACGGCACATTGCTTGTAACGTACATCACCTACAGACGCCATTTTGAAACTGTTCTGCACGTACACTATCCTTCGGAAGTGACGGAAACTTGGCGCACTCACTCAGGAGACTTCAAATAATACACACGCAACGTTTCGCATTCGTAGCATTGTTTTCGGCTGAGAAAAAAAAAATGCAGTGCAATACTTTCAGTGCAACCCTCGTAAATTAAACACTGTAATTCGTAGGTCTTCCATAGTGCAGTAGTAAAGTTACAGTATGGGATGTAGAAGATCGTCGATTCCAATCCCGTCGAATGGTAGTATTTTCTTTAATCTGTAAATCTTTATCAAAATTACTCTATTATTATTTTCAGTTAACTGATTTCAATGCAATGTTTTTTTTAATCTTTTGTCACATTATTTTTTCATCATCGTATGGATTTTTTTTATTTGCTCTTATTTTCGTCCTGTCATTCTTTTTTCGCTTCATAAATGCCTGTGTCGCCTATAACCTGTAAATGAGTTCCACGACTGCTCGTCGGTCGGTATCGCGTCAGCTCGAGCAGTAAAAGCGAAATGTTACAGTTCGCTTTTAGCGCTGAAATTGACTTTTTTTCTGTCAGCTTTAATCGCCATGAACAAAGCGAGATGGAGTAATTGTTTTGCCGAAGATTGCTGGTCGCCGTTTCCTCGGGTACATTGCACATCAAGCAGTTAGTATTAGATTAGGGGGCCGGCCGGTGTGGCCGTGCGGTTAAAGGCGCTTCAGTCTGAAACCGCATGACCGCTACGGTCGCAGGTTCGAATCCTGCCTCGGGCATGGATGTGTGTGATGTCCTTAGGTTAGTTAGGTTTAATTAGTTCTAAGTTCTAGGCGACTGATGACCTCAGAAGTTAAGTCGCATAGTGCTCAGAGCCATTTGAACCATTTGTTAGATTAGGACACGAGTTTAAATTCACGGCTACAAAATGCATTGTCTGCCGCAGTTCAGTCATTGGTCACTTAAAATCAGTTGTGGACAGAGAAGCTTGCTCTCCCGCCATAGCTGATGACAGAAGCTTCCAACATCGCGCCCCGTCACGTGAACAGCATTTCAGCACTTGTGAAGTGATCCAGCGTGTTTGAGTGTCGCCTTTAACCGAGCGATAGCCGATGGGGCAACCTTGCAGCGCCAAGTGACAGACATCAACTACCAAGTAATTTTAAACAGACTATAGAATTTCCGGTTCAAAAATGGCTCTGAGCACGACTTAACCTAACTAACCTAAGGACATCACACATCCATGCCCGAGGCAGTATTCCAACCTGCGACCGCAGCAGCAGTGCAGTTCCGGACTGAAGCGCCTAGAACCGCTCGGCCACAGCGGCCGGCTGACTACAAGTACCGCACATCGGTGCCTCATACCGGGTGTTATTAGTTGTAGGCCATCAGGCACGAGTGAGCTGAGTAATATAATAGAACGTGCATCCATTGCTTTTTTTCTGCATGCTCTGTCAACGGAAAGCCACCACATGAAATGGATAAAAACTGTGAATGTTCTGTATTAACTTGTTACCATTGCACCGCTTCGCTTAGTGTAGAGTGTAGAAATGGTAAAGAATATTATCCGAAAATTATGACGAAAGCGATGCTTTACTATAAGTGTTAATGCAGCCCACATTTCGGTGAAAATAATTTCGCCAAAATTGTTCACTAATATGTTATCGTCGTCGTGGATTGTATCCGGTTACGTCTGATCAAAGCATTATAATTTGAACGTATCTCATAGGATAAATAGATCACTGGATGATATTAACAATTCGTGTTTTCATTTACAAGTGCACACAGGTCTACTGTAACAAAACTGAACTTTTTCAGAACAAATTAACAGGCCAAAAACATTCTTTTTAGATGTGTCTGTTCAAGTTTTTAACATTGTACTAGACAGGTTCGAGCGCGAAATGTTTCTGGGCCTATTCCATGGAATTAAAGTTATTTTAACTTAATTTTCACAGAATAAATTGTTTGTTTTATTTAAGGGCGTCAGGCGGAAGAAACTTTAAGCGCATTACGAACCGATAAAAGATAAGTGCCCTGTCTGATGACTAAACTATGATGCTTTCGTGAGGTAGGAAACTGGGTTGCATTTACAAGGAGCAGAATTTGAGTCTGTTAGGCGACATACAAGGAACTCGAACCTGAGAGAAAAGAAAAAAGAAGATATTGCAGGCATTTCATGAAGCGCTCTAAAATATGCTAGAAAATTATTTATTTAGCGGCTCCTTCTAGAGCTATAGACTAGTAGTAATCTTTGCATATTTGAGGGATATTTATAGTAAGCACTAAATTATTAGGCCACAGGAGATCCACAGAACACGAAGAGCGGGTAACACGTAAATAAGATCTTCCGCGCCAATGACTGAGTATAACGTAGCTCTCGAGAGCTCTTAAGTGATAAGAGGCTTTATTTCCAGGCCTGTGATGACTTAAAATAACGCAGAGACTCGACGTCTCCCCAACACCAGCTTGTGCTTCCGTATACTCAGCGGCAGCAGCAATACAACCACGTCTCTGATGCCGTTTTAGAAACATACTGTGCCATAACAACAAAGAAATTTCATAATTTGTGATTTAAGACTTTTCACTTCATACTAATTCACGATAGGTATGAATATTGGGTGTGGTGGCGCCTATACATGACAAAGTAATTCCTATAACGCCTTTCCCACATGGTGGACTGTAAGCGGTCACGATGCTCAGAAGGCACATCACTATATACTATCTGTTGGGTACACCCAACACTTGTAAATTTACCTGTCTCAAAAACTATTCAACAGCCTGAGTGATATATGGAGGCATTTGTTGACACACTATCCCCTTTATCCACGCAGAAAAACGGACTACACTCCAATTACGCAATTCTGCTTGTTGTGTTACGAAAAGAATTTTACAAAGAGATAATTTTAATAAGATGATTTTCATTACGTTTAGAGACCTTCTGTCTGACTCTGCCATGTTCTATCTAACTGAATCTTACTACGGCTACTTCGATCAATGAGGTGCTCAGCCGAATGTACAATGGTTCTCGAATCTGACCTTACTACCTTCGAAATTATCACCCACACACTCTGGTCAAAGTCTGGTGATATGTGTCCAGTCTCAGAGATTTTAGACAAGTTTTGAATAATCATTTGGTTGGCATTTCCTCCGATGATTTTAGAAATTCCGTGTGTATTATTATCTATACCTTCTTTCCCAAAAGGCACACAGGATGTGCCCAAACCTCAGTCTAAGCAACTCCCGTATGTTCTACAAATCGTAAGCCATTTCTTCTTCTAGCAGGCTATGAGCCGATCCTCTTCCTCGTAGAGGTCCTCACTGTCCTCTTTTCATCCATGCGATCTCTTCTCTGCGTTCAGCAGCGGAATTCTTTATGCACTCTCAATGCTTACGTCTTAGTTTTTAACTTCTCCGAAAGTTATGCACAGTTCTCTGTTTGATGACCTCACAATCATGTTTTTCCTGCAACCATTTCGCTTTAGCTTCCTTGCATTTCCAACTGATTTAATCTGTAAATGTTTTATACTGCTGTAGTCCATCCATCCCGTGAGCTTGTTTCTTCTTCAGCCGACCAACTCAAGCATTTCTTATTTTAACCATAATTTCTTCGCAGTTTTCTTTCTATATGTATATTCGTCTGTCGAACTTCTGCTACTTCTGTAGCCCACTTTCTTGCATGTTGACTCCGCCTGGTGATTCTCTCTTCCTCTAGCCTACCCTTCATCAGCATCGTAAAGGTAAGACGAAACAAAGGAAGGCGCAACAAGTCAAAAACTGAGTGGGCGACGCGTTCTTACTTGCTGATACGTAGTGTGATAACGAACGAACAATAGCAGCTGGGCCTTATCGTCTAATGCAGATCAGCGCCTTTGTTTCTTAACACAATTGATGAAAACTTCGCGCATGTTAATATCCGACTCTCTCTCTCTCTCTCTCTCTCTCTCTCTCTCTCTCTCTCTATGTTTTTCGTTTCAGCAACGACGCTTGTGCTCCTTTCACTTTGCTTTCAAACGTGTCGTTGTTCAATTAATCGAGCAGAATCGGATACGCTAAGCAAATTTTACACCGTTTTTCCATCGCAATATATCGATGTAGTGGCAAAAGTACTACGGAAAATAGACGCGCGTGTTGAAGTTGGTACAGAATGCTGCTTACGCCACAGTTTCGATCCAGTGCACAAATGGTTTATAGTTTCCATACAAAAGCAATTTTAATCAACTTAATAGCACAAACAAAACAAGTAGCCAAATTTATCGCAAATGGCTGACGCCTTTACTTACACAACGTCCGAAAGGCATTTGCTTCACAACAATACTACTATTTTGTACCAATTACCTGCGCACAGTGGGAATTACTCAGACACGAGCATCAGGCTCTTTGGCACCATCTGTGTTGAATCTTCCAACCTAAACTACTTTTAGTACTTTCCACAGTAATTTCGACAAATCAGGATAGTAATTAACTTTTGCACCAGTTGCTTTATGCCGCCTCATTTAACCTACGAACTGCCTTTCGGGAACAGAATAATCCTACTTTTTCGGATTTTGGTTACTTGCTGACAAAAGATAACATTCATTAAAAAAGTTTTCTTCTCGATGGGACATCCATAACTGTCATTCATTATTAACGATAGAATCCGCTACAGCTGTAAAAATTATTTATTTTTAAAAAGGAAAGCACAACCTGGTTTCAGGACATATGTCCGATCTTCAAGGATGCACAGTTTTAACACATTTTAATTAAGAAACTTCCTGGCAGATTAAAACTGTGTGCCCGACCGAGACTCGAACTCGGGACCTTTGCCTTTCGCGGGCAAGTGCTCTACCATCTGAGCTACCGAAGCACGACTAACGCCCGGTACTCACAGCTTTACTTCTGCCAGTATATCGTCTCCTACCTTCCAAACTTTCTGGAAACATTTTAATTATTTTAATCTCATTTATGCATCCTTTGAGCACTCACATTTTATGCACGTATAGGGCTGGGGTCTAAGAATTTCTGCTGGTTTTGTACAGGTTTCATTGCCTTAAGCATGTGGATAGGTATTATTATTCATTTATAATTTTGCAGATGCAACTGAAGAGGATACATATGTCCTGAAACCGGGTTGTGCTTCCCTTTTTACAAATAAATAATTTTTGCAACTGTAGCGGATTTTGTCACTGATGAAAAAACAAAGTCTAAGTTGGTTAGACTTTATACTGATATTTCACGACGCATGAAGGAGTGAATTATCATCTAGTCCGCAGCTAGGTCGTATAGCTGGAATATAAACTGACAAATAGTTGTCAACATTCTAACAACATTATGCGTGGCTGTTAGCCGTTTATACGCCGGCACTTCACGCACGGACCTAAACCAGCTTACGAGACAAGTAGGTAAGACAGACAAGAATCGAATTTGTGCGCCGGGCTAACGACCACTGGTCTGTTATATTTCCGAGCCTGAGGCAACTGCTGCATTTATTCCGAATTCCTACCACAAAACACACACACACACACACACACACACACACACACACTCACTGAAAGTTTCCACCTTATGCAAGATACTATTTATTTATACACTGTTGACGCAAAGCATTATGCCTTCCTGCTTAATAGCGAGAACGTCCACATTTCGAGCGCAATACAGCATGATTCTGCACGACAAGGTTTCGACATTCTTTGAAATGATTCTAATGGTATGTGGCATAGATGTCTACGCACAGGTCACGCAATTCCCGCAAATTACGGGCCAATGGTTTGTGGGGGCGGAGCTGGTGCCCAACAGCGTCCCACATGCGTTCGTAAGACTCAAATCGGGCGAGTTTGGTGGCCATGACTGTTGTTGTTGTGGTCTTCAGTCCTGAGACTGGTTTGATGCAGCTCTCCATGCTACTCTATCCTGTGCAAGCTTCTTCATCTCCCAGTGCCTACTGCAGCCTACATCCTTCTGAATCTGCTTAGTGTATTCATCTCTTGGTATCCCTCTAAGATTTTTAGCCTCCACGCTGCCCTTCAGTACTAAATTGGTGATCCCTTGATGCCTGAGAACATTTCCTACCAACCGATCCCTTCTTCTAGTCAAGTTGTGCCACAAACTCCTTCCCAATTCTATTCAATACCTCCTCATTAGTTATGTGATCTACCCATCTAATCTTCAGCATTCTTCTGTAGCACCACATTTCGAAAGCTTCTATTCTCTTCTTGTCGAAACCAGTTATCGTCCATGTTTCACTTCGATACATGGCTACACTCCATACAAATACTTTCAGAAACTACTTCCTGACACTTAAATCAATACTCAATGTTAACAAATTTCTCTTCTTCAGAAACGCTTTCCTTGCCATTTCCAGTCTACATTTTATATCCTCTCTACTTCGACCATCATCAGTTATTTTGCTCCCCAAATAGCAGAACTCCTTTACTACTTTAAAGGCTCATTTCCTAATCTAATTGCCTCAGCATCACCCGACTTAATTCGACTACATTCCATTATCCTCGTTTTGCTTTTGTTGATGTTCGTCTTATAGCCACCTTTCAAGACACTGTCCATTTCATTCAAATGGCTCTGAGCACTATGGGACTCAACTGCTGAGGTCATTAGTCCCCTAGAACTTAGAACTAGTTAAACCTAACTAACCTAAGGACATCACAAACAGGCATGCCCGAGGCAGGATTCGAACCTGCCACCGTAGCGGTCTTGCGGTTCCAGACTGCAGCGCCTTTAACCGCACGGCCACTTCGGCCGGCTGTCCATTCCATTCAACTGCTCTGCCAAGTCCTTTGCTGTCTCTGACAGAATTACGACGTCATCGGCGAACCTAAAAGTTTTTATTTCTTCTTCATGGATTTTAATGCCTACTCCGAACTTTTCTTTTGTTTCCTTTACTGCTTGCTCAATATACAGATCGAATAGCATCGGGTAGAGGCTACAACCCTGTCTCACTCCCTTCCCAACCACTGATTCCCTTTCATGCTCTTCGACTCTTATAACTGCCATCTGCTTTCTGTACAAATTGTAAATAGCCTTTCGCTCCCTGTGTTTTACCCCGGCCACTTTCAGAATTTGAAAGAGAGTATTCCAGTCAACATTGTCAAAAGCTTTCTCTAACTTCATGCCCCTCAAAACGCTGCAGCACAATTATGGCCTTGTGACACGAACTGCTAGCGTGCTGGAAGATGGGCATCGGCGTCGGTGAAGGCATGTAGCATGAAGTGATGCAATAATGTTGACGTACTCCACCGTTGTCATGGTGTCTTCGTTTGCTACCACTGGACCCATGGAAGTCCACGTGAAAGTACCCCACAGCATAATATTGCTCCCAACGGTCTGCTTCCGTGGCGCGGTGCATGTTTCAAGTAGCCGCTCGCTTGGATAACTAAATATCGTGACATGACACCACAGATCTGGTGTGACAGTAGAGGTTGCTCACCCTGCTAGGCGAGCCCGCGGGGCTAGCCGTGCGGTCTGATGCGCTGCTTCTCGAGCGGGAAGGCGTGCCGATCCCTGGCACGAATCCGCCCGCCGGATTCTTGTCGAGGTCCAGTGTGCCGGCCAGCCTGTGGATGGTTTTTAAGACCTCGGCGAATGCGGGCTGGTTCCCCTTATTCCTCCTCAGTTACACTATGTCGGCGATTGCTGCGTTAACACTGTCTCCACGTACGCGTACACCTTAATTACTCTACCACGCAAACATTTGGAGTTACGCTCGTCTGGTACGAGACGTTCCGTGGTGGGGGGGGGGGGGGGGGGGGGGGGGCGTCCACTGTGGGCCGAACTGCACAATAACCCTGGGTTTGGTGTGTGGCGGTGGTGGGGTGGGTGAACTGCTATGGCCTGTTGTGGGGTTGTGAACCACTGAGGGCTACGGCGGGACGAAGCCTCTCCGTCGTTTCTAGGTTCCTAGATCCCCAGTTTAATAGACAATACACCCTACGATGTGACACGGTTCCATTGATCCACTGACCAGTCGTATTCGATTGTGTCGTTTGGTCAACATGGGACTAGTACTCCGCTGCGAAGCCCCCTGCTCAGTAATGTGGACTGAACAGTGTCCTCTGAAACGTGCCTGGATGGTGCTGTGTCGTCAAATCTGACATAGGTCGCTGCCTATTCTGTCTTACAGAGCGAGCGAGCTTCTAATACGTTCTGTGATGAGATGTGACCATCCAACTCCTTGTCACCTACTCGTGGTTTCAAGGTCCTTCAAGACACAAACTGTCGACCAGCTTCGCCGTTTCCGAGATGCTCGTTCGAAGGCGCCGGGCTGTAACACTCTGTCCTTTGTCAAAATCACTTATGTCAGTGGATTTCGCGGTGGGCAGTGGTTTTAGTGTTTGGCTCACGATTGTATTTCTTTCATGCAGACATGCTGGAGCACTCTGTCGTTTTCAGTGATATTTTACTGTAGAACATGAAAAGTTTTCGTTACATGGCGACACCTTTTGAAGTTTGTTGGTCACAATGTGGAATTTGTAACGAGCCACGAGGAATATACCTGGTCTGGTGAAGAGTCAGTCATCTGTTTGCAAAGCAAGATTTGAGAGAACTTTCGCCTCAAGTAAGAGCAATTTGAAAGATTCGTGAATGGAGAGAGCCATCTTCTTGCATGATATAGCAACATTTTACAGATCAGTTTGACTTGTGCCGCGCGGGATTAGCCGAGTGGTGTTAGGCGCTGCAGCCATGGACTGTGCGGTTGGTCCCGGTGGAGGTTGAGTCCTCCCTCGGGCATGGGTGTGTGTGTTTGTCATTAGGATAATTTAGGTTAAGTAGTGTGTAAGCTTAGGGACTGATGACCTTAGCAGTTAAGTCTCATAAGATTTCACACACATTTGAAAATTTTTTGACTTGTATTATAGAGACTTTTAGAGAAACAGGCTGTCTACCACTTACACCACGAAGAAATTTAGCTTATAAAAAACAGTTTGTCGATTGTATTTGTAATGTGTCTATTTACTGACACATAATTTGCTACGGTACGAGCCCATCAGTCATTTGCATAACAGATAGACCGCAAAGACTTTAACGTCCATGGATTCATGAGAGGATACATTGTCTTTTGAGTATTAAGAAAAGCATTGTTGGGTAAAATAGCGCGCGGTAGCCGGAACAGCAGCAGCCGGGGAGACGGTGTCGAGTCGAGTCTTGGTCGTTGGGCGAGATGCGACGGTGATCGGTTGGTCTAGCTGAGGAGCTCTGGGTCAGAGCAAGTGGTTCCCGTTTGGAGATGAGAAAACTTGAGAAGAGGAAATAGCTAAGAGTTGAATATTATTGCAGGAAAGATTTTTGGAATTTGATTTTGACATAGAAATGACTCAGCAACCGAAAGGTATTTGTCGCATTGCTTTTGCGTGCTTTTAGCAATTACTATAGTTAGTTAATTTTCACTGTTCAGTGATTTGGAGTGTTATGTAAAGGAGACGATTTACGTCCAAGGTGCTAGCAAGTTACATCCACTTCCGTTTGTTAAAAGGTCATTTTGATTTAATAAAAGTAAAACTGGTAGCAGTTTTATACTACAATAATACTTGGTGATTGTGATACGGTTAAAAAGAATGAGTAATTTCATCAAAAGAAGTTTAAATGTTAGATCTACTACTCTGAGAAATTTAAATAAGTTCTGATTTCATATTATTTTTCATTTATAATTATCCTCTCCCACATTTTGAATGCAATGAATACTACGAACATTGTTAGCAAATGAACAGAACGAGGAGAGGATAGGATGTTGTCTTTCCTGAAAAGCGGTAAATTATAGCACACAGCACAGCGCTTTTCTCTTTCAGCTTATTATGCCGCAACAGCACTGCCAGTGACAGCCACTCCGATACAGAACAGAACCAAGCGTTCGCTGCAGGTAAGATATTATCACGGCCTACTTACAGAACTCATTTGGAGGGAAATTTTCTTGTTGCGTCCAGTGAAATAAATTAAACATAGACATATTCTCTACACGTAAAGTTTCATTTAATACTGTCAATGTTCGAAGTTCCTATCGTTAGATATTTCCAAATTAAATAATACACTTTCCGCCATCATTAAATATTTTTCATTCGATGCTTCCAAATTACTTTTATTTCTTTTTCCCACACATGTTTGAAGTTGACACATGAAATACATAACAAGTATGGGTAAAAGAAATGTAAATTAATTGCGCCTTGAATAAGATGTAAATTCTCTCTTATTTATCTTTGCGAACACTGGATTTGGATAAGGTGAGAAGATTATTGTTTAACGTCCCGTCGACGCAGACTCGTATTGCTGAAGGATATCGGTCCGACCCTTTAACATGAACCAACCAGATATTTGCCTTATAAGTTGTTTAGGGAAATCACAGCCTGGATGGTAGGACGGGGCTCGAACCGCCGCCCTCCCGAATACCTCCCTGTGTCTTACCACTGCGCCACTTTGCCCGGTGCGCCACAATGTCGAAAGACAGTACACAGAGCAAGGATTACACAATTCGCAGACAAATGGTACATGTCACTTTGTCCGTTAAATGATGCTGTCGTCGGAAAGGACACACGACCGCGATGTTAAAAGTGAAATACATTGAGAAATCATGAGACACGTGACTTCAGTACACGGGAATCCCGTCACTGCTAAGTAATCGGTAGGAAGTCGTACAGGATGCTTCAAATACACTCATCCAATTTCTCAAGGCTATACAGTATACAGCGTGGTTGGAAACAGTAAAGTTTAGTGATAATTAAATCATAAACGTCACAACTTAGCGAGTTCTTTTTTTATTTCTTAGCGCAACCTGCACTCCAGCACCCTTACAAGCTTTTCACACTGTTTCTGGCCAACTTGTATATATGAACATAGAAACTTAAATTAATTCTAACTTTCGTATCGAAAGTGAAGTTTACTTGGCACCATTTCGAAGTTGGTGGTTCATGTGGTGAGTTTCGCTCGCCCGTAGATTAAGCAATTGCGAAAACAGGATGAAAGTTTCATTTCTGAACGGGACGGTGCTACCGGAACAGGCGGGAGACAGATTTTTTTAGTTTTCCGCCTGTAGAATGAAGTAGTAGTGACTCTCGAGTATCCTTCGTTGTTTTTTCTTTCTCACGCCCCACACTCGGATGGGTAGGGCAGGCTGCTATGCCTGGTCTACTGAAGAGCTCGCATCTTTTGAACTAGATCGATCCCAGTAAGCTAGAAGCGTCACGAAGATATTTCAGTCAGGCATTTATCTTACAGCCGGGGGAAACTCTGGACAGTAATCGGTTGGAACAAAATGGGGCGTGTGGCATGAGAGAGTGGTCAGATAATTCGGTTACTTGTTGGACTAGTACTAGAACGTACCGGCGACCAGTCTCACTTGCTAGTCTGGAGTATTTACGAAGTCAAATTCAAATTGACGATCGACCTAGAGAGAGAGAGAGAGAGAGAGAGAGAGAGAGAGAGAGAAAGAGAGAAATAAACTTCCAGAGAAGAGAACTGATTCATCAGGGTTTGAGTTCTCAGCAAGAGTGCGTCACAGCTGATGACGCTGCAAGAAAAACTCTGCACATCTTGGAAAGGTTTATACTCTTAAAATTCATCAGTCGGGTTTTCCAATATGATGATGACGACGTAGTTGTTTTAGTCTTCAGTCCGAAGACTGGTTTGATGCAGCTCTCCATGCTAGTCTATCCTGTACAAGACTCTTCAGCTCTGGATAACTACCGCAACCTACATCCGCTCAACCTGCTTACAGTATTGAAGCCTTGGTCTCCCCCCACAGCGTTTACCACCTCCCCCCCCCTATCCACTCCCCCTCCCCCCACTCCTACAAGCAGGAACTTCCCTCCAGTACCAAGTGGATAATGTCTTAACGTCTCAGAAACCTATCAACCGATCCATTCTATTAGTCAAGCCGAGCTCCGAGCCATGAACTTCATTTCTCCCCAATCCGATCCAGTACTGCTCATTAGTTACGCGATCAAGAAACTTATTACTCCGCACACTTGTTTAGCGTAATGACCTTGAGCCTCAATAAAAGGTATTAGCCTGGACATCCGACTAACAGGTCGTACGACTACGGCCGACCGACGAAACTCACTCACTGCAGCCGAGTAACACACACTGCCAGCAACTGAAGACTTACCTGATGAGACCACTGCCAGTGTCGAAACTTGGACCAATGCAAACTACTTTTAACAAATGTCCTTCTGAGGATTTACAAGTGATGGAATGTGCGTTTGGAATAATGACTAGTAAATGAAGAAGATTCGTGTAAAGTGGTATTGAAATTGATAAACCTGCTAATATTGGCATTATAGTCAAATGTGTATGTAATTGGCAAGGAGGGGAAGAACCAGCAGCTGTAATCGCTTGCCAACGAACACAATCGACAAAAATATACGCTTCTGTCGGTGAGAGCCTTGTTGTCAGTACAACATATTCGACCCTAGATGTATGTACGACGGTTATTTACTCAAGGGAAGACCACAAATTAAAGCGGTTTGAGCACTTTACAGAATTCTAGTACAAAGAGTGAACGTATCGTTGAAGGTGGTATTCTAAATTTCATTTTTAAATACAGTTTCTGCAACTGTGTTACTCAGTGTCCACTGTACGTCACATATCAAATACAGACTAAATCTGATTGCACATTGTTATGCTTTTTATTATTCATTATGATTAGCGTTTCCTCTTCCACACTCACATCCCCTGCAATTTTCAACCATAGTTTGCACAGTAAGTTGCGGTGGTGATAACTCTTGTCTTGCATGTAGCGCAGTGTCCTGTTCTCATTCGCGTGACTTGTAACTTCGACGTCCATAGTTGGAAATTAAGTACGACAAACACCCAGACACAAGCAACGACAGGTGCTCGCTTGCAGCTAGTACGTCGCATAAATCCCGTTTCATTGGAATTCGTCCGTCAGCCAGCCGTATACTGCCAAGCGCGGCCGTCCAACTAGTCGGATGAATATGGTTCCAGTGAACGCTCACAGGGCCTTAGCGTAGGCAGCCTTTCTTCCCGTGTGCGTTCCGCAACAGCTGAAGGAGGGGAGTGGAGAGGAGGCAGGGAGAAGTCACGGAGGGGAGGTGGTACTAGCGCAATGATTACCTTCCGCCTTACATCTGACATGCCAGCGGATGACACTTGATGATGTAATTAATCACGTCGCATCAAACGATTGCTCGAATGTCGAAGCAAGGGCGGATGTAGCGCATAGTGAACACGTTATCCAGCTAGCGTAGAGAGAGCGATAGCGCAAGTCAGCGCCGGGTAATGAGGAAGGTGAGCGCGGAGGAGAGCGTTCCGCATGCTCGCGGCGCAGCGCCGTCTGGCGGCAATGACCTCGGCTGAGTCAGCGGCAGCCAGCAGGGCCGCCGAGGAGAAACAGACACAGCTGCTGCCCCCCCCCCCCCTCCTACCCGCCCACCCATCACTTCTCCTCTTAGCCGACTGCAAGCCTCTCGTCCCCATCGCAGCTCTCGCCTGTCTACCAGCTGACGCTACCTGCTACCAAACAACTTACAGGGTGCTGTACAGTAAACGTTGGATTTACCAATGAAAACCTCAGCAGAACGTTTTTAATTCATGTCTTTACATGCTGTTCGGTTCCCCACAACCACATTTGGCGTCCGTAAGCCGACGCGCGAAATGTAGCTTACTTGGCGCCTATATTTCCCGTATGGGACAAGTTACAGCCGCATTGCGCACAGGTGTATACGCACCTTTTCATCGCGCTTCTTGCCGGCCAGAGTGGCCATGCGGTTCTAGGCGCTGCAGTCTGGAACCGCGCGACCGCTACGGTCGCAGGTTCGAATCCTGCCTCGGGCATGGATGTGTGTGATGTCCTTAGGTTAGTTAGGTTTAAGTAGTTCTGAGTTCTAGGGGACTGGTGACCAAAGAAGTTAAGTCCCATAGTGCTCAGAGCCATTTGAACAATTTAAACCGCGCTTTTTCCGCTGCCGAATGACATTCAGCAATACTGACTGACTGCACAACAGTGTGACGGTCCAAATTATTCTAATTTGGTGGCAAAGTATTATGATGTCTCTCCACTCTTCTCAGAAAGTGGCTCCTTTGAAATTTTTGTACCAAATCCACACATCACGGAGACAAGAAGAATTAGAACTTTTGCATAAGGAAAATAAGAACATTTGGAAATTTGTGGTAAGTTCCTATAGGACCAAAGTACTGAGGTCATCGATCCCTAGGCTTACACCCTACTTAATCTAACTAACGTACGCTGAGGACAACACACACACCCATGCCCGAGGGAGGACTCTAACCTCCGACGGGGGGAGCCGTGCGAACCGTGGCAAGGCGCGTCTACCCCGCGCGGCTGGAAAATAAGGGTCACAGGTTTGGCCTCCTACGAGAATTAGAGATTTTTAAACCTTCTACTCATAAAGATAGATCCATTTTAAATGAAGAGGTGGAACTCAAAAACAGAAATTTCCTAGATAGTTTCAAACCCCTACTTTCCTTAAAGTAACAGAGAAATCTACATCTACATACATACTCCGCAATCCACCATACGGTGCGTGGTGGAGGGTACCTCGTACCACAACTAGCATCTTCTCTCCCTGTTCCACTCCCAAACAGAACGAGGGAAAAATGACTGCCTATATGCCTCTGTACGAGCCATAATCTCTCTTATCTTTGTGGTCTTTCGGCGAAATGTAAGTTGGGGGCAGTACAATTGTACTGCAGTCAGCCTCAAATGCTGGTTCTCTAAATTTCCTCAGTAGCGATTCACGAAAAGAACGCCCCCTTTCCTCTAGAGACGCCCATCCGAGTTCCTGAAGCATTTCCATAACACTCGCGTGATGATCAAACCTACCAGTAACAAATCTAGCTGCCCGCCTCTGAATTGTTTCTATGTCCTCCCTCAATCCGACCTGATAGGGATCCCAAACGCTCGAGCAGTACTCAAGAATAGGTCGTATTAGTGTTTTATAAGCGGTCTCCTTTACAGATGAACCACATCTTTCCAAAATTCTACCAATGAATCGAAGACGACTATCCGCCTTCCCCACAACTGCCATTACATGCCTGTCCCACTTCATATCGCTCTGCAATGTTACGCCCAAATATTTAATCGACGTGACTGTGTCAAGCGCTACACTACTAATGGAGTATTCAAACATTACGGGATTCTTTTCCCTATTCATCTGCATTAATTTACACTTATCTATATTTAGAGTTAGCTGCCATTCTTTACACCAGTCACAAATCCTGTCCAAGTCATCTTGTATCCTCCTACAGTCACTCAACGACGACACCTTCCCGTACACCACAGCATCATCAGCAAACAGCCGCACATTGCTATCCACCCTATCCAAAAGATCATTTATGTAGATAGAAAACAACAGCGGACCTACCACACTTCAACCGGCCGCGGTGGTCTAGCGGTTCTAGGCGCTCAGTCCGGAGCCGCGCGACTGCTACGGTCGCAGGTTCGAATCCTGCCTCGGGCATGGATGTGTGTGATGTCCTTAGGTTAGTTAGGTTTAAGTAGTTTTAAGTTCTAGGGGACTGATGACCATAGATGTTAAGTCCCATAGTGCTCAGAGCCATTTGAACCACACTTCCCTGGGGCACTTCAGATGATACCCTCACCTCCGATGACCACTCACCATCAAGGACAACGTATGACTGTAGGATATATCATTTTCCTATTAATGTTAGTAGTATATGCGTTTCTTCTTAGTTATGATGTAAATATATTTCTAGAGATTTGATGTACACAGTTTTTCAGATAAGTTATATTTGACAGTTAAACACTTTTTAACATCCCCCCCCCCCCCACCACCACGAACAACAACAACAACAACTCTCTCGATCCCCCCTTTTTTCCCTCCCCTCTCCTTTTCCCCTCTTCCAACTCTTCTCCGCCTTGGTTGTTTTTGTGTTGTTTCTTTCCAATTATTCACAGTTTTACGTAATTTGTTTTTACCATAATGTCCGTTTTTTAGATTTTTTATACGTACACAGCTAAGTATTACCTGGTTTTTAATCTCATAATAATAATATTAATTTTAACGTTTTAAGCAACTTTAGCATGATAAAGTTTCATTCACTATCACCGCATCCTCCTTGCGCCTACTCTTGCCAGAAGCTTTCCTTAACCCAAGCGTTGCTTACGTGACGCTAGAGCACTAGCTGTACAGTGATGAGGAGATACCAAGTGAGCATGACTTCTACCAGAATGAAATACAAAAAGTCACTTTAAAGGCCACGTATACATAGTTCGTTGCTGTGTGCTTCTACAGTGACTACAGACCTATTTCTAAATAACACAGGGCCTTAAACTTACTGCAGGTGATTTTTTTGTCAATTGTTGATGGTGTATTCACTGTTACTGTGTTACTTTCGGCTAAATGGTAAGAACCTAAACCGCATTCAGCCACGACTCGTTATTTTATTACAACGCACGATTCATTTTGAACCCTGGGGGCTCATTTTCAGGTGCTTGACATCAGTTTCACTGGTCTCTACTGTTCCAGTTCAGTGTACAAAGTCATATTAAGAGGTAACTCACCATGCTGTAATGCGCCTACAATTTTTTACTGAACTAAATAAAAAAGTGAATAATTTATTGTTTCCTTTAGTAGTTACATAGTCTTTATGCTTAGCATTTGCAAACATACACTATATGATCTAAAGTATCCGGACACCTGACTGAAAATGACTTAAAAGTTCATGGCGACCTCCATCGGTAATGCTGGAATTCAATATGGTGTTGTTGGCCCACCCACAGCCTTGATGACAGCTTCCTCTCTAACAGGCATACGTTCAATCAGTTGCTGGAAGGTTTCTTGGGGAATGGCAGCCTATTCTTCATGGAATGCTGCACTGGGGAGAGACATCGATGCTGGTCGGTGAGGCCTGTACAAAGTCGGCGTTCCAAAACATCCCAAAGGTGTTCTGTACGATTCAGGTCAGGGCTCTGTGCAGGCCAGTCCATTACAGGGATGTTATCGTCGAGTAACCTCTCCGCCACAGGCCGTGCGTTATGAACAGGTGCTCGATCGTGTTGAAAGGTGCAATCGCCATCCCCGTATTGCTCTTCAACAGTGGAAAGCAAAAAGGTGCTTAAAACGTCAATGTAGGCCTCTGCTGTGATAGTGCTACGCGAAACAAAAACGGGTGCAAGCCCCACCCATGAATAACGCGACCACACCATAACACTACCACCTCCGAATTTTACTGTTGGCACTACACAAACTGGCAGATGACGTTCATCGGGCATTCGCCATACCCACACCCTGCCATCGGATCGCCACATTGTGTACCGTGATTTGTTACTCCATACAACGTTTTTCCACTGTTCAATCGTCCAAATGTTTACGCTCCTTACACCAAGCGAGGCGTCGTTTGGCATTTACTGGCGTGATGTGTGGCTTATGAGCAGCCACTCGAGCATGAAATCCAAGTTTTCTCACTTCCTGCCTAACTGTAAAAGTAGCCGCAGTGGAACCCGATGAGGTTTGGAATTCTTGTGTGCTGGTCTGGATAGATGTCTGCCTATTACACATTACGACCCTCTTCAACTGTTGGCGGGTTCTGTCAGTCAACAGACGAGGTTGGATCAAATGGCTCTGAGCACTATGGGACTTAACATCTGAGGTCATCAATCCCCTAGACTTAGAACTACTTAAACCTAACTAACCTAAGGACATCACACACTTCCATGCCCGAGGCAGGATTCGAACCTGCGACCGTAGCAGTCGCGCGGTTTCGGACTGAAGCGCCTAGAATCGCTCGGCCACCACGGCCGGCTGATGAGGTTGGCCTGGACACTTTTGTGCTGTACGTGTCCCTTCACGTTTCCACTTCACTATCACATAGGAAATAGTGGACCTAGGGATGTTTAGGAGTGTGGAAATCACGTGTACAGAAGTGTGACACAAGTGACACCCAATCACCTGAGCACGTTCGAAGTCCGTGAGTTCCGCGGAGCGCCCCATTCTGCTCTTTCACGATGTTTAATGACTACTGACGTCGTTGATATGGAGTACCTGGCAGTAGGTGGTAGCACAATGCACCTAATATGAAAAACGTTTGTTTTTGAGGGTGTCCGGATACTTTTAATCACATGTATTTCCATGCACACAAACGCTTTTACTTGCACAGATATATCTGCACAAAACTTTAACAAGACAAAGAAGACCTGAATTTAGAGATAGTACATTTAGATATATAAATAGGAGCTGTTAAGGTGATATAAATGTGTTGCATTTTCATCTACACACAGATGTTACTTGCAAAATGGATTTTTTCCCCGCATATATCAGATGTGACTGTATGTTGTAAAGCTATTACACCTTATGAATTATGGCTTCTTTAGGGGTCAGATAAACTTGTGTAATTGTTTAAAAAGTGGTGGCTGTTGAGGTCAGCTCGTTCACACCACACTGCAGAGTGAGACTTCATTATCGAGTATTTCTAGTTGCTATATAATAAAGGACCAAGTTTCCTTTCATTAGCTTCTGTTTGGAGAGCAGTAAGGCTGTAATAGATATCATTTCGTATATATCTTCAAGTAAATATACGTAGTCAGCTATTGTGGATTTATCAAAGTGGTTGGTCCTGAAAGCATGGCGTACTCTTTGTTATGCGTTTTGGAAAGTTTCCCCTCTTTTTCCTATGAAGAACGCAGGGCAACTGTTACCTTGTAATTTATGCATATGATTTCAAAAATGATTCAAATGGCTCTGAGCACTATGGGACTTAACATCTATGGTCATCAGTCCCCTAGAACTTAGAACTACTTAAACCTAACTACATATGTTTTCAATTCATTATTTTTCTGATTTAATGAGAGCCAGGAATGTCATTACCGAAACAACTACTGTGCAGGATGTACTGAACATTAAATAATTAACCACGTTCTCTCTCTACAGTTGGGTTATATCTGTATTCCGATGAACGTTGAGCAATATTTCGGAAATACGTTCGACGGAAAAATTCGTATGGCACGCTGCAGTAGCTTACCTTCGTGCTAAACATCATATCTGAAACGAATCTGACAGGTTCAGATCAAAAACAGTCTCTCCACTCAGGATCACGCGAATTTCCGCATTTTTTAGTGTCTATTTTTAAATTGCGAGCAATCTTTTTTTTTTGTATGTGGCGTTTCTCTGTTCATGTGACGGTCCATGATAGGAGCTCTGTTATGATCCTCTTTGGTGAAGCAGTTAAGTATTTCCTCGCACGGATGTCTTAGCTGTTATAGTGAATTACTTTGGCGAGCTGATGTCGCCTTTCCAGACACTATGTATGAGTTCTACATTAGTAAGCTGCAAATTTGTGGACTTACCAAAGGTGTGTAATAGTTGGTGGTTACCATCGAGGTGGCATCCATTTGAGTCCACATATCTTTTTCGCGAGACAGGCCTTCTTGCGGAGCACAAGATCACGTCTGCAACAAATTTTGCTCCACTGCTACTTGCCTGATCGATTTTGGAGAAACCTGTCACAGCGCAAGGACACAGTTCATCGTCGATAAAGAGTGTTACACTACGGCGCTACGACCGAAAGTTCCTTCACAATACTCACAATCTAAATTCCTTTTGTCGATATATGTTTTACCGGCATGTTATTTCCTTATAGTCCCGGAGTTTCGTATAACTACTATATATTTATTGTTCGTTTATGATGAACTTCCGCAAGTCCGCTCGCTGCAATTAGCTCCTCTTGCATCTGTTAAAAATCTCTATGATTTCGATCATAGTTATGCTAGGCATTCATTTGTTCGATGCTTGTATACTGACATTGTATTTGTTAACGTGATTCCCATGTCCTCGTCCAGATATTATGTGATAAATGACGTCATATTAATGCCTTAACATTAGATGAAATTGGTGATACACTGAAGCGCCAGAGAAACTCATATAGGCATGTGTATTCAAATACAGAGACATATAAGCAGGCAGAATACGACGCGGAGGTCGGCAACGCCTACATAAGACAACAAGTGTCTGGCCCAGTTGTTAGATCGGTTACTGTTGCTACAATGGCAGTTATTAAGATATAAGTGAGTTTGAATGTGGTGGTATAGTCTGCATATGGGCGATGGGACACAGCATCTTCGAGGGAACGATGAAGTGGGAATTTTCTCTTACGACTATTTTACGAGTGTACCGTGAATATCAGTAAACAACGTCAAATCTCCGACATCGCTGCGGCCGGAAAAAGATCCTGCAAGAACGGTACCAACAATGACTGAAGAGAATCATTCAACGTGACAGAAGTGCAACCCTTCCGCAAATTGTTGCGGAATTCAATGCTGGGCCATCGACATGTCAGCGTGCGAACCATTCAACGAAACATCATTGATGTGGACTTTCGGAGCCGAAGGCCACTCGTACACCCTTGATGACTGCAAGACACAGCTTTACGCCTCGCCTGGGCCGTCAACATCGACATTCGACTGTTGATGACTGGAAACATGTTGCATGGTTGGACGAGTCTCGTTTGAAATTGTATCGAGCGGATGGTTGTGTACAGGTATGGAGACAACCGCATGAATCAATGGACCGTGCACGTCAGCAGGGGACTGTTCCAGCTGGTGGAGGCTCTGCAATGGTGTGGGGCGTGTGCAGCTGGAGTGATAAGGGACCCCTGGTACGTCTAGATACTACTCTGACAGGTGACACGTACGCAAGCATCCTTTCTGATCACCTGCATCGATTCATGTCCATAGTACATTCCGACGGACGTGGGCAGTTCCAGCAAGATAATGCAACAGCGCTCACGTCCAGAATTGTTACAGAGTGGCTCCAGTAACACTCTTCTGAATTTAAACACTTTCGCTGGCCGCCGAACTCCCCAGACATGAACATTATTGAGCATAATTGGGATGCCTTGCAACGTGCTGTTCAGAAGAGATCTCCATCCCCTCGTACTCTTACGATTTGTGGACAACTCTACAGTATTCATGGTGTCAGTTCCCTCCAGTACTACTTCAGACACTAGTCGAGTCCATTCCACGTCGTGTTGCGGCAATTCTACGTGCTCGCGGGGGCCCTACACGATATTAGACTGGTGTACCAGTTTCTTTGGCTCTCCAGTGTACATCGTGGGTACCGATATGGCTCTGCTGTTGTTAAACGGGTACTAAGTACATTGATGTTGAATTTAGAACGATGCCCTACAGATAGCTGGCAGAAACGCGAAGTTCACAAAAGAAACCAACAGTACGGCCGTAGATAACACTGTGGGTGTACAAAGGAAAGGCCTAGAACACCACGCCTCTTATCAGCCGTATCACGCTTGATCTTCAGAGATGCAAAATGTTTCTGCGTATAGCAGTATATTGTACATATTCGCGCTAAAGTAGCTCTAATGCTATCACCTACGCATTATTTTTTCGTTCAATTACTAAATCCGCAAGTATTGCTATTATCATCGTCGTTATCTGAAGTTTATGCCCCCTATTTTCATTAAGTGGTTTACCTTCACAGTTATGAGTACTGTGCTTCTTCGTCCATGTTGGACTGTTGTAAGGAACTGCGTCGTTTGTGTTCTGTGAGAAAAATTAAGTTAAACACGTATATTTACGACGAACCGCAGGGTTCTGTTCACTGGGACAGATTGTAACTATCACCGTTTAAAATTTATAATCTTAGTGTCATATTGCTCCAACAAGTACCTGTAATGTGTTTTTGTAGCATAATGAAACCACAACAAACAACTGGCTGAGTCCGGCTAGCAAATATGTAACCAAATCATTGTTTCCCCTGAAGATAAGAGCGTAAACTCTCGAATCGGATCGTGGGATGAAACAAAATATGTGACTTTTATTATTATCAGGATTGCACTATACGAGATTTGTGAGTCCACCTCGAAACCTTCTGTTATCTCCAAGCTAGTTTCAGCGATTATTCGACGTCATCAGTTATTGTTCTGAAACATTGTAGATTGCTACACAGTGAAATTACGTTAACTTTGAAATGTTGTAATTACTTTCATATTGATGTTAAACACCGTCCTTTAACGTTTTTCTATTCCTTACGTTTCACAACATAATTAACGTGTTGCGTCGCCTCATACAGCAGGTCAATTGAAACATGAGCGCCTGGTGTTACAGCAAGTTAATTTCAACGTTAAATACCTTTCGTATTATGAAAAAGGGTATTGGTGTTGTGAAGCGATGATTCGTCTTGTTTTAAGAGAGCATAAGTATTGTCCACGGTTTCCTAGGTGCTACCTTTGAAACCATCTTCATGGGTAGAAAACGCAGTCAATCCACCGTGTGCGTGCGTGCGTGCGTGCGTGTGTGCGTGTGTGTGTGTGTGTGTGTGTGTGTGTGTGTGTATTTTACAGAGTTGTGTGCTGCTTCATTACGTTAGCAATTCTCTACGCAGCTTCGTTACTATAGGTTAGTATGTACCACTTGCTTCTTTTCTTTCTCTTGCCATATGCTCTGTAGTGTTGTGTGTGCTCCTCCTCTGTATTTTCCATGGTTTCTTTGATTACCTTTAATTTTTATTTTGAAATTGTTTAATTGTCTATTGCCAACGAACTTGCCGCAGTGGTAACACCGGTTCCCGTCAGATCATCGAAGTTAAGCGCTGCCGGGCTTGGCTAGCACTTGGATGGTTCATCGTCCGGATCTGTCGAGTGCTGTTGGCAAGCGAGGTGCGCTCATCCCGAGTGAGGACAACTGAGGAGCAACTTGACTGAGAAATAGCGACACCTGTAGCGAAAACTGACAACGACTGCGAGAGCGGTGTGCTGACCGCATGCTCTCCTTATCCGCATCCGGTAACGCCTACGGGCTGAGGATGACACGGCTGCCGGTCGGTAACGTTGGGCCTTAAAGGCCTGTTCGAACAGTGTTTGTTTGTATTGTCTGTTGGCGTTCATTCACAATAGCGATTTGTTTAATTATCTTAATTCTGGGGCTTGAGGAGTGTTTTGTTTAGCGTGTGAAGCATTCGCGCAGTGCTGGCTGTACATTTCTATGTTGTTGGGTGATTGGATGCGTTGTGGGTTTCCTGCAGATTGAAAATCCATTCCGCTTGTTTCTTGTAATTGTGAAGTTCGTGAAATTCAGTTTCCTGCTTTCTTCATTTTCCAGTGTAAAGTACGTCTGTGGGCGAAATGTATTGATGTTGCTGCGAGACTTATTTGTTACGCATTGTATTTCATCTGTGAGGTAAATTATGTCCTTTAGATTTTGTATGCCTTCGGCGAAATGTTGTTGAATTTTTTCTTCTTTATAGGTCCAGCAAAACATTAGCTGAAATCCCACTCTGCAGTCAGCATTACGATGGATGAAACTTCAGTTAACAGTGCGTTTCTGTCATTTTTGTGTTGTTTTAACTGATGTTTTATGTTGATAACAGTTTCTCCTATGAGTATGTGGGTTCATATTGAGGTAATGTCAAAAGATGCAACTGTTGCTGTTGCATAGATAATTTGTTTTTCCGCAAACATAGGTCAATCAGGACAAGAGCTTAACCGTACACTGATTGATGGTAATTTTCATAAACTGTTACTGTACCGCATATTAAGATAGGACAATAAAATTTTAAGTGATTTTTAGGGTTTCCGTCTACAAAATATTTCGATTCAGTGACGATTACCCTGAGCTCTTAATTACATGCTGAACAAACCCACTAGGGCAGTGATTCTCAAACTTTCCGATAACACGGACATCCTGTTCACTCGGAACGGAATGTCATCTGCAGACCCTCTTGCAATACTAGCTGAAACTTAACAAAATGGCTCTGAGCACTATGGGACTTAACATCTACGGTCATCAGTCCCCTAGAACTTAGAACTACTTAAACCTAACTAACCTAAGGACAGCACACAACACCCAGTCATCACGAGGCAGAGAAAATTGAAATTTAACAGTATATATAAAGTTAAAAACACCATTGACTTTCTCCCGAGCTATTGGGCCTGTCTTCAAACCTGTAGAAACACGTGCTCCGTTCGTAGTGATAGCTACACATTTATAGCACCTGATATCGTTGTTTATCATGAACTCATGAAGTGCACAAAACACATCTCCTGCCGTTGTTCGAAGGATCTCCGTAGAGAACTAAAGCTCTTCGCAAATTATTTCTTTGCACTCAAAACGGAAGAATACCAACAGACTTGCGTTTCCCTCTATTTCTGTACCTTTATCAGGTTGTAAGGAATAAAATGAGCTACCTTGAATTTTTGGAATTAATTGTTCTTTCACATTGAAAGACATGTTGTTAATTCTTTTTTTTTTATTAAGTGTGCGTTGGAAAGGGAAATTGAGTTTATTTCGTTAGCAGCTCCATAACTTACCATAATTTCACAGACAACTTTCGTCGCTGGCAGAATAAAATTTTCCGCAACTGTGAGGGGTTTTCCAGATTTAGCAACGACGCTAAAGTAGCTTTCGCGTTAGTATTACGAACCACTACTCTCTTTGACACGATATTTTTATTGTGTTTCACCTCGCTGAATTCGTTTATAAAAAAAAATCTCTCGACTTACCAATGCTTTCCGTGTGCCTCGCGTTTCTTCTCCAAACACCTTCGAAGATAAACAGGTTTCATGCTTATGTTGGTCAGTACTTCATACCACGAGACACATTGAGGCTGCTGGTTGTCATCACTGACTATGCATGTAAATCCATAAAGAAGGTAGTCCTCACAGTACGTGTGTAGTTTTCTCTTCTTTCCCTCATGTTCACTTATAGTAACTTGCGAACATGAAGGCTCGCTTTCAGAAGCATTTTCCGACTTAACATCACAAGTAATCTTTCGTTTCACTGCAGACGACTGAAACCACAGATCCACTGAGAACTTAATCCGCATTGCCACACAAAATAACGTTAAGCAGCTCAGGAATCGAATGGGCGATGACAAATTAGTGTGTATATATCTGCTGTTTATCCCTCGCCACTCATATGGCATGTGTCATGCCATGAACACGTGGCATCTATGACTGCCTGTAATACCTGATTTCTTCAGTAAAACTTTTTCCCTCGTCTATTGCTTGATGTATTGTTGAGGGGAAAAACATGACGCCATTCGTTGAGGCTGGAGGTGTGTGTCGTACCGTCATACTTAAAAGCCCACTCCAGTTAAACTGGCAAAGAAAATGTGCTTGTTCAAGCTTATTATTGTATCTAGCTTCCAAATCACCACTGGCTAAAACTGTAAAGCGGCGATAAAAACTCGAAAAGGTGAGAGGCAATTAAACCGCGTTTTTCTATCTAATAACATGATCTCGCTATTGAAGAAAAAACAACATCTAGTGTAGTTTCTCTTTGTTGCTTAACAATACAGCAAGTTCCAAGTTTTATTGTTTTTTTTTTATTTTTACCTGATCACTCATGGAAAAGTACAGAAGCAGAAAATTTTTGCTTCAACAATAATAAGACCGTAGTGCAATAATATTGTTTTAGAGTTGTTCCTACCTTCGCTGGAAAAGAAGCGGATAAAAACCAATGTTGTGTTTATATCTCATTTTGATGTTTTTAATCTATTCATAAATTGACTGAATCGAAGCAACGTTCTTATTTCTCTGTTGAGATCTATATTCTAAGATAATTTTACACTAACCGCACCGAATGTGAGTCAAGAGTTACTCGCAGTGGTGGATCCAGAAACATATTTTGGGAGTGGTCGCTCAGCGTTTTTTAGAAATCTCGGAATTGGGGGGAAGGAGGCTAGACGTTTATAAAGATAGGAACGGGTAGCATTAATTTAAAAAGGAAAAAAAACCGGAACTGGTGTTAGTGGTGGTAGCTATCCGCCACTTGAAGATGAAATCCATGAAATTCCGAGGAGTTGCGAAACTGCTTGTGAAAAACTGCCCTAGCAAAGAAGGAATCTCTCTCACTTTAAGCAGTCCCGAATAACGGTTGTCTAGTTTCAGGGCAGAGATTTAGTAGAGTAGAAAAACATTTAAATTTACAAACGTAGGTATAATTTCTTGTTGCTTTCTTCTTAGTAACTGAAAAAATACGTCTAGCATAACAGCTGTAGGTTCCATTTTATTACAATAGATTTCAGTTTTTAGGCGCCGCGGACTTCCTGGCTCGGACCTCCACCCCACTTTGAGAAACACTGCACGGGGGACAGTTTTAACTCCTGCAACAGTCGTTAACCTTTTTTGGTTAGATTTCTGCACGATGCAACGACAACAAGGAATTAATTTTGAATTTAATGTGCTGGCCAGGTTTTTAGATCAGTTTGCTGAAATAGTAAGGGTGTCTGGATATGTTTTTCAACAAATTCTTCGCAGAACGAGTTGAATGTCAGAGTACTACTCCACATTGGGTCGATAGCACAGCAGTTGGACAAAAATATAGAAACGCCGTGAGAAACGTATTCTTGAACATAAATGCAGGTGTTATCCAAGCCTGCAAGTTGCGCTGTTCTATTTGACCACGAACAGCACTTGGGCAATGTCCTGGATACGTTGAAAGTGTCAGTCGTCGTAGTTGTGACTGTATTATATCGAAGCCAAGTGGATTCGAACGTGGCCAAATTGATGGCGCTCATGTGGTGGGTACTTCCGTAACCAAGGTAGACGAAGTGTTTGCTGTTTCAAGAGGCACCGTGTCAAAGGTTTATACCGCGTACAGGAAAAGCGGCTGCCGGCCGCGGTGGTCTCGCGGTTCTAGGCGCGCAGTCCGGAACCGCGCGACTGCTACGGTCGCAGGTTCGAATCCTGCCTCGGGCATGGATGTGTGTGATGTCCTTAGGTTAGTTAGGTTTAAGTAGTTCTAAGTTATAGGGGACTGATGACCACAGCTGTTAAGTCCCATAGTGCTCAGAGCCATTTGAACAGGAAAAGCGGGAAAACATCATCCGCTAAGTCACTTGCGAAAGCGTGAGTTCAGTGATCGTGACGGACAATTATTGAAGAGGAGTGTGACGAAAGATAAGGAGACCGTAGCTGCAAAAGTCACTGCAGAAAAAATGTTGCACTTGCGAACCCTGTCAGCTCCAAAATGACAGGAAGAGAGCTACATAAGCAGGCAATTGGAGAGCGAGCTGGAATTCCAAAACAACTCATCAGTGATGCAAATGCGCTTGACAGGACAACGTGATACAGACGCCATAAAACCTGCACTGTGGGGCAATGGAAGAAGGTAATTCGGTCGAATGAGTCATGCTGGACACAGTTGCCACCTTCTGCCGAGTTTACGTCCCAGCAGTGAAACATGGCGGGGGTTCGGTGACGATAAGGGCAGCCATATTGGCCCATGGTACAATGTTTGTTTCCCAGTGCTGATGCTGTGTTCCAAGACAGCAAGGTCCTTGTCGACACGGCTGGCATCGTCCAGCACTGGTTTTGTCACCTCGAAGATGAACTGTCGTATCTTCCCTGTCCATCACAGTCACCAGATCTCAATAATATTTGGGTACTATTTTGGAGAGGAAAATGCGTAATTACTATCCACGTCCAAATAGACTTGCCTCTATTTTGCAGGAAGAATGGTACACAATTTCCTTGAAAACCACACAGGATCTGTATTTATCCATTCCGAGATGACTGGAAGGTGTTTGAAACGCCAACGGTTTTCCTACACCATATTAGGCATGGTAATGTGTTGTGTTTGTGATGTTTCCACGTTTATGTCCATCCTCTACAGACTTTCTTGGTTGCTGCGTTGCAGTACCTATTTGGAAGACTTACCTGTCATCACATCGCTGCCTGAGAGAAGTTCAATTGCAGTTTCCACCATCTTTGTGGATGCTTCCTCTACGCCTTACCATTCAGTGCTTGGCTTTCCTATCTAATATTGCTCCTACTGATCTAAAAAGAAAAGCTGCTAAGGTGCACATTCTGGGGGAGGTAGAGTTCCACAAGAACTCAGTACTAAATCCACTAGCTATAACCCCGAAGTCAGACAAGCCACCTCGGTTGGATTTTCGGGTCACAAACGTTTTCGCTGTCAACGAGAAGTGGAAAGAACGCTGGAATGAATATCCATACTAGAAAGCCCATCTTATTCAAAACCCAACGATGAAGGTCGGTTGGTCTGATCTTATCCATCGCAAATGATCGAGACTCAGTCCAACCAAACGGAAAAAAAATCTTGAGAAGTGGAGTTATTGAGAAAGTGTTGCGTGTGACTGTGATGTGCAGGAATAGGGAGTAGGGCACGTTGTGGAGACCTGCTCACTCCATGCTTTTGAAGGTGGCCTGAAAGTCTTTGACGGAGTGACATCGAAAGCTTTGGTCTGGTTGTCAGATTTAAGCATTACCTTGAAATTCATTGTGTGTGCATTAGTGTATGCTCTGGAACGCCATATGAGAACAGTAATAGTACATCAATTACATTTACGTAGTATTCTCATAGTGGCTCGGTGCTTTTCTGATGATAATGACACCTTATGTTCGGACCAATATTCTGAACTGCGGGAATGCTTTTGGCAAAACTTGGGACGTTCTCTTTGTAATGGGATGTTCAAATTCAAAATTTTTTCCTAGAAGAAAATATGTAACATCGTAGCAAACAACACTCACAATGCTCCAGATGAAGTCTGGCTTAGAGACGAAAACCAAATCCGCTGTGGCCTCTGGGTACAATCTTTGCCTTGGAAAGTAAAGGTGCAGCTTGAAATTCAGCCTTGGGTGCAGGTTTTAATAATGATACCATATGTATACTATATAAATACATGAAATGAACGTGTGTGCACTGTTTGCCAATCAATCTGACATATTTTTAAAAAAGCTATGGTTGCCTTAAGATGTACACCTACATCTACATCTACATTTATACTCCGCAAGCCACCCAACGGTGTGTGGCGGAGGGCACTTTACGTGCCACTGTCATTACCTCCCTTTTCTATTCCTGTCGCGTATGGTTCGCGGGAAGAACGACTGTCGGAAAGCCTCGAATGTCTCTAATTTTACATTCGTGATCTCCTCGGGAGGTATAAGTAGGGGGAAGCAATATATTCGATACCTCATCCAGAAACGCACCCTCTCGAAACCTGGCGAGCAAGCTACACCGCGATGCAGAGCGCCTCTCTTACAGAGACTGCCACTTGAGTTTGCTAAACATCTCCGTAACGCTATCACGGTTACCAAATAACCCTGTGACGAAATGCGCCGCTCTTCTTTGGATCTTCTCTATCTCCTCCGTCAACCCGATCTGGTACGGAACCCACACTGATGAGCAATACTCAAGTATAGGTCGAACGAGTGTTTTGTAAGCCACCTCCTTTGTTGATGGACTACATTTTCTAAGGACTCTCCCAATGAATCTCAACCTGGCACCCATCTTACCAACTTTACCAACAATTAATTTTATATGATCATTCCACTTCAAATCGTTCCCCACGCATACTAGCAGATATTTTATAGAAGTAACTGCTACCAGTGTTTGTTCTGCTATCATGTAATCATACAAGAAAGGATCCTTCTTTCTATGTATTCGCAATACATTACATTTGTCTATGTTAAAGGTCAGTTGCCACTCCCTGCACCAAGTGCCTATCCGCTGCAAATCTTCCTGCATTTCGCTACAATTTTCCAATGCTGCAATTTCTCTGTATACTACAGCATCATCCGCGAAAAGCCGCATGGAACTTCCGACACTATCTACTAGGTCATTTATATATATTTTGAAAAGCAATGGTCCCATAACAATCCCCTGTGGCACGCCAGAGGTTACTTTAACGTCTGTAGACGTCTCTCCATTGATAACAACATGCAGTGTTCTGTTTGCTAAAAACTCTTCAATCCAGCCACACAGCTGGTCTGATATTCCGTAGGATCTTACTTTGTTTATCAGGCGACAGTGCGGAACTGTATCGAACGCCTTCCGGAAGTCAAGGAAAATAGCATCTACCTGGGAGCCTGTATCTAATATTTTCTGGGTCTCTTGACCAAATAAAGCGAGTTGGGTCTCACACGATCGCTGTTTCCGGAATCCATGTTGATTCCTACAGAGTAGATTCTGGGTTTCCAGAAACGACATGATACGCGAGTTGGCTGTGTGGTCTAAAACCAAAATCTCAATTTTATAGGTACAGGGAATTTCAGTCTTTCCAACAAACGTCTAACGGAACAACATTTGTTAGGGACAATATTCATATACGCTTCCCAGCGATGCTCGGTCTTTTATTTTTAGTTATGCCCCTGAGACGTGGCAGGGCGCAGGCACTTTGCAGTGTGTTGTCTCTAATCCAGTTATCTGCTCCGAATGAAAGGGGTTAGGCCGAGCAAAGCTAAAATTTCTGATTCGCTTCTAGAATATCTTTCTCCACATAGACACACTTGGTTTTCTTGTTGAAAATCACTTTCAGTTTACTGGGACATTCAGCATGCAGATGCAGCACACCTGGTTTGCCGACTCTCCTAGTTTGGTGAACTCTCTTTGTCCGACGACCGGTGAATCTAACAAGGAGATTATGTGACAAACGCCGAGAGGTTGTAGAGGGTGTCTTGAGGAACGAATCGAGGATGGGAACCCGGTCCAGAAACATCTCCCAACGACGCTACACGGCGTCGAAGTTGTAGGTGCTGGCACCTACCTGTAGGCCACCCCTTCATCAGCAAATGTGACTTACAAGGGGAAGGCCTCAGACACGGCCAACCGATTCGGCTCAAGTTTGGCAGGTCGCTTGTGTACAACCTAAAACGAAGGACTCTAAGTTATTTTGTGTCAACACCCCCGCAATTTTGAGAAAATCACCCCTAAGGGTTATGACGAGCAATCGACTCAAAATTGGCGGGATCGATAGATAATTGTAAATAGAGCATTTTTCATCATCAGGTATGGGGTCCGCAAACGCAAAATTTTCCATAAATCGATGAAAGAAACTTTTACAACTGCCACTTCTGTAGCCACATGGTAAACGCCTTTCGCCGACAGCGCAAAAGCCAAGGTAATTGGCTGGTAATCGGAAAACCCAGGATCGAATCTCGAAGAAACGTAGCGGATGTTATTCTTTTCGTTTGTATTTTTCCATATCTCAGCTGATAGGGATAGGAGGGTTAATAAGGTAAGTAAATCAATAAGGAATGGTAATAATACTTACCTTATTAACCCTCCTATCCCTATTAATTGAGATATGGAAAAATACAAACGAAAAGAACAACATCCGCTAGGTTTCTTGGAGATTCGAACCCGTGTTCTCGAAGTCGTAGCCAGTTACCTTGGCCGTTGCGCTATCGGTGCTATCGCGAAAAGCGTTTACCATGTGGGTACAGAAGCGGCAGTTGTAGAAGTTTCTTACCTCGATTTCTGGAAAAGTATGCATTTTCGGACCCTATACCTGATAATGAAAATGCTCTATTTACAATTCTCTATCGATCCCGCCAATTTTGAGTCGATTGCTCGTCATAACCTTTAGGGGCGATTTTCTCAAAATTTCGGCGGTGTTGACCCAAAATATCTTAAGATTCCTTCGTTTTAGGTTGTACACAAGCGACCTGCCAAATTCGAGCTGAATCGGTTGGCCGTGTCTGAGGCCTTCCCCTTGTTAGTACGCTGACTTGGCCGTGCGGTCTAACGCACGGCTTTCCGGATTGGAAAGGAGCGCCTGGTCCCTGGCACGAATCCGCCCGGCGGACTTGTGTCGAGGTCCGGTGAGCTAACTAGTCTGTGGATGGTTTTTAGGCGGTTTTCCACTTGCCTCGGTGAATGCGGGAATGGTTCCCCTTACTCCGCCTCAGTTACACTATGTCGGTGATTGCTGCGCAAACAAGTTCTCCACGTATGCGTACACCACCATTACTCTACCACGCAAACATAGGGGTTACACTCGTCTGGTGTGAGACGTTCCCTAGGGGGTCCACCGGGGGCCGAACCGCACAATAACCCTGGGTTCGGTGTGGGGCGGTGGAGGGGTGAGGTGGACTGCGGTAGTCGTCGTGGGGTTGTGAACCACTGCGGCTGGGGCGGGGACGGAGCCTCTCCGTCGTTTTAGGTCCCCGGTTAACATACAGCACAGTACAATACAATACAATAGTACGCTGGCGGACTTTAGACGAAACGTCTCACAATGTTGTCTGTTCTTCAGTGATCGCGACTGACTGCCACGATCGCCAGTGGAGAAGATGGAGCGTAGAAAGGCGTTGTCTCCTATGACTTTGGTGCTCTGTTGCCTCGGTGGATCACTGTTTCGGACACGGGTTTCCATCGACATTTTATTTTTCTCCTGGAATCCTCTAAAATCTGTTTTTCTGTAAACAGCTAGCTCCACCTTCTCCATTGGCGCTCGTGGCAATCAGCTGCGATAACTGAATAGCAAACAATATTGCGAGGCGTTCCGCCTACAATCCGTCAGCGTACCAGGTCACGTTTGCTGCCGAAGGGGTTGCCTTGTGACAGGTGTCGGTGCCTGTAACTTTGACGCTCTGCAGCGTCGTTCTATGACGTTTCCGGACACGTGTTCCTACCCTCGATTTGTGACATTTAAGTCCAAGTACGAAGTCGGGACTCGGAATCAGGGTTCGTTTCTGTGCAAGTGATTTAATGCATTTGATTTGATCGCCGTGCGAATGGCAGCGTCTTTTTGTTTTTGTTTCTTTTTCTTTCTTTTTTTTTTTTTTTTTGTAAATTAGGCTATGATCCAACTCATCATACATTCGAATCAACTCTAACATCTCTAGGCATGTATCAAAGACTATCCTTATGCGCACTAAAGCCAAGTTTAGTTTCTCTAGCCTGTAGAATCATGCCCAGAGCTTGATACCTACACCGACATAATATCTACACATCCGATCTCGGTCCTGTCCGTGGAGATCGTGTCGATAATACTGATATCCACTTACTCTTCTCGCCACTGAAAACCACCAGACTCCATTTGGTGGTCTAGGATCTGTGTTCTTCAGCGAATCCATTCTTACTTTCCTCCAGATATTACTGAGTGGAATACTCAAAAATGCAGTTATCTCTCACATTTGGCACTGACCGATAGTTTCAAATCAGTCCTATTTGAAAGGAACGGATGTTTAGGCCCTTCACATCAGTCTGCTTATACTATTTGTAATCCTCAGTTTTATAACCTTATTAATTGTATAATTTGGAAGCCCTAACTCCTTAGTGATAGGACTATGAAAGACGCCCCATACTTTCACTTCAACAAAGAGTTTTTCCGTGGGAGATGGTAGCAATTATAGATGAACGCTGTTTGTAGACGTGTCTCGACCAAACCACTTGATTGATTTGTTTACATTCCGCGTTTCCGGATGCCTGCAGAAGTGACGTTTTACGAATTTCTTCTTATGAAACAGGGTGTCATTCGTACGTACGTGCTGTGTTATACCGTTAGGAAACCTGTATGATATGTAACGTAAGTGAGTTGCAGGAGCAAACAAAAATGATGTTAGTAGTGAAATACAGTTGCTTTCGCATTAATTCATCGCACTGTATAGACGGTGCAACGATAAATGAGACGCATAAAAGTGAGTCAACATTGGAGGGCCGCTGCCGGTGATAATCCAATTCATAAATCATTTATTTCAATCGATCAGCATTAGTATTCATTGTTTCAGGTGTACGCAGGGATGTCATCAATTAGAAGCGTTAGGAACGTAATCCAGCCGAGGCTTCATTCCAAGGATTACTTCCTCATCACAATCCGCTCCCGCAGATTGCATCATCAGTCAATGCCCTAGTGTTCTCATCGTACGTAGCCACCAACAAAGGCACACGGCATACAGAACGAAGATTAACTACTCTGCTTTATAACGTTTGGAGCATCGTTCATCAAGATACAACGACATGTTTAAGACTTTCGAAAGGAAGAAGAAAACAAAATGAAAGTTCATCTTACTGTCGACAACGAAATAATTCGAGACGGAGCACAAGCACGGAGTAGGATGGAGATCAATCGTGTCCTTTTCAAACGGACTATCCCGATAATATCATAAGGGATTTGGCTCATCTTATGTTAATTTAACAATATTTTTACAAAGAATGAAAACTGATTTCATTATTACGGAGTTTCAACCAAGTGACAGAATAACATCCGAGTATTTACATTAGACAACGTATACTTTTTCTTCCATAGATCGATAACGAAGATGTCCTCGAGAATGCAGAACACGTCATAAAACAAGAATACATAATAGATATTTACAAAAGAGTCAAGAAAGACGCTGATGTCCTGCCACAGGTCCTCAGTGAAATGGTCATCATGGACATGGAGTAAGTCCAAAAAAAAACTTAAACATATTTCATTTAAGGGATATTAACACACTTGTCACAAGACATGCAAATCTACAGTACACTGAAATGAATACGATAATGCTTAAAGCTATCGTAGCCACTCCCGTCTCCTCTCCGACTGAATTTTATTACCAGTTAAGCTTTTTTATGCCTGTGGGGAAAGTCTTGAAAAATGTGTTTTTCTGAGTAAGGGACCTCTTTCTGAACAAAAGTAAGTAACTCTAAATCCTTAGGAAGATTATTCTCATTTCTGGTATTAATTCTATAGACTGAGCTGTTGGTCTGAAAAAAAAAGAGACATGATTTATTGCAAATTTCATTAAGGAACAAACACACAGGGAAGCATTAGTTAGTACCCACAGTTCCCTGAGTACGCATCAGGATGTTCTTCATTCAGCATCACAGATAATTCTTATTATACACGCTTTTAGACTCTGAAAATTTCACCTTGGCTGATTAGTTACCCCAAACAATGAAGCCTTATGGCATTATGGAATGAAATTTGAACACTCAACATTTTTTTCAGTCACAAATTTCTTTGGATGTGGAAAAAGTTAGAAAACGCCAGAGCTGGGAAATTTCAAATCCTTTAGTTACATCTACATCTACATCTACATCTATACTCCGCGAGCCACCTTACGGTGTGTGGCGGAGGGTACTTATTGTACCACTATCTGATCCCCCCTTCCCTGTTCCATTCACGAATTGTGCGTGGGAAGAACGACTGCTTGTAAGTCTCCGTATTTGCTCTAATTTCTCGGATCTTTTCGTTGTGATCATTACGCGAGATATATGTGGGCGGTAGTAATATGTTGCCCATCTCTTCCCGGAATGTGCTCTCTCGTAATTTCGATAATAAACCTCTCCGTATTGCGTAACGCCTTTCTTGAAGTGTCCGCCACTGGAGCTTGTTCAGCATCTCCGTAACGCTCTCGCGCTGACTAAATGTCCCCATGACGAATCGCGCTGCTTTTCGCTGGATCATGTCTATCTCTTCTATTAATCCAACCTGGTAAGGGTCCCATACTGATGAGCAATACTCAAGAATCGGACGAACAAGCGTTTTGTAAGCTACTTCTTTCGTCGATGAGTCACATTTTCTTAGAATTCTTCCTATGAATCTCAACCTGGCGCCTGCTTTTCCCACTATTTGTTTTATGTGATCATTCCACTTCAGATCGCTCCGGATAGTAACTCCTAAGTATTTTACGGTCGTTACCGCTTCCAATGATTTACCACCTATGGCATAATCGTACTGGAATGGATTTCTGCCCCTATGTATGAGCATTATATTACATTTATCTACGTTTAGGGAAAGCTGCCAGCTGTCGCACCATGCATTAATCCTCTGCAGGTCCTCCTGGAGTACGTACGAGTCTTCTGATGTTGCTACTTTCTTGTAGACAACCGTGTCATCTGCAAATAGCCTCACGGAGCTACCGATGTTGTCAACTAAGTCATTTATGTATATTGTAAACAATAAAGGTCCTATCACGATTCCCTGCGGTACTCCCGAAATTACCTCTACATCTGCAGATTTTGAACTGTTAAGAATGACATGTTGTGTTCTTTCTTCTAGGAAATCCTGAATCCAATCACAAACCTGGTCCGATATTCCGTAAGCTCGTATTTTTTTCACTAAACGTAAGTGCGGAACCGTATCAAATGCCTTCCTGAAGTTCAGGAATACGGCATCGATCTGCTCGCCAGTGTCTACGGCACTGTGAATTTCTTGGGCAAATAGGGCGAGCTGAGTTTCACATGATCTCTGTTTGCGGAATCCATGTTGGTTATGATGAAGGAGATTTGTATTATCTAAGAACGTCATAATACGAGAACACAAAACATGTTCCATTATTCTACAACAGATTGACGTAAGCGAAATAGGCCTATAATTATTCGCATCTGATTTATGACCCTTCTTGAAAATGGGAACGACCTGCGCTTTCTTCCAGTCGCTAGGTACTTTACGTTCTTCCAGCGATCTACGATAAATTGCTGATAGAAAGGGGGCAAGTTCTTTAGCATAATCACTGTAGAATCTTAAGGGTATCTCGTCTGGTCCGGATGCTTTTCCGCTACTAAGTGATAGCAGTTGTTTTTCAATTCCGATATCGTTTATTTCAATATTTTCCATTTTGGCGTCCGTGCGACGGCTGAAGTCAGGGACCGTGTTACGATTTTCCGCAGTGAAACAGTTTCGGAACACTGAATTCAGTATTTCTGCCTTTCTTCGGTCGTCCTCTGTTTCGGTGCCATCGTGGTCAACGAGTGACTGAATAGGGGATTTAGATCCGCTTACCGATTTTACATATGACCAAAACTTTTTAGGGTTCTTGTTTAGATTGTTTGCCAATGTTTTATGTTCGAATTCGTTGAATGCTTCTCTCATTGCTCTCTTTACGCTCTTTTTCGCTTCGTTCAGCTTTTCCTTATCAGCTATGATTCGACTACTCTTAAACCTATGATGAAGCTTTCTTTGTTTCCGTAGTACCTTTCGTACATGATTGTTATACCACGATGGATCTTTCCCCTCGCTTTGGACCTTAGTCGGTACGAACTTATCTAAGGCGTACTGGACGATGTTTCTGAATTTTTTCCATTTTTGTTCCACATCCTCTTCCTCAGAAATGAACGTTTGATGGTGGTCACTCAGATATTCTGCGATTTGTGCCCTATCACTCTTGTTAAGCAAATATATTTTCCTTCCTTTCTTGGCATTTCTTATTACACTTGTAGTCATTGATGCAACCACTGACTTATGATCACTGATACCTTCTTCTACATTCACGGAGTCGAAAAGTTCCGGTCTATTTGTTGCTATGAGGTCTAAAACGTTAGCTTCACGAGTTGGTTCTCTAACTATCTGCTCGAAGTAATTCTCGGACAAGGCAGTCAGGATAATGTCACAAGAGTCTCTGTCCCTGGCTCCAGTTCTGATTGTGTGACTATCCCATTCTATACCTGGTAGATTGAAGTCTCCCCCTATTACAATAGTATGATCACGAAACTTCTTCACGACGTTCTGCAGGTTCTCTCTGAGGCGCTCAACTACTACGGTTGCTGATGCAGGTGGTCTATAGAAGCATCCGACTATCATATCTGACCCACCTTTGATACTTAACTTAACCCAGATTATTTCACATTCGCATTCGCTAATAACTTCACTGGATATTATTGAATTCTTTACTGCTATAAATACTCCTCCACCATTGGCGTTTATCCTATCCTTGCGGTATATATTCCATTCTGTGTCTAGGATTTCGTTACTGTTCACTTCCGGTTTTAACCAACTTTCCGTTCCTAATACTATATGCGCACTATTTCCTTCAATAAGAGATACTAATTCAGGAACCTTGCCCTGGATACTCCTGCAGTTTACCAATATTACGTTAACTTTTCCTGTTTTTGGTCTCTGAGGACGGACGTTCTTTATCAACGATGATAATGTCCTCTCTGGTAAGCCGTCAGGTATTTTATCGTTTCGCCCAAGGGGGGGGGGGGGGGGTCCCTCTAACCTAAAAAACCCCCGTGTGCACGCCACACGTACTCTGCTACCCTAGTAGCTGCTTCCGGTGTGTAGTGCACGCCTGACCTGTCTAGGGGGGCCCTACAGTTCTCCACCCAATAACGGAGTTCGATGAATTTGCAACCATTATAGTCGCAGAGTCGTCTGAGCCTCTGGTTTAGACCCTCCACACGGCTCCAAACCAGAGGACCGCGATCGACTCTGGGCACTATGCTGCAGATATTAAGCTCAGCTTGCACTCCGCGTGCGATGCTGGTTGTCTTCACCAAATCAGCCAGCCGCCGGAAGGAACCAAGGATGGCCTCAGAACCCAAGCGGCAGGCGTCATTCGTTCCGACATGTGCTACTATCTGCAGCCGGTCACACCCAGTGCGTTCAATAGCTGCCGGAAGGGCCTCCTCCACATTACGGACGAGACCCCCCGGCAAGCACACCGAGTGCACACTGGCATTCTTCCCCGACCTACCCGCTATTTTCCTGAGGGGCTCCATAACCCGCCTAACGTTGGAGCTCCCTATAACTAATAGGCCCGCCCTCTGTGACTGTCGGGACCTTGCCGGAGAATCGGCCACTGGCCCAACAGGCGAGGCATCCTGTGGTGGCTCGGAAACGATGTCATCACCACTAGGAAGCACCCCGTACCTGCTGGAAAGGGGTAAGGCAGCTGCCACGCGGCCAGATCCCACCTTTGCCTTTCGGCCAGGCACGCGCGAGCCCACCACTGTCCGCCATTCACCCTGGAGTGATGGCTGACCGGTAAGATGCTCACTGCCGGAAGACGCAGCGACATCAGGGGTTCCATGTGATTCCAAGGCCACCGAAGTAGGCATAGGTCTCACCACAGTTGCCCCAACGCCACTACGAGCCGACGCCTGCGCCTCGAGCTCGATGAGCCTAACAGACAAAGCCTCCACCTGCCCCCGAAGAGTGGCCAATTCTCCTTGCGTCCGCTCACAACAACCACAGTCCCTACACATGACTATGTTTACCCTACTCTATACGGTGACAAATTCCCAAGATAATCTTCTGATGAGCTACTCTGATAATCAAGAAACACTCACTGAAATACGAGACGCGAAAACTACGCTAGGTTTTCCCAGAAAAACTATTTAAAAGCTAAGCACAGCAAATAAGTACAAAAACGCTTTATACAAACAGTACTCGCTGCTGCTGGTGCTCTCGCGCTGGCTGTCACAAGACAACTATACGACTGCGAAAAAATATCTTTATGCGCATGTGTTGTGTCCTAATAGCAAGTGATTATTTTACTTTGTAACGTACCTGGGATCCGTACGAGGTCGGATTGAAGGAAGACATCGAAGCAACTCACAGGCAGGCTGCTACATTTGTTACCGGTAGATTCGAACAACACGTAAGTGTTACGGAGACGCTTCCGGAACTCAAATCCCGGGAGGGGATGCGACGTTCTTATCCAGGAACAGTATTGAGGAAATTTAGAGAACCGGCATCTGGAACCGACTGCCGAACGATTCTACCGCCGCCGACATACACTGCGCGTGTAGTCAACGAAGATAACATTCGAGAAATTAGGGCTCATACCCGTGGTCTAGGGGTAGCGTCTTTGATTCCTAATCAAAACGTCTTCGGTCCCGGGTTCGATCCCCGCCACTGCCTAAATTTCGACAAATAATCAGCATTGCCGGCCGAAGACTTCCGGCATAAGAAGTCAGCCTCATTCTGCCAACGGCCTTGTCAAAGAGGGCGGAGGAGCGGATAGAGGTTCAGGGCACTCTCTTGTCCTAGGGGCGGGAAATTGCCCCTAAAGGCGGAAGAATCTGCAATGATCAACGACATGAGGATGCAGAAGGCAATGGAAATCACAAGACATGTGGCCTGTATTTGAAGAAGTGTCATGATGATCTCTCCATTGGCAAAAGATTCCGGAATAGTCCCTCATTCGGATCTCCGGGAGGGGACAGCCAAGGGGGAGGTTACCATGAGAAAAAGATTGAATAATCAACGAAAGGATAACGTTCTACGAGTCGGGGCGTGGAATGTCAGAAGCTTGAACGTGGTAGGGAAACTAGAAAATCTGAAAAGGGAAATGCAAAGGCTCAATCTAGATATAGTAGGGGTCAGTGAAGTGAAGTGGAAGGAAGACAAGGCTTTCTGGTCAGATGAGTGTCGGGTAA
The DNA here is from genome assembly GCF_023864345.2 of Schistocerca serialis cubense. Taxonomy (NCBI): domain Eukaryota; kingdom Metazoa; phylum Arthropoda; class Insecta; order Orthoptera; family Acrididae; genus Schistocerca; species Schistocerca serialis. Next base: position 499,142,371 of record NC_064641.1, on the reverse strand, counting down.
TATCAACAGCAGCAGAAAATGGTATAGCAGGTGTAGGATTCGTTATGAATAGGAAGGTAGGGCAGAGGGTGTGTTACTGTGAACAGTTCAGTGACCGGGTTGTTCTAATCAGAATCGACAGCAGACCAACACCGACAACGATAGTTCAGGTATACATGCTGACGTCGCAAGCTGAAGATGAACAGATAGAGAAAGTGTATGAGGGTATTGAAAGGGTAATGCAGTATGTAAAGGGGGACGAAAATCTAATAGTCATGGGCGACTGGAATGCAGTTGTAGGGGAAGGAGTAGAAGAAAAGGTTACAGGATAATATGGGCTTGGGACAAGGAATGAAAGAGGAGAAAGACTAATTGAGTTCTTTAACAAGTTTCAGCTAGTAATAGCGAATACCCTGTTCAAGAATCACAAGAGGAGGAGGTATACTTGGAAAAGGCCGGGAGATAAGGGAAGATTTCAATTAGATTACATCATGGTCAGACAGAGATTCCGAAATCAGATACTGGATTGTAAGGCGTACCCAAGAGCAGATATAGACTCAGATCACAATATAGTAGTGATGAAGAGTAGGCTGAAGTTCAAGACATTAGTCAGGAAGAATCAATACGCAAAGAAGTGGGATACGGAAGTACTAAGGAATGACGAGATACGTTTGAATTTCTCTAACGCTATAGATACAGCAATAAGGAATAGCGCAGTAGGCAGTACAGTTGAAGAGGAATGGACATCTCTAAAAAGGGCCATCACAGAAGTTGGGAAGGAAAACATAGGTACAAAGAAGGTAGCTGCGAAGAAACCATGGGTAACAGAAGAAATACTTCAGTTGACTGATGAAAGGAGGAAGTACAAACATGTTCCGGGAAAATCAGGAATACAGGAATACAAGTCGCTGAGGAATGAAATAAATAGGAAGTGCGGGGAAGCTAAGACGAAATGGCTGCAGGAAAAATGTGAAGACATCGAAAAAGATATGATTGTCGGAAGGACAGACTCAGCATACAGGAAAGTCAAAACAACCTTTGGTGACATTAAAAGCAACGGTGGTAACATTAAGAGTGCAACAGGAATTCCACTGTTAAATGCAGAGGAGAGAGCAGATAGGTGGAAAGAATACATTGAAAGCCTCTATGAGGGTGAAGATTTGTCTGATGTGATAGAAGAAGAAACAGGAGTCGATTTAGAAGAGATAGGGGATCCAGTATTAGAATCGGAATTTAAAAGAGCTTTGGAGGACTTGCGGTCAAATAGGGCAGAAGGGATAGATAACATTCCATCAGAATTTCTAAAATCATTGGGGGAAGTGGCAACAAAACGACTATTCACGTTGGTGTGTAGAATATATGAGCCTGGCGATATACCATCTGACTTTCGGAAAAGCATCATCCACACAATCCCGAAGACGGCAAGAGCTGACAAGTGCGAGAATTATCGCACAATCAGCTTAACAGTTCATGCATCGAAGCTGCTTACAAGAATAATATACAGAAGAATGGAAAAGAAAACTGAGAATGCGCTAGGTGACGATCAGTTTGGCTTTAGGGAAAGTAAAGGGACGAGAGAGGCAATTCTGACGTTACGGCTAATAATGGAAGCAAGACTAAAGAAAAATCAAGACACTTTCATAGGATTTGTCGACCTGGAAAAAGCGTTCGACAATATAAAATGGTGCAAGTTGTTCGAGATTCTGAAAAAAGTAGGGGTAAGCTATAGGGAGAGACGGGTCATATACAATGTGTACAACAACCAAGAGGGAATAATAAGAGTGGACGATCAAGAACGAAGTGTTTGTATTAAGAAGGGTGTAAGACAAGGCTGTAGCCTTTCGCCCCTACTCTTCAATCTGTACATCGAGGAAGCAATGATGGAAATAAAAGAAAGGTTCAGGAGTAGAATTAAAATACAAGGTGAAAGGATATCAATGATACGATTCGCTGATGACATTGCTATCCTGAGTGAAAGTGAAGAAGAATTAAATGATCTGCTGAACGGAATGAACAGTCTTATGAGTACACAGTATGGTTTGAGAGTAAATCGGAGAAAGACGAAGGCAATGAGAAGTAGTAGAAATGAGAACAGCGAGAAACTTAACATCAGGATTGATGGTCACGAAGTCAATGAAGTTAAGGAATTCTGCTACCTAGGCAGTAAAATAACCAATGACGGACGGAGCAAGGAGGACATCAAAAGCAGACTCGCTATGGCAAAAAAGGCGTTTCTGGCCAAGAGAAGTCTACTAATATCAAATACCGGCCTTAATTTGAGGAAGAAATTTCTGAGGATGTACGTCTGGAGTACAGCATTGTATGGTAGTGAAACATGGACTGTGGGAAAACGAGAACAGAAGAGAATCGAAGCATTTGAGATGTGGTGCTATAGATGAATGTTGAAAATTAGGTGGACTGATAAGATAAGGAATGAGGAGGTTCTACGCAGAATCGGAGAGGAAAGGAATATGTGGAAAACACTGATAAGGAGAAGGGACAGGATGATAGGACATTTGCTAAGACATGAGGGAATGACTTCCATGGTACTAGAGGGAGCTGTAGAGGGCAAAAACTGTAGAGGAAGACAGAGATTGGAATACGTCAAGCAAATAATTGAGGACGTAGGTTGCAAGTGCTACTCTGAGATGAAGAGGTTAGCACAGGAAAGGAATTCGTGGCGGGCCGCATCAAACCAGTCAGTAGACTGATGACCAAAACAACACAGAGGGATACAGACAGTTGTTCTTCCCTCGCTCTTATTTGCAAGTGGAACAGGAAAGGAAATGACTAGCAGTGGTACAGGATGCCCTCCAGCACGCACCGCACTGTGGCTTGCGGAGTATCGTTGTAGATGTAGATGTAGATATAGATAGCCTTTGAAAGATAATTAACGGCAAGAACTGCTTTTAGGTCCCGGAAACCAATGGTTATAGATACTGTCTGCGGCAGCTTGTCTGATAGAGGAGGACCAGCTTCCACACACAGACTGCTTTGATTGTTGTTTCGTTTTTGGTGTGAATATGGTGACACTATATCTCATCCTAGGTGACATATCGGTGCACAAAATCAGGTGTATACTTTTTCTAACATCCTAAACATGTCTGAGAACTGGTTTTTCTAATTGTTTGTGGTTAGTATTCAATTAATTCTGTACCTACTTTGCATCAAGCATCTAAGAGTTAGTTCTTCATGCAAAATGATCGATAATTGTCCATCGGACATGCCTTCATCTACATCTAAATCTACATGATTTTTCTGCAACTCACAATTAAGTGCCCAGCAGAGGGTTCCTCGAACCACCTTTAAGCTACTACTCTACCGTTACACTCTAGAATAGCGAGCGGGAGAAACGAATACTTAAATCTTCCGAGTGAGCTCTGATTTCACTTACTTTCTCATGATGATCATTTCTTCTTATGTAGGTGGGCACCAATAAAATATTTTCACACTCCAAGGAGAAAGTTGGGAAATTTAATGAGAAGCTCCTGCCGCAGCGAAAATCGCCTTTTTTTAATGATTGCCACCCCAATACCTATATCATATCCGTGGAACTCTTTCCTCGGTTTCGTGATAATACGAAACAAGCTGCCTTCTTTAGAATTTGCGATGTCGTCCGTCTGATGCGGATCCCACACTGCACCACAATATTCCAGAGGGGGAGGGTGGGAGGGTGGGCGGACAACCTCTTTAGCAGACCTGTTTCATTTTCTAAATGAAAATAAATAAATAAAAGACTAAATAAATAAAATAAACCTTTTTTGATGCAATGTTATTCCAATATTAATCCACCGTAACTAAATGCACGCAACCCGACTGCTCGAACAAACGCTCTGCATCTAACCAAGATGACCATTTATTGTGTGACATGTACATCCCTCTGCTAGGGTTTGAAATTTTCTGCTTCTCTTAATGTGTGTCTGGCAGGAACAGTTAGCAGTGGCGTGTATTTACATAGCGTGTTCCATACATCCCATCGTAAAGTACATTGTTCAGGACCGTGGAACTAGTACAGTTACGCACTACTCAAACTTCTGATTACAAAGGAGTTAACGTGTTAAATTTTGACGTTAACCTTTCAGACTTGATTTTTTTTCTGGAGGCAGGAAACTTTTTCTTTATGCTCTAATGCTCTTAGGTATTTTTTAAAAATTTGGATGCAATACACATTTATGTAGAAGTTTTAAAAACATGCTTTGTACACTTCGGTTCTTTTTACGGATTAAAATAATTAATTTTGAAATATTCTCTGGTGTAATAAATAAGCTAATCATTCGATAACTACCATGAAAAATAACAATAATATTCAGTTACTCAGTGGAATATAACTAACCAACCTCTTCTGAGTATTCTGGCATCGACAATCTGCTGCGTACTTGATATTTTTACAGTGAAGCCCAACAGGTGGTAGCACTTGCGCATGGTGTAAAGATTGAACGTTCACAAATGTGTACATGAGGTTCCCACTGAGGTACAATATTTTTCTTGCAGCTGATACACAGCAAACATTGATGAAAACAATTGTAGCGAGAGCGATAAAATGTTTATAAAAGGTTTGAAATTATGTTGAAAATTCGTTGGAAGTCGCTAAGTGCTCTCAATATTAAACACTGGGTGAGTATAGTGTGGAAAACTTGCGCTTCGTTTTAAGCAAAACCTGGTTTTACACGCTTCATTGTTTATGACGTCACTGCAGGAACATGCACTCGCATACGTGGAAACTGGCTGAAAAAATGTGTTGCAAATAGAGTTGGTAGTAAGTAAATAATAAATTAAAACTTTATGCCGGATGATTAAGTTTGACCGCACGAACGGCGAAGATGTAAGTGATAAAATTTCTTTCCCTTTCATCATTTCGTGGGGCGGTGTCAGCGAGAAAAAGTTTCGTAAGGATTTAAACTTACGTTTTTTATGTTGGAAGTTGCTATGTGCTTTCATTCTCAAATACTGGATGAATAAAAGTCGGGGCATTTGCGCGCCTGGATTTACGCTATCTCAAGATGTGGGCACAGTTTATAACTGTAATACTTGTCTTATCGATTTAACTTTTAACACAAGAGTATAACTGTTAAAACATAGATTATGACCAACTGATTGGCCATTCATACAATATAACGCAAGTGGCCACATAGAGGTGCTGCAACTAATATAAAACTAAGTGAAAAGTCAAATAGTCTGCAGTAGCTGTATTTATTGAAGTCGATCAGTGACTCACACAATTGGTTACGCAACGTTTAACCCTTTGTTGCCTGACGGTACTTAAAAGTACCAGTAAGTTTTGACTCTCATTATTTTCTCGTGGTGCAGTTTCGTGATCTGAGAGCCCGTCGGTACGTAACAGTAACTCTGCTCTACTGTTTCATAGATGTTATTGTGCAATATATAGACCTCTCTGGCGGTCAGAGCTTGAAATTGTTTTTCGCGCGCTGATGTGAAAAAAGAAGATCGTATGTGCTTGTTTCCATGGTGTTGCCTGAATTTGTGCGCAATTTATTGAAACTTCCGTTGAGCTTTCCATTGTACGTACTTACCTTCTTTGTTTTTTTATAATAGTTTGAAGCATTACGTTACAAGCGAATGAGATAAAGTGGAAAATATAAAGCGGACTTATTAGTACCGTCAGGTTGTGCGAACACTTTATTGTAGCAACAATGCGTTACCTCTCAATAGTTGTTCTGTCCACTTTTTCTCACACAGAAATCGGTCAATACATTTGCCTGTGGAACAATTAGAACAAACAGGAAAGCTAAAGAAAAATGTCTAAATCAAATCACAGAGTCATCTTTAGACCTAACAGTATTTCAATGGAAGGAAAATAAAGTAGTATATTTTGCGTCAAACTTCCATGGCATTGAACAGAGGGTAGTGACAAGAAAACAGAAAGATGGAACTAGTATGACTATACCATGTCCAGTTATTGTATGTGATTATAATAAAAACATGGGTGGTGTGGATCATGCAGACAGATTACATTCAACTTATGGTCTTGACAAGCGATCAAAGAAATGGTGGCACCGTCTCTTCTGGGGAGCAATAGAAATTGCTTTTATCAATGCTTACGTCATTTTCAGTTATCTACATGGGGCACTGCCACTGCTGGAATTCAGGTGTGCTGTGGCACTAGGGCTAACGAATGAACAGCAAGTGCCAAATCTCAAAAAGAGAAACTCTGGTAAAGATGAAATAACTCTCCCAAAGAGAAGGAAGGATAACTTTTCTGTTCCGAAGGATGTACGTCTTGGCAACCGAGGAAACCATTTTGTAGTGTTCAGTTGTAAAAGAGGACTATGCGAAATGTGTGCGAAAAATAAAATTCGGTCGAGACCACATTCACAATGTAGTACATGTATTTGTGCTGCAATGAGAAAAATAACTGTTTCCTACAATTTCATGAGGTATCACTAAATATGTGATATGTGTATACCGTCAAAAATGTATAGCTAAGTTACTATGTATTGTGAAGTTGCTCTAGAATAAATTTATGCGAAATTAAAAAAAAAAATTCAGAAATATCATATTTCGGTTAATTAATTTTCTAATGTAAAAATATTTAATATTTATGTGGAATAAGGTACAAGTTATAAAAATTGGAACATTTTTCTGCGCATGTTGTGATTCTGTACATGGAGTCTGACGGTACTTCTAAGTACCAGGAGAGAAAAAATTTGTGAAAAATAAAATAAAATTTTACAAAAAATCCTACCGTCATTTGAGGCCACAATAGCATAAATTCTGCAAAGAAAATGTTAAAAAATAAATTTTTTCTTATGTCAGGAAACAAAGGGTTAAGTTGCACCTTCTGGTGTATACCTGTACAGGAATTTCTTTTTATAAATTAATATTTTGATGACTGGGAACTGAAGATATGAGATATTTTAGAGTAATAGTCAACAGATATATAGATGGAAGTTCAAATGGTTCAAATGGCTCTGAACACTATGCGACTTAACTTCTGAGGTCATCAGTAGCCTAGAACTTAAAAGTAATTAAACCTAACTAACCTAAGGACATCTCACACATCCATGCCCGAGGCAGGATTCGAACCTGCGACCGTAGCGGTCGCTCGGCTCCAGACTGTACCGCCTAGAACCGCACGGCCACTCCGACCGGCTATATAGATGGAAGAAAATATTGTTTATCTAGTTAGGAAACTACACTACTGGCCATTAAAATTGCTACACCAAGAAGAAACGCAGATGATAAACCGGTATTCATTGGACAAATATATTATACTAGAACTGTCATGTGATTACATTTTCACGCAATTTGGGTGTACAGATCCTGAGAAATCAGTACCCAGAACAACCACCTTTGGTCGTAATAACGGCCTTGATACGCCTGGGCATTTAGTCAAACAGAGCTTGAATGGCGTTTATAGGTAAAGCTGCCCATGCAGCTTCAACACGATACCACAGTTCATCAAGAATAGTGACTGGCGTATTGTGACAAGCCAGTTGCTCGGCCACCATTGACCAGACGTTTTCAATTGCTGAGAGATCTGGAGAATGTGCTGGTCAGGGCAGCAGTCGAACATTTTCTGTATCCAGAAAGGCCCGTACAGGACCTGCAACATGCGGTCGTGCATTATCCTGCTGAAATGTAGGATTTCGCAGGGATCGAATGAAGGGTAGAGCCACTGGTCCCGTAACACATCTGAAATGTAACGTCCACTGTTCAAGGTGCCGTCAATGCGAACAAGAGGTGACCGAGACGAGTAACCAATGGCACCCCTTACCATTACTCCGGGTGATACGTCAGTATGGCGATGACGAATACACACTTCCAATGTGCGTTCACCGCGATGTCGCCAAACACGGATGCGACCATCATGATGCTGTAAACCGAAAAAATGACGTTTTGCCATTCGTGCACCCAGGTTCGTCGTTGAGTAGACCATCGCAGGCGCTCCTGTCTGTGATGCAGCGTCAAGGGTAACCGCAGCCATGGTCTCCGAGCTGATAGTCCATGCTGCTGCAAACGTCGTCGAACTGTTCGTGCAGATGGTTGTTGTCTTGCAAACGTCCCCATCTGTTGACTAAGGATCGAGACGTGGCTGCACAATCCGTTACAGCCATGTGGATAAGATGCCTGTCATTTCGACTGCTAGTGATACGAGGCCGTTGGGATCCAGCACGGCGTTCCGTATTACCCTCCTGAACTCGCCGATTCCATTGGATATCGACCAACGCGAGCAGCAATGTCGCGATACGATAAACCGCAATCGCGATAGGCTACAATCCGACCTTTATCAAAGTCGGAAACGTGATGGTACGCATTTCTCCTCCTTACACGAGGCATCACAACAACGTTTCACCAGGCAACGCCGGTTAACTGCTGTTTGTGTACGAGAAATCGGTTGGAAACTTTCCTCGTGTCAGCACGTTGTAGGTGTTGCCACCGGCGCCAACTTTGTGTGAATACTCTGAAAAGCTAATAATTTGCATATCACAGCACCTTCTTCCTGTCGGTTCAGTTTCGCGTCTGTAGCAAGTCATCTTCGTGGTGTAGCAATTTTAATGGCCAGTAGTGTAGGTGTAGATCATTTACGGACCGTGAAGAACACACCTATTTTCAATACAAATGAGACTTGTAATTTTCATACAAGAAGATGATTACTTACGACGTTATGTAGTTTAGTACAGGGAGCTATTACACAACGTCCCAGAGACCAGTTTGTTGATTCCACCACTGTAGAACCGAGCGAGGTGGCGCAGTGGTTAGCACACTGGACTCGCATTCGGGAGGACGACGGTTCAATCCCGTCTCCGGCCATCCTGATTTAGGTTTTCCGTGATTTCCCTAAATCACTTCAGGCAAATACCGGGATGGTTCCTTTGAAAGGGCACGGCCGATTTCCTTCCCCATCCTTCCCTCACCCGAGCTTGCGCTCCGTCTCTAATGACCTCGTTGTCGACGGGACGTTAAACACTAATTTCCTCCTCCACCACCACTGTAGAATGTTTGCCTTCAACGACAAAGCCACAACTTCGCCTCTACTTGCACCGCTTCATCACTATAGAATCAAATTCTCCGAGGTGTACTTTAATTTTTTGAAACAGATGAAAATCGTATAGGGCCAAGTCGGGACTGTATGGAGGACGATCGATGACAGTGAACGCAAGGCGTCGGATTGTTGCATATGTCGCAGCGCTCGTGTGTCGTCTGGCATTGTCATGCTGATGGAGAGGGTGCTCCATGTGTGAATGAATACTTCGAATTCGAAACTCGTTTACGGCACGTTGTTCCTCACGCAGCAATATACACTGAAGAGCCAAAGAAACTGGTACACCTGCCTAATATCGTGTGGGGCCACTGCGAGCACGCTTAAGTGCCGCAACACGACGTGGCACGGACTCGACTAATGTCTGAAGTAGTGCTGGAGGGAACGGATACCATGAATCCTGCAGGGCTGTCCATAAATCCGTAAGAGTACGAGTGAGTGGAGATCTCTTCTGAATAGCACGTTGGAAGGCAACCCAGATGAGCTCAATAATGTTCATGTCTGGGAAGTTTGGTGGCCAGCGGAGGTGTTTAAACTTTGAAGTGTTTTCCTGGATCCAGTCTGTAGCAATTCTGGACGTGTGGGGTATCGCACTGCCCTGCTAGAATTGCCCAGGTCCGTCGGAACGCACAACAGATATGAATGGATGCAGGTAATCAGACAGGATGCTAACATACGTGTCACCTGTCAGAATCGCGTTTAGCCGTGTAAGGGGTCCCATATCACTCCAACTGCACACGCCCCACAGCATTACACAGCCTCCACCAGCTTGAAAAAATGGTTCAAATGGCTCTGAGCACTATGGGACTTAACATCTGAGGTCATCAGTCCCCTAGAACGTAGAACTACTTAAACCTAACTAAGCTAAGGACATCACACACATCCATGCCCGAGGCAGGATTCGAACCTGCGACCGTAGCGGTCGCGCGGTTCTAGACTGAAGCGCCTAGAAGGGCTCGGCCACATCGGCCGGCACGATGACGTTTCCTTGAATGGTTCGCACGCTGATACTTATTGATGGCCCAGCTTGAGATCTGCAGCATTTTGCGGAGGGGGTGCACTTCTGTCACGTTGGAAGATTCTCTTCAGTCGTCATTGGACCTGTTCTTGGAGGATCTTTTTCGGCCGCAGCGATGTCGGAGATTTGATGTTTTACCGGTTTCCTGAATTCACTGTACTCTCGTGAAATGACCGTACGGGAAAATTCCCACTTCATCGCTACCTCGGGGGTGTTGTGTGCCATCGCTCGTGCGCCGACTGTAACACCACGTTCAAACTCAACCTTCCACTGTAGCAGCAGTAACCAATCTAACATTTGCGCCAGACACTTGTATATGCATTGCCGACCGCAGCGCCGTATTCTGCCTGTTTACATGCCTATATCAGTTTCTTTGGCGCTTCAGTGTAGTTACGATATACAGCACCCGTTACACGTTACAATTCGGACGGTCTAGCGCCAGAGGGCTGCATATACAGACATGAAGAATGAACATGTAGAATGTTAATAATGTTTGTTTTATTTAAACAGCTTTAAAAGTTTTCACATTAAAATTTCGGAGGCATTGCTTTTCAGTGCACCCTCGTAATTGCAGAGAATATAAAATAAAGTTCAATTTTTTTACGTGCTTCATAGGTGTTCTACATGATTCCTCCCACTCTCACAGACAACATCTAAACGACAATTCAACACCATATATTTGAAGCATACGTGGGGAGCAGTAGAAACGTTCATTTTGAATTCAGAAATTGTTTCCGGCAAAGTTGGCACATTCATAATAGCTTTCATATAAACACACAAAAAAATTCGTGGGTGTCAGTCTGGATATTTAACTACTCAAGAGAAGAACACAGCGTCTTCATGTGAAGCGACCGATCCAACAACTAGGAAGATGCTGATTGATGAGTGTACGAACTTCCATAACTTAAGGCGCGGGTGCTCCATATTGCTGAAAGATGTAATACGTGGAATTCATATTAAGGTGTGACATCAGCCATTGCTCAAGCATGTTCAGGCAAAAATTTGTTGTAACACTCAGTTCAATGAAAAGAAATGGACCCTACAATTTTTATGCCGACATCGCACAGAACATATTAACGGTGGTGTTCAATTGCACGTGAAGGCTTTTCTGATTCCCATATTCGTATGTTGTGCTGGCTAACCTTGCCAATTACGCGGAGGCATGCTTCATCGCTAAAAATGAACAAATATTTCTTCCTCAAAGGTTTCCAGCATTACCGTACCATGCCTGTGCTTGCGCAACGATCAAAACTTTGGACTTGCTCTGTAATTCTTCTCGGTGTATCACCATGCATTAAAAAGCGATAACCATTTGTAATCGCTGTTTCAATTTTCAGTTGACCAGTATATTGTTTTGCTGATTTATGTTACAGTGAGTGTAGTAAATTTAGCACAAAAGACGTTATACGTTGCGGCAAGATTTTTGCACGAAGTTTAAATCACCAACATTCTCATCTCAATGTGAAAATATATTGTTGCCAAGGTACGTAGGGAAGAATGATATCATAGGAAAATAAGAGAAATCGGAGCTTGTACAGAACGAGATAAGTGTTCATTTTTCCCATCCGCTTTTACAAAGTGGAACAGTAGAGAAATAGTCTGACGACGGGTCTAAGAACCCTTTGCCAGGTACTAAAGTGTGAACTGCAGAGTAGTGATGTAGATGTAGATGCAGATGCAGATTAAGAAAGGTTGCTTATTCAACAGTACTACTGCTTGCGTAATATTTACACCTTATCACATTTGTTTGTTTTGATGCGATGAAAATTGTTACGTGCTTCACTTACTACTTAACAGCCTTGTTACATAGGCGTCTCTTGGTGGCGGGATGCAAACGAATAAACGTAAGACTTCATAAAGTATCTTTCGAAAACCATAACTTCATTAGTTGTTTCTTTTCTATGATATGTTAGTGAACTATAATGTAGGAAAGTGTTCCTCGAACTACACTCGCGACAGCATTTACTAAAAAAAAATTACAAACTTTAAACCAACCGATACCTGTTACGAGAGCCGTAATTGGAAGTTCTGGATATCAAAGATGAGCACATTAAATTTTCATCTTGAGGTTGAAGTTCTTCTGCCCGTATTTGCATATAAATAAATTTGTTTTTTTGAGGGGTTCTGCCTTGAACAAAACGCAATTTTTTTCCTTTTCCTTTCTTACCCAAGCATGTTTCGCTGATACAATAAGTGCTCTGTACTGTTTGTCCAGATATAAATTTGAGTTTTTAAGAAAGTATTTACAAATTTGAAAAACAGACGAAGTTTTGTGCGTATGTACTTTGTTACCACATGCTGTGGTTTTCCAGGTTTTATGTCTTGCGTTATACTTTCTATTGTTTCACTGTTTGTCATCTGCGACAGTATAGAACTTAATGTAGAGAAGTTATTTATTTCGAAATTTTATGACTGGAAATGTTCTGGTTAGTGCACACAATTTTATATTCCGGGAAAACGCAGCTGTTGAAAGGTATGATGCTAGGAAGAACTCCGCTTACTGGTGGTACAATTGTTAAGCCGTATCAACAAATGAACCTACACGATAAAAACCAAAGTACAGTGTCACCACATTTTGTGGATATTAAAATTAACAGAGGAATTTCTAAAATATACTCACAACGTTAAAAGATTGTAGGCATACTCATCGCTTCTAGTCAATATTTACTATTCAGAGAACATCGTCAATAACGTGGCGAGCGAAAGGTAAAGAAGACGTGCTCCATTCTTTAGAATTTGCCTGCATTTAAAAAGAAAAAAAGAGAATATTTTATAGAGAGCGAACGCTAAATTATTTTTAAAAAGAGGTCAGATTGGCGATATAGAATTGTCACTGCTAACATGATTAGTCGACACATGCAAATTACTATACGGAAAGCACCAGAGTGGACATGGTGATCAGACAGGATGCTTACGCGTGTCACCTGTCAGAGTCGTATCTGGTATACATGAGTGGACCTTAGGCTCCGAAAGCCCATATCGATGATGTTTCGTTGAACGGTTCGCACGCTGACACTTGTCTATTGCCCAGCACTGAAATCTTCAGCAATTCGCGGAAAGGTTGCACTTCTGTCACATTGAACCATTCTCTTCAGTCGTCATTATTCCCGTTCTTGCAGGATCTTTCTCCGGTCGCAGCGATGTCGGAGATTTGTTTTACCGGATTCCTGATACTCACAGTAACTCGTAAAATGGTCGTACAGGAAAATCCCCACTTCTTCGCTACCTCGGAGATGCTGTGTCCATCGCTCGTGCACCGCCTATAGCACCACGTGCAAACTCACATAAATCCTGATAACCTGCCGCTGCAGCAACACTACCCGATCTAACAAATGCGTCAGACATTTGTTGTCTTATATACGTGTTGCCGAACGCAGCGCGGTATTCTGCCTGTATACGTATCTCTGTATTTGAATACGCATGCCCATACCAGTTTCTTTGGCGCTTCAGTGCCTATTACTATAAAATACGGCTAAGAACCGCGGCCCGCAAGAATCCTTAATTCGGACCGCAGTTTGACGACCACTGGTTTAGGGTATTGCATGGCATGTATTGTAAGTAGGCTGTTTAGGTTTTTATGTTGGTAACGCCGTTAACGCTCTATATGAAAATCACAGACTGCGCTGTGTGCAGTCTGTGGCTGGTGGGCATTGTTGAAATAGTCGCTATTGTAGTGTCGCTATTGTGTGTTAACAACACGTAGCGTTGCGCAGTTGGAGGTGAGCCGCCAGCAGTGGTGGATGTGGGAAGTGAGATGGCGGAGTTTTGAGAGCGGATGATCTGGACGCGTGTCCATCAGAGATAGTAAATTTGTAAAACTGGATGTCATAAACTGATATGACTTTTGAACACTATTAAGATAAATACATAGTTTGTACTCTATCAAAATCTTTCATTTGCTAATTATGCCTATCAGTAGTTAGTGCCTTATCAGGGCCATTCTTTTGTAGGGATTTTTGAAAGTCAGATTGCGTTGCGCTAAAAAAATTATGTGTCAGTTTAATGATGATCAGAATAAGTAAAGAGAGAAATGTCTGAGTACGTTCAGTTTTGCTCAGCTGTTTGAAAATCAAATAACGTAAGGGGTTTACCAGCACAGTAATTTATTAATTTTTCTAAGGGTATGTTTCAGTCTTTTAGGGATCTAGGTCTCAGAAATGTTGGGGGACCATGCACTACATGACTGAATATTCAGACGGCACAGCACCCATAGAGCCGCTTAGAGTGGCGAGAATACCTCAGGCTACAATGATCCTGAAGGTTCCTGCAACATTTTATGAGAGTCACGCCCGTCATTTCGGTGATTCCAGAGGGGCATGCCACCCAGCCTGGGCGACTACTGGTGAGGTGTCGTGGGCCCGGCAGCGTAGGGTCGCAGGTCGTCCGTCGTTATCTGCGCGTGCGTAAGCGGCGGCGCTATCTGCGGAGCAGCATTGGGTCCAACCGGCAGCCGGCAGGGCCATATCGGGAAAATAGCCGACCAGATGCCAAATAGGGGAGAGCCGGGACCGGACCCGCCGGCCTTGGCGGCGCCGTGACGGTCAGCGGTCCGCGGTCGGCCTCCAGGAAGCAGCCACAGGCTGGCGGCCGCGTCCAGAGGCTCCGCTCAGCTGCACAGCAGCCACCACCGACCCAAAGCGTTCGGCAGTGTGTCACCTGCGTCGAAACCGTCACGAACATACGGCGTCGCTGCTGGTGCATTCTATTGGGGTTGGGTTGTTTGGGGGAAGAATCCAAACAGTGAGTTCATCGGATTAGGGAAGGACGGGGAAGGAAGTCGGCTGTGCCCTTTCAAAGGAACCATCCCGGCATTTGCCTGGAGCGATTTAGGGAAATCACGGAAAACCTAAGTCAGGATGGCCGGACGCGGGATTGAACCGTCGTCCTCCCGAATAGGAGTCGAGTGTGCTAACCACTGCGCCACCTCGCTCGGTATCTACATCTATTGGGTGGATATAATTTACTTCCGCTACTCACAGAGGTCCAGTGTGGAATGTAACCGTCGAGTGGCAGCGTAACCTGGTAGGATTCTAATGTGTTAAAGGGGAACCGATTTCCGTTGGAAAAAATTAGTTCCAATTCTGGCTGCCAGATGCAAATGTGGTGCTGTGAATGCAAGAAAATATAGAAAAGTTTCCCTGTGTAATAGATTAGGAAGGGGACGTGGGGAGAGGAGGTCAAACAAATTACAAAGGCATAATGTTAATAATAAAATCTACTACCCCTTACAGGATTTGTTCAATACGGAGATCGAAGACGTCGATGAGATGCTGTACAGCGCCAGATTTGCACCTCGTGGCCAAAATTGGGACTACTTTTTTTTATAGCGTAAATCAGTTCCGCAGTAATGCATCAGTATAGCTACTGAGTTTCGCTGCCATACGATAGGATTACAGCCCAAACTGGACCTCCGTGAGCAGCTGCACTTTAACCCTCTGCCCAGAAGGTGGCTTGGAAGGACAACGTCGGGTGTAATCCCATCTGGGTAGTACGTACCACGAGACAGGCGACCCGTCGAGTACTGTAAGCGTGACGGGCTAGGAGGATACAGTAGCTGGGGATAAGACCTGAGCTACATTCCAGATGCGCACTAAGGCAAAAAGGGTGGGCGGGTGCTGTTCCACCCCCCCCCCCCTTGTGGGCAGAGAGTTAATTATAGCCACCCGGTACCGCTGTGTTCCTCCGTATGCAACCTTAGTGTGTATGACGGAGGGTACTTCTGGTACCAGTAATATTTACCTTCTGCTCAGTCCTGTTCACGAATGGTGTGTGAAAAAAAAACGACTGTCTGAAACCTCAGAATTAGCTCTACTTTGATGTTTTCATTGCCGTCATTTCGCGAGGAAGTAGTATATTGTCCAACTATTCTCGGAATGTGAGCACTCAGTGAGACATTACTGTTTCCCAATGCGACTGTTAAGTTTGAAATTTAGTTGAAACGTGCCTGAGACCTTCCTCTGTACTGGTGCAAAAGCATGGTGCTCTGCGACGTCACCCTCGGACTCGGCGACACTTCAAACAATAAGGCGTCGGCACGTGCGAAAGAAAGCCCAGATCTCAGACGTAACGTGGGTTAATGAAGTCTCATCGGCACTAAATTTTACCACAATGCTGCCCAACGCCACCGTGGACGTATCACACAATGGAAAGGTCGTCACATTTCACTTCTCCTTCTGATGTCTCTGCGACGGAGGTCAGAACTCCGATACGCAGGCTTGGAATATAGCGCTGTTCTTATGCGTTAGGTTAGGTTAAAGCGTTGCAGATACACCACCGCTGAGAATCGCTACGTGAAGACCTTAGGGGATACACCCTACCCCCCCCCCCCTCCTCCGTCTGCCGCCCCTGGAATATTTAACCCTTCTCTAAGAACATTATTGTGGGCTAGCGACCCTATCGAATGTCCACCCCTTTGGAGTGCAGTGTGACTGCAGGTCTTGCTCTGGTGTATGAGTTGGTACCACTAGGGACCGTTCAAAATCGCTGGATGAAATCTGACACTGATCCAAAGCAGCAAAGGGTGTTCATGTTTTTTTCAGCCCTGTTGTTTCGCGCCTTCCTGTGATGTGATCATAGAGGGGTACGACCTTGACACATGTGGGAATAAAATGGCAAAGGGTCTCTTAAAGACTCCTCATGAGGGCACCAGTTCGTTAACATTCTTGATGTCAACTGCCTGCCTTTGTTGATCACTTTCGAAAGGTACCTATACAGAGACAAACTGAGTGCTATGCGCCTTCTGGCGGGCTACACTGCTGCTAGTAGGCTCGTGGAAACGGAGGGGTGTCGAGGGGTTGCCTGTCTGCAAGCTCCTAGGACTCCGTCACAGTTTGTCTCCATGCAGGCACATTTTTAAAGCGCAGGGCAGGTGGCAGCGAGGGTGTTGCCGAACTGTGTGTGTGTGTGTGTGTGTGTGTGTGTGTGTGTGTGTGTGTAGGGAGGGGGGGGGGGGGGTCTTAGAGGCAATCTTTGCCGGTTTATTCACGTCACGCATGCGTCAATGCTGCACCCCGTCGTGAACATCTCACTGGACTGCACAAAACAAGAGGGCTGTAAAAGCATAAGCATTCTTTGCTGCTTCAGATCGCTTTCAAATTTCGTCGAATAGTTTTGAACGGTTACTAGCGGCGCCACTCTGTACACTAGAGCAAAAACTGGCATCACTGTAATTACTAAGCAAACTAACCATTACTGATGACAAAATAAATACCACGTTTAAATGCGATTCCATACACGGGAATATTCGTTTGAGATTATAGAATTCAGTACAGAGTATGAGAATGGCGCTAATAACTACAGAACCATTATCCCATCTGTCTTTTTTTAATTTGCTGTATGAAATTAAATTAAACCAATTGCAACACTTTAATTATACAAACACAAGCAGCCATGTAAAGGGTCGCTAACACTTTTACAGTGTGTAGATTTACACATGAGAAATGGGCTAACAACGCACAAATTCGATTAAAGGAAAACAAAAAAATCTATGCAGACCATACGTCTGCGTGAGCGAAGCAGTGGTTCCTAAGCTAGCACCTTACGCATAATTGTAATGCTTGTATATTCTGGAATATGCTCAAGCATATTAATTACCTGTTTCAATGCGCATCAATATGTAACAACCGTTTTATTAACAACACATGGTGGACCAATTCGTGCCTCAAAGTTGCTACTATAACATAAATGCTCTCATACCTTTACTTTAACGAAAGAACAATGAATGTAATGAATGTCATAAATGATGTTCCTTTAAACCTATGTTATAGACTTATAGATATTTATAATTGCATCATTCGTAACACGAATGTTGACTGGTGTGTCAGCCTTGTCGGATGCATTTATGTAAGCGCCTCATGGTATTAGCTTGGACACCTCTTAACATCTCTGCAGATTTTGAAGTGCAAGAATGACGTATTCGTTCTTTTAACACATCTGGCTTTTGCGGTTCCGTTTCGTAAACACTGGCTTCGATATAAGCCCATAAGGAAAAAAATCCAAGGGTGTTAAATAAGACGATGTTGCTAGCCACCGAGTGCAACCACACTACCTATCCATCGTTCGGGTACTCATTGTTGAAATATTCCCTAACCCTTCGACAATAATGGGGTGGTGCACCATCGTGCTGAAGCCAGTGCCTTACAGGTAACTGAAGTAGGATGTCTTATAGGAGACGCCCAAGATTCAGCTCATGCTGTAGGCACTACAAATACAACTGACCAGTTAGTCTGGGAACCAACCAAACTCGTCAAATGAGTCTGGGAACCAACCAAACTCGTCAAATGATGTGGTCTCCAAGAATGCCGCACCATTCGTCAACAGCCTAGTGCATCTGAATGTGATGTTGTCATAACCAATGAGGAATTGCAGGAGCCCAGTCTTGTATATTGTGTATGTTGCCAGTGGCGTCACTGGCGAAATAAATAGCATTTATCTCCCCATAACATCTGCCTGATGAAATCCGGATTCACAGCTACTTTATTTACGAGATGTCTGCAGAAGGATACCCGATTTTGGAAATCGTTTCCATATAGCTGTTGGTGCAGGTGCACCTTAAATGGATGCCATTTTCGTTTCTCCAGAATCCTTTGTACCGAAGACCTCAATATCCCTAGATCCGCTGCAGCTCTTCTTTGTCCTAATTACGATGAGAAATTATTGGGCGAGATCTAATGACTTTAATCATATTAACAATAATGACCATATTATTATTATTATTTATTATTATTGTTGTTGTTGTTGATATAATATACTGCAACCTAAATGCAATAGGAAGATAAAAAATGTTCAGATGTGTGTGAATTCCTAAGGGACCAAACTGCTCAGGTCATCGGCCCCTAGACTTACACACTATTTGAACAAACTTATGCTAAGAACAACACCCGGTCCGTGACACGTGGCCACTCCGTGCGCGGCAATAGCAAGATAACACTTTCGTTAATACTACTCTGTACGTACGCGAGTGAGAGAGCACTTCGATTTCCTGCTGCTAATAAGGCGAGTACACCGTTCGCTTGTTACACATTTTTACGAGCTTCAAACAGGTACAACTTATTTTCAGTTATCTGGGTAGTTACTATTTTATTTTTGTAATTTCTTGCGTGTTTGAGTGCCTACTAGACACAACCTTTTATTTTAATAACAGTGTAGTGTACAGTATCGCCGTTGCTATCGACCCTCGTATCGTACAGGCTTTTGTTTGTTTGGTTAGAACAGCTCAGTGTCGGTTAGACCGTCAGTGAGAGAGCACTTCGATTTCCTGCTGCTAATAAGGCGAGTACACCGTTCGCTTGTTACACATTTTTGCGAGCTTCAAACAGGTACAACTTATTTTCAGTTATCTGGGTAGTTACTATTTTATTTTTGTAATTTCTTGCGTGTTTGAGTGCCTACTAGACACAACCTTTTATTTTAATAACAGTGTAGTGTACAGTATCGCCGTTGCTACTGACCCTCGTATCGTACAGGCTTTTGTTTGTTTGGTTAGAACAGCTCAGTGTCGGTTAGACCGTCAGTGAGAGAGCACTTCGATTTCCTGCTGCTAATAAGGCGAGTACACCGTTCGCTTGTAGGGTAAACATAGTCATGTGTAGGGACTGTGGTTGTTGTGAGCGGACGAAAGGAGAATTGGCCACTCTTCGGGGGCAGGTGGAGGCTTTGTCTGTTAGGCTCATCGAGCTCGAGGCGCAGGCGTCGGCTCGTAGTGGCGTTGGGGCAACTGTGGTGAGACCTATGCCTACTTCGGTGGCCTTGGAATCGCATGGAACCCCTGATGTCGCTGCGTCTTCCGGCAGTGAGCATCTTACCGGTCAGCCATCACTCCAGGGTGAATGGCGGACAGTGGTGGGCTCGCGCGTGCCTGGCCGAAAGGCGAAGGTGGGATCTGGCCGCGTGGCAGCTGCCTTACCCCTTTCCAACAGGTACGGGGTGCTTCCTAGTGGTGATGACATCGTTTCCGAACCACCACAGGATGCCTCGCCTGTTGGGCCAGTGGCCGATTTTCCGGCAAGGTCCCGACAGTCACAGATGGCGGGCCTATTAGTTATAGGGAGCTCCAACGTTAGGCGGGTTATGGAGCCCCTTAGGAAAATAGCGGGTAGGTCGGGGAAGAATTCCAGTGTGCACTCGGTGTGCTTGCCGGGGGGTCTCGTCCGTAATGTGGAGGAGGCCCTTCCGGCAGCTATTGAACGCACTGGGTGTGACCGGCTGCAGATAGTAGCACATGTCGGAACGAATGACGCCTGCCGCTTGGGTTCTGAGGCCATCCTTGGTTCCTTCCGGCGGCTGGCTGATTTGGTGAAGACAACCAGCATCGCACGCGGAGTGCAAGCTGAGCTTAATATCTGCAGCATAGTGCCCAGAGTCGATCGCGGTCCTCTGGTTTGGAGCCGTGTGGAGGGTCTAAACCAGAGGCTCAGACGACTCTGCGACTATAATGGTTGCAAATTCATCGAACTCCGTTATTGGGTGGAGAACTGTAGGGGCCCCCCTAGACAGGTCAGGCGTGCACTACACACCGGAAGCAGCTACTAGGGTAGCAGAGTACGTGTGGCGTGCACACGGGGGTTTTTTAGGTTAGAGGGACCCCCCCTTGGGCGAAACGATAAAATACCTGACGGCTTACCAGAGAGGACATTATCATCGTTGATAAAGAACGTCCGTCCTCAGAGACCAAAAACAGGAAAAGTCAACGTAATATTGGTAAACTGCAGGAGTATCCAGGGCAAGGTTCCTGAATTAGTATCTCCTATTGAAGGAAATAGTGCGCATATAGTATTAGGAACGGAAAGTTGGTTAAAACCGGAAGTGAACAGTAACGAAATCCTAGACACAGAATGGAACATATACCGCAAGGATAGGATAAACGCCAATGGTGGAGGAGTATTTATAGCAGTAAAGAATTCAATAATATCCAGTGAAGTTATTAGCGAATGCGAATGTGAAATAATCTGGGTTAAGTTAAGTATCAAAGGTGGGTCAGATATGATAGTCGGATGCTTCTATAGACCACCTGCATCAGCAATCGTAGTAGTTGAGCGCCTCAGAGAGAACCTGCAGAACGTCGTGAAGAAGTTTCGTGATCATACTATTGTAATAGGGGGAGACTTCAATCTACCAGGTATAGAATGGGATAGTCACACAATCAGAACTGGAGCCAGGGACAGAGACTCTTGTGACATTTTCCTGACTGTCTTGTCCGAGAATTACTTCGAGCAGATAGTTAGAGAACCAACTCGTGAAGCTAACGTTTTAGACCTCATAGCAACAAATAGACCGGAACTTTTCGACTCCGTGAATGTAGAAGAGGGTATCAGTGATCATAAGTCAGTGGTTGCATCAATGACTACAAGTGTAATAAGAAATGCCAAGAAAGGAAGGAAAATATATTTGCTTAACAAGAGTGATAGGGCACAAATCGCAGAATATCTGAGTGACCACCATCAAACGTTCATTTCTGAGGAAGAGGATGTGGAACAAAAATGGAAAAAATTCAGAAACATCGTCCAGTACGCCTTAGATAAGTTCGTACCGACTAAGGTCCAAAGCGAGGGGAAAGATCCACCGTGGTATAACAATCATGTACGAAAGGTACTACGGAAACAAAGAAAGCTTCATCATAGGTTTAAGAGTAGTCGAATCATAGCTGATAAGGAAAAGCTGAACGAAGCGAAAAAGAGCGTAAAGAGAGCAATGAGAGAAGCATTCAACGAATTCGAACATAAAACATTGGCAAACAATCTAAACAAGAACCCTAAAAAGTTTTGGTCATATGTAAAATCGGTAAGCGGATCTAAATCCCCTATTCAGTCACTCGTTGACCACGATGGCACCGAAACAGAGGACGACCAAAGAAAGGCAGAAATACTGAATTCAGTGTTCCGAAACTGTTTCACTGCGGAAAATCGTAACACGGTCCCTGACTTCAGCCGTCGCACGGACGCCAAAATGGAAAATATTGAAATAAACGATATAGGAATTGAAAAACAACTGCTATCACTTAGTAGCGGAAAAGCATCCGGACCAGACGAGATACCCTTAAGATTCTACAGTGATTATGCTAAAGAACTTGCCCCCTTTCTATCAGCAATTTATCGTAGATCGCTGGAAGAACGTAAAGTACCTAGCGACTGGAAGAAAGCGCAGGTCGTTCCCATTTTCAAGAAGGGTCATAAATCAGATGCGAATAATTATAGGCCTATTTCGCTTACGTCAATCTGTTGTAGAATAATGGAACATGTTTTGTGTTCTCGTATTATGACGTTCTTAGATAATACAAATCTCCTTCATCATAACCAACATGGATTCCGTAAACAGAGATCATGTGAAACTCAGCTCGCCCTATTTGCCCAAGAAATTCACAGTGCCGTAGACACTGGCGAGCAGATTGATGCCGTATTCCTGGACTTCAGGAAGGCATTTGATACGGTTCCGCACTTACGTTTAGTGAAAAAAATACGAGCTTACGGAATATCGGACCAGGTTTGTGATTGGATTCAGGATTTCCTAGAAGAAAGAACACAACATGTCATTCTTAACGGTTCAAAATCTGCAGATGTAGAGGTAATTTCGGGAGTACCGCAGGGAAGCGTGATAGGACCTTTATTGTTTACAATATACATAAATGACTTAGTTGACAACATCGGTAGCTCCGTGAGGCTATTTGCAGATGACACGGTTGTCTACAAGAAAGTAGCAACATCAGAAGACTCGTACGTACTCCAGGAGGACCTGCAGAGGATTAATGCATGGTGCGACAGCTGGCAGCTTTCCCTAAACGTAGATAAATGTAATATAATGCGCATACATAGGGGCAGAAATCCATTCCAGTACGATTATGCCATAGGTGGTAAATCATTGGAAGCGGTAACGACCGTAAAATACTTAGGAGTTACTATCCGGAGCGATCTGAAGTGGAATGATCACATAAAACAAATAGTGGGAAAAGCAGGCGCCAGGTTGAGATTCATAGGAAGAATTCTAAGAAAATGTGACTCATCGACGAAAGAAGTAGCTTACAAAACGCTTGTTCGTCCGATTCTTGAGTATTGCTCATCAGTATGGGACCCTTACCAGGTTGGATTAATAGAAGAGATAGACATGATCCAGCGAAAAGCAGCGCGATTCGTCATGGGGACATTTAGTCAGCGCGAGAGCGTTACGGAGATGCTGAACAAGCTCCAGTGGCGGACACTTCAAGAAAGGCGTTACGCAATACGGAGAGGTTTATTATCGAAATTACGAGAGAGCACATTCCGGGAAGAGATGGGCAACATATTACTACCGCCCACATATATCTCGCGTAATGATCACAACGAAAAGATCCGAGAAATTAGAGCAAATACGGAGACTTACAAGCAGTCGTTCTTCCCACGCACAATTCGTGAATGGAACAGGGAAGGGGGGATCAGATAGTGGTACAATAAGTACCCTCCGCCACACACCGTAAGGTGGCTCGCGGAGTATAGATGTAGATGTAGATGTAGATTTAAGGCATACTTGCAGTGCGTGCGATGTGCTCCAAAATACTCCATAACGTTCCAGGCAACATCGGGTTCGTCACAGATTGGGCTTTCCACGACATGTTGTATCTGGAAAGCTCCCTCAGTTCTTAAACGCGTCTCTTTACGTCTGAAAACGTGCTCAGTAGATAGACGTCGCGTTGGAAAACGTTGTGAGTACAGCCTTCAGGCTCATAGATAAGGCTCGTATCGGTGTAGTCTTCGCAGGAGTACATTGCAGTTGTTACCTGTCTGGCTGTAAGACCTGCCTAACTACCAACAGATGGCCACACGACCCCATCTGAGCGAAACCAGGAGGAAACGCACGCAGATGGCGGCAAAGCTCGCTGGAGTTTCGCTTGTACGTGCACCTCCCTTTGGACAGCAGTGACGGGGCAACTCACCTGGCACTGACGTTTGCGGTAAACATAGAACTACAGAGGACGGCCTGCGTGGACCACTTGGTATACAGCGCACACTATCGAGCAGTTCAGTGCTGTTCTGTTTGTACGCTGATGTTCGTACTAAACTGCTTCATTGGTAAGTGTTGTCATTGACTTTGATTTCGGATTTCGACTTGACCGTGGTTTCGAAGTGACAATGTAATTGAAAAAGATTCGCAGTCGAGCTTTTTTTCATCCAAATGATCCATCTGAGCAATAGGACCATGGTACCTCTGAGCAAAGAAACTTAGCGACATGGTTGCAGAGGAAGCCAGTCGTGGTCGAGGCGGTTTTTGAGAAGCGAACAGCAGGTGCCGTAGTGAGACGGAGAGCCGTTAAGGACGGAGTCACGACTAGAGCCCAGGGTCGCGGATATGCACGACCGGCGGTCTCTGCCCCGGCGTAACGGTGCTGCCAAGGCTGTAGCACCTCACAAAGAACTGTTCCGCTTATCTCTGCCCGCGTCAGGTTCCTTATCGGCCAAACAGCTGGTGCGCCGACAGCTTTACCTTGCGCAACAACGGGCGCAGAGCTGCACGTTCGCAGTTTGAATAAACACATATCCTTACTTTCAACAGGATGTTCGCAGCCCAAACTTAACGTTGCCAGCCTCGAGTAATACTCCTGTAGTTATTTACGCCGTCTCAGAGAGGCCCTTCAAGTAACTACACTGTGTACTTATTCGCCACAAGTTGCAGGTTTTGCTGATAAGTTAGTGTTGTTGACTGTGGCCGACCACAAAGACGTAGTTCCTCAACGTTTTGGTCTCACAATAGCACTTGAACGTGGTGTACGCCATTTCGGCGGACATTTTCCAAATCTGACAACCCTTCTTGTCGTGACGTGATAATACGCGCGATGTCTGACATTTCGAGAAATGCTGATAGATTAGACAGCGGACAAACCGTATATTCTCATTTACGAACACACAGAGCGCTCTAGTCAACTGCTGTGAGAATGCAGATTTACTTTTGCCTCCAAAGAAAAATAAAACGCATCCATCAGAAAGGCAAAACAGTCGAATCTCGTTATTTCGCGTCTCGATAAATCGAAGAAACACTACGTGTTTTGGTACACTCAATGGATCGAAGCGACTGTCGCGACAGACTACCGCGCAAGCGCACTATAAGTCAGCAGCCATTGAACACTCGATTCGATTTGTTTCGTGAACTGTTGAGATAATTATTTCGTCACTCTACTATTCGCCATACTCCTGCGTTTTTTCAGCAATGCATAGCTTACTACAGTACACACACCAGTTGTAGAACTGACTTCCAAAAAGTACAAGTGTTCGGTTGTCGCAGGAAACAAGTAGCTTTAAACGCTGTGGACTGTTGTGTGGAAAAAAAGGGCATGAAACGAAAACTTTCGACAGCCCGTCATCCACGGAACCGACAATAATGAAGCAGAAAGATGGGATTGTTGAAAACTTATAATAAGGACACAGGAGATGAGATCCCGCGTCTAGAAGAATGCTTACTGAAATGGCTTCACCAATGCAGAGAGCGTAGCATACTGTTCAGGGATTATATGTTTAAAAACAGGCTACGTCATCCACTGTTAGTCTGGACATTGAAGAGTTTGGCGCTAGGGAAATAGGTATGTGAATTTCGTTTGAAATGTTAACAATCAATACATAATAATTAAGTAGGCACAAAATCAAATTTCTTTCCATTTGAGTTCGACTTATTACTTTATGATTCCTCTGGTAAAGAAATACGCATGACATTGGAACTACAGTATCAGTTTTCAATTAGACCCTTATTTCGACTTTTTCCTACCGAGATCAGTCAGTCTTTCATTAAATCGAACTTCCAATTATTGGAACTATTGGTTAAGTCTCTTGAACATCGAATTATCGAGCGTTAGCTGTCCTTGCAAGAGCATGGCTGTAGAGAACTTAACTCTTCTCTTACTGAACAAGACCTGACTTTTTCGTTCACATAACGTACATGTCGCTTACACTGGCAGTGTTAACATCTGATGTCGTTTATACGGAGCACATGTGAACTGCGCTAACACTTTATATGATTTATTGTAATGACTGCAGAGCACACATATTTCACTGTTTCTACTATCTTTCACGTTATCTTTCCTTTGATTCTATTCACATATCTCTTGTCTGGGTTTTTTTTTTTTTTTTTTTTAAATTCGTCACTTGTGTGTATTATGAGCGTAGCTAGCTGATGTGTACTGTACATACCACTGTTGAACATGGTTGTATTTGGTATGTTTAGTCATTTATGGGTAGTATGTATCTTTGAACCATTTGATGTACTACTTTTCTTACAGTGATGATAGTTATAAAAATCGAAATTGGTGAAGAATGAAGCTGAATGTGTACATCTGCTGGCTAAAAAAAACGCTTTTCGTCAAATACTTAAGAACTGTAGTAAGTTACTTATATAAAATAGCAATTACGTAAATAAGGAGATGAAGCTGTCCTCAGTCCGAAGGCTGTCATGCTCGACTAGGCATCCTCCTTGCCTTCCTCCGACTTCAAACTGACTTACAGTGTAAAGTGGATTCAGGACCACGTTACAAGCGGGCATGTTTCACGTTAACAACAGTCGCCAAAGATGAAAGGAGTGACGTGTGACCAAAACTTGAACCTCTGGTTTTGCAGTCTCACAGTCACTTTGCTACTAACCAACTACTATTAATCATGCTTCTACTGTTTTTTCACAGCTCATGTGTGGAGAACGTCTGATAGCATTAAAGCATCTTCACCTGAAACCACACTGTAAAATAGCTTTCACTTGATCGTCAGATGTACGACTTTACATTGGTATTAGACAGAGGGCATTTCCAAATCCAGGTGTCTGTAACATTCAGGCCATGGGATGTGACCTAAATGGAACAGTGCCTCAATCGGCTGTCTTACAGTTCAGCTTGAGCAATAAACTACTGTGCATTGAGTGTTGTATTTGATACGTTGGAAGAAGTTTACTGATAACCTGATTGCACATCAGCTTATATATTGCTCCTTACATATCGGAAAAATTAAAAGCAAGAGCGTCAAAATTAAAATGCAATGGGAATTCCGATGTTAAACGATGAAGAGAGGCGGATAGGTGGAAAGAATACAATGAAGGTCTCTATATGAGGGCGAGAACTTGGTGCATGACGTGATGGAAGAAGAAATGGGAGTCTATATGGAAGATATAGGAACTGCAATATTAGAATTAGAGTGTAACAGAGCTGTGGAAGTCTTACGATAAAATACGACAGAAGGCATAGATAACATTGCTTTAGAATTTCTAAAATCATTGGGTAAAGTAGCAACCAAACGACTGTTCAAGCTGGTACGTAGATCTATGACACTGGAAACATTCCATTAGACGTTCGGAAAAATACAATCCCCACGATAAATTAGAAAACCGTAGCATTCTCAGCTTAAAAGCTCATGCATTCAAGTGGCCCACGAAAATAGGAAAATGAAACAGAAAATTGAGGACCAGTTGGATAATATCAGTTCTGCTTTAGGAAATGTAAATGCTCCAAAGAGGCATTTCTGGCGTTGCCCTCTACAATGGACGCAATACTGAGGAACTATCAAAACACTTTCACTTGATTTGCAAACCTAGACAAAGCGTTCCATGCTGCAAATTAGGGCAAGATGTTCAAAGCTCTGACGCGATCTTAGGCGTCTTGTCACAGTCCGCGCCCCCCTCCCCCCTCTCCCCCACCCACCCGTCGGAGGTTCAAGTCCTCCCTCAGGCATAGGTGTGTGTGTTGTCCATAGCGTAAGTTACTTTAAGTTAGATTAAGTAGGGACCGATGACCTAAGCAGTTTCGTTCCGTAAGATCTTACCACAAATTTACAATTTTTTTCTAAGTTGTCGGAAAAAATAGGCGTAAGCTATAAGGAAAGATGGGTAATATACAGTAAGTAAAGAACAAAGAGGGAACAATAAGAATGAAAGATCAAGAACGAAGTGCCCGGATTGTAAAGGGTGTAAAATAGGGATGCAGAGTCTCGTCCCTACTCTCCAATCCTTATGTTGAGGAAGCAATGACGGAAATAAAAGAAAGGCTCAAGAGCGGCAATAAAATTCGGGGTGAAAGGA
This sequence comes from Schistocerca serialis cubense, assembly GCF_023864345.2. Classification (NCBI taxonomy): domain Eukaryota; kingdom Metazoa; phylum Arthropoda; class Insecta; order Orthoptera; family Acrididae; genus Schistocerca; species Schistocerca serialis. The sequence continues at coordinate 499,114,364 of NC_064641.1, read as the reverse complement.
TATCAATGACCACATTGCTATTCTCAGCGAAAGTGACGATGATTTGCAAGAATTATTGGATGGAATAAACAGTCTAATGAGGACAGAATGTGGATTGAGAGTAAACTATGCAAGGCAAAGTAATAAAGAAATGTGGTTAGTGATAAACTTAACATCAAAATTGATGATCAGGAAACAGATGAAGTGAAGGAGTTTCGCTCCCTTGGAAGAAAAATAAACGTGGCGGTTTCAGCACGGAGGACATAAACAGCAGACTAGCACAGGCAAAGAGCGCTTTCCTGGCCGAAAAATTTCTATTAGTATCAAAACATCGACCTCGATTTGAGGAAGAATTTACGAGAAAGTGAGCGTAGCATTGCATGGAACTGAATCACCAACTGTGAGAAATCTGTAAAAGAAAAGAATTAATGCGTTTGAAATTTGGTGCCATGGAAGTACACTGAAAATTAGGTGGACTGATAATATAAAGAGGAAGGGAGTTCGCGTAATGGGCGAAGAAAGGAACATACAGGAAACACTGACAAGAAGAAGGGATTGGACACAAGGAATAACTTCCATGCTACTACAGGGAGCTGTTGAGGGTAAAAACTATAGGAAGACAGAGATTGAATTGTATTCAACAAGAAATTGAGAACGTAGGATGCAAGTCCTACTCTGAGAAGAAGAGATTGGTAAATGAGAGGAATTCGTAGCGGATTGCATAAGGCCAGTCAGAAAAAAAGTGATACAGAAACGCGCAATAGTAAGGATTAATAAATATACCTGATTTAGATTATTTTGTGTAGAAGTGAACGGCTGAGACCTGTAAACATTGTACTAGTACAGCAGCAGCGCGTTTTAGGTGGCTTTAGAAATGCTTTGGCTGAGTTTGTATACATGGTCTCAGACATAAAAAGATGATTATAGAGTCATACAAATAGACCAACATAGCTACACAATTCTTATTGCAGGATTCTAACGGTTGTAGAAGGGACTTAGTACATAAAGTTTTGATATGAAACCATGTCCGGAAATGTACAGTTTCGATACAAAATAAATTTGAAGATCTGATCGCTTTCAAATTTCGGACATGGGAAATTTTATCAACCCAAGTCACGTCTACAGCCCCCAGGAGCCTGCAATAGGAATAGTGCAACACCACATATAGTTTTCTCCGCACATAGCACAAATGTTCGCTAATGACATTCATATTTCTAGAACGAATTTCACTCTGCAGCGGAGTGTGAGCTCATATAAAACTTCCCGGCATATTAAACTTTTGTGTCCGACCGAGAGCACTTGTCCGTGGAAGGCAAGGATCCAGAGTCCGAGTCTCGGTCCAGCAATCAGTTTTAATCGACCAGGAAATTTCATTCATTTTACTATTGGCATACGGTATGGTAACTGTATGAATGTTACAAGCAAACAAATTGGCGTGTACTGAGAAAGCAGAATATATAAAATACCGCTGTTGAAGGGGTATGTTGGCCTGACAGTATTCCGGCAAAAGTACGGAAAATCTACAGCATATTGGGCAACTTGCGTCAGTATATACATAACAACATGACACGTTTTCATTTACATTAGATTACATTAATACTTGTACCATAGATCATGAATATAACATTTCTGAATGATGTGGAACGTGTCAGTGTAACATAAGTTTTCTTTACACAAAATAATTAATTTTTTACAGTTACTACTTCACATCTAAAAATTGATCTAGTGAAGAGAAGGAGTTGTCATTCAAAAATTCTTTTAATTTCTTTTTAAATGTTAGTTGGCTGTCTGTCAGACTTTTAACGCTATTTAGCAAATGGCAAAGATTTTTGTGGCAGCATAATTCACCCTTGTTGTGCCAAAGTCAGATTTAACCCAGAATAGTGAATATCATCCTTTCTTATTGTGTTGTAGCTATGCACTTCGCTATTATTTTTGAATTGAGATGGATTATTAACAACAAATTTCATAAGTGAATATATGTATTGCGAAGGTACTGTGAATATCCCGAGTTCCTTAAATAAATGTATGCAAGGTGATCTTGGGTGGGCTCCAGCTATTATTCTCATTACACTCTTTTGTGCAATGAATGTTTTCTCTTAATGATGAATTGCCCCAAAATATGATGCTATATGAAAGCAGTGAAATGAAAATAGGCATAGTAGGCTAATTTACTGATATGTTTGTCACCAAAATTTGCAATAACCCTAATATCAAAAGTAGCTGAACCTGACCGTTTCAGCAGATCATCGATGTGTTTCTTCCAATTCAATTTCTCATCAATGCACACACCCAGAAATTTTTAATATTCTGCCTTAGCAACAGACTTCTGTTCAAAGTCTATCTTTATCAATAGCGTTTTGTCGATTCCTGTACAGAACTGTATATATTGTGTTTCCTCAAAATATAGTGAGACTCCATTTGCAAGGAGCCACTTAACAATTTTCTGAAAGACATTATTTACAATTTCCTCTGCTGATTCTTGTTTGTCGGGTGTGATTACTAAGCTTGTATCATCAGCAAAAAGAACTAGTTTTCCATCTTCATGAATATAGAGTGGCAAGTCGTTAATATATATTAAGAACAATAAGGGACCCAAGACTGAACCCTGTGGGTCAACATTCTTAGTACCTCCACAGCTGGGGGATGGTGCTGATTTTTGCAGACTATCTGTACTGTTAATTTTACCTTCTGCATTCTCCCAGTTAAACATAAATTAAACCATGTGTGCACTGTCCCACTCATACCACAATACTTGAGCTCATCAAGAAGAATTTCATGATTCATACAGTCAAAAGCCTTCAGAGATAACAAAATATCGCATTGGGTTATGTTCAGGTATTCGAAGCATTAATATTTGATCAATTAAAGCATATACAGCATTTTATGTTGAAAAGCCTAACTGGAAACCAAACTGACATTTTGTCAGTACTTCATTTATACAAATATGTGATAAAAATGAAACACTGACAAAATGTCAAAACTATCAACATATGAGAGATGCACAGCACCACACATATAGGACAGACAAATAAGTAAGCACATAAACGTGTGGACTCGGGCTAGGTTAGGTGCAGGTGGGTAACAATGCAGAAGAATCAGAATAAGCACGCACCAGAGGCGCCCCTGCTGATGCTCTGCGCGATGGCCAGCGTGTCGGTAGGCGGCGACTCCTCCGTCACCATGTTCTCCTTGTCCTCTTCGTCCATCCTGAAACAACAGGCAGGCGTTCAGGACAGTTGCGCGTGCACACACGAAAATGGTTACCTTATATTTCATACATATAAAAATTTTCAAATTTTTCAGTCACTTTTGGAAACTAAGTATCAGAAATAGAAGGAATTCTAGAAAATTACAACGATACTTTTAAGTTCCTTGCAAGAATGGGTTTGCAGGAAACATTCGAGTCTGGAAAAGGCACAGATTCACAGGCTGTCGACTACAAATCTTACAGGGTTCGTGAGTCCACAAGTAAAAATTGGCAATACCACACGATGTTAGTAAGGCAAGACGGACGAGGAAACACACTCCACAGAGAGAGACAGAGAGAGAGAGAGAGAGAGAGAGAGAGAGAGAGAGAGAGGGGGGGGGGGGAGAGAGAGAGAGAGAGAGAGAGAGAGAGAGTGGGGGGGGGGAGAAAATAATAATCTTTTTTCCCGAAAATAGGCAGAAGTGACTGAAAGAAACAACACTGCCCCCATTTACATACTCACGTATCCACAGTCAGCTGATCTCAGTTGTGACCTGAGTGTTAAGTGACAGACTGAGGATGGTGAGTGCACACATCTGTAATGCGCTGTGTAAATTTTAATTTTGTCGAAGGTGAGAGTGCTGATAAATCAGTTGCATGGAGTAAGTACTTCTCAAATTTTGGGACGAATGTTCTCAAATGGCGTATCTCTCTGAATTGCAATTCGTAGTTATGCTAAAGTGCTACACACTGAACCCGCCTAGACAGCTGCCCACGTTAGCAAGCCACTTCCAGCAGGTGCGAAGGCCCCGAATAGAATCCGTCTGGCTTGTGTGTCGGCCAGCCTGAATGTGGTTTGTAGGCAGTTTTCCACTTTCGAAGGAGCAAATACCAGGCTTGTACCCTCACTCTGTCGCATGAATTACAGTAAATACAGACAGGTTTTCCATCCCGGGTTAATGTTGTGGCGACAGAAAGGGCATACAACCACCTCTTAAATTAACCACGCCAAATCCAATAGAAACCATGCAGACACCGCATAGATGCGGGACTAAGGCACAAGAGAAAGAAAAAGAAGTACTACTTCACACTTGTGTTAAGAAATTATTATTATTATTATATTAAAAACATTTTATATGTTTGTTATGACGTATATCCTAGACATCTGAGGCATGTTGAAAGTGGATATGACAGAGGATAACGGAGGGTGGGGAGGGAGGGAGGAAAAAAGAGATTGTGAGATATAGTACCAAACTATGATCCACAAGCGACGCCTCCTTCGTTTTGTGATTCGAAATGCACATCGACGAAATAAAAATGCTAAGACAATAAAGGACTTCATTGTTACGTTTTAATTCGATGAAAGGCTATCCTTGCAGCAAAATGAAACACAGAAATTAATACTGTCGACTCTTGCTACTACGAACCTCGATAAATCGAACTTATTTGTACGTCCCTTGAGAAACCACGAAAATACGAAATAATGTTGTGTGGTTTGGTGCACTTGATAAATCGACACGATTGACATGACAAATCACCCCGGAAACATTGTAATTTGAAGTCAGCAACTACATAACATTCAATAATTAGAATTGTTTCGCCGGTTGTTCAGAGAATTGTTTCAACACTCTGCTCTTCGCGACACCCCTTTGTTTTCTCGACAATGCACAACTACACGCATAAATTAGTTGTAAAAATAGCTTCAAAGAAGAAAAGAAACGGGTTGTTGAGGCCATGACAGGCGTACTGAAAAAAAGAGTAGGATATTGCGGAAAGTTTCGGCATTTCGTCATCCACTATGTCGGCAATAATGAAGCAGAAAGATAGGATTGTTGGAAACTTATCATAACGAGACAGGAAGTGGATCCAGGTAGGTGAGTTCCCACTTCCTGAAGAATGCTTACTGAAATAGCGTAGTTAATGTAGAGAACAAGACATATCCGTCGTAGGTTATATCGAGCTGCCACTGGTTATATGCTTAAATAAAAGTCTAATTCATTCGCTGTCCATCTATGCATTGAAGGGTTTGCCGCCAGTGGCTCATCAGCTTCATAATAATGATATATCTTCGTTTTTAAGAAGATCAGCGGAGAAAATGTGATCGCTGATCACACAGCTTAGAAAAAATGAATGAAATTAAGAGTTTCCATAGGAATTACCGGAAATTTGTGGGCCTTCCTTTTAAATATTATAATAAACAAAAAATAAATAAGTAGGCAAAAAATCAACTTTCTTTTAATTCAAATTGTAGTTGTTACTTTTTGCTTCCATATGTACAGAAAAGTTATTTGATAAACTAAAATATCTAGAGGATAAAATCATGAAGTAAGAGACATGTCACAGTGCCTGTCAGTTTTTACACACAACAGATGAACGCAATTATCTCAACATATTCGAAGAAGTAGAAACTGTTACCCACATGTAAAAAAGTACACGTAATACTGCAAATGAGGAAACATAGCTAAGAAACAAGAACTTTATCTATCAGTTGGCAGATATCCTCGTTCAGGGACAAAATTACCTCTGAATCTACACACAACAGTATTTTATTCTAATTGCATTTTATAAAGTTTTATTTTAAATGAATTGTATTTTATATATTTATTATTAAGAAACGAAACAAAGTAATTAGATAAAACGATTATGCTCATCACCTATAGCTCGGAGGAATAAAGCACACGACCGGAATATTTGAGATTGAAACAGAATACGCCGGCCGCTGTGACCGAGCGGTTCTAGGCGCTTCAGTCTGGAACCGCGCGACCGCCACGATCGCAAGTTCGAATCTTGCCTCGGGCATGGATGTGTGTGATGTCGTTAGGTTAGTTAGGTTTAAGTAGTTCTAAGTTCTAGGGGACTGATGACCTCAGAAGTTAAGTCGCATAGTGCTCAGAGCCATTTTTGAAACAGAGTACGTCGCTGGTATTATAAAGCACGATACCTCATACAAAATACAATGAAGACATGCTGAAAACTAGCTAAAAAATTTTAAAAAATGCTTTAAAAACATCCGCAAAAATTCTATGCAGACAAAAAATTATAAATTACGTGTATGCACTGGACAAAATAATGCAAGATTGTAACACTCACAAATCCCACAACAGACAGTACTATGCACTGACTGACAGTTACGTTGGTTCTTCGTAGAATATTTTATACCTTTTGAATGAAAACATTTATGTAGAATATTACAGCGGTACTTCGTGAGTTTTCATTCATAATTTAGAACTATGTATTGTATTACTATGTGTCTTCTATAGGACCACTGAAGATAGGCATGTATGCCGATACCGGTCAGGGTGAAATAAAACAAACAAGTAGCCTTTTCTACACAAATAAAACGTGTTAACGAACACTATCGACACCACGCCAGGCATTCTACGTCCAGAGGTTGGTAGTAATATCCTGTCGATCTGCAGCCGGCTCGTAGGCACACCCTCTGATGCAACTGTGAATAGCACCACCGCCCAGCCGGCTTATGGGGTCAGCGCACGTTCAGTACTTATTGACGATATTTATTTGTCGAATCTTCAATATATGGAAGCGACCATCACACCAACAGTAACATTGGCGAAAACTGTCAGCTGAAAACGCGATTTTACAAGATTAATGTGTCGAATAAACTGAAGAAAGCGTGTGCTGCAGTTATATAAGCCACTGCTTGCAAGCAACAGTAAACAACGGAAGTAAATGAGTCCGGGAGAGGTAAAAAAAAGAAGCGACTGATCACATGACAATTTACTGACTGTAGTCAGAATTACGTACTCGAAAGATCTCATAAGTTATCTCCCTGCATCATAGAAGTTATTAATGCTGTTATGAAATAAAATAGAGTAGCAAAATACGTAAATGAGAGAGTCAACCGCAGTCGAGGAGAGATTAAGGGTACTGAGATTTGTGGCGATAGGCAGGTCATCCGAATTCTCCAAGTTTAGCTCTGTGACATCGGAAACCACAGTTAGTAAAATTCTATGGAAATAATTCTACGGAGCAATTGTATCTGCATGGCAAGGATATGGTAAGGAAACTGATGTAATACCTGTTTTTACGTTTTGTGTTAATTTGGTAAAATTCAGATGCATTTCACAGACCTCTTACTAATCTTTGCAGATATATGATGAATTTTTCGAGGTGGAAGCGTTTTTTCTAACTGCTATGTAAATCACCAACCTATAATATATTTTCAAATTAATAAAGTAAACATGGTCCTACGTTGACGATCCTAAAATGCTAAATACTATGTTTACCCTTGCATAGGCTTATTAAAACTACGTTGGAAATTGATTTTGACACACCGGTTTCCGCGAGATCACCGAAGTTAAGCGCTGTTGTGCGTGTCCGGCACTTGGATGGGTGACCATCCAGCTGCCATGCGCTGTTGCCATTTTTCGGGGTGCACTCAGCCTCGTGATGCCAATTGAGGAGCTACTCGACCGAATAGTAGCAGCTTCGGTCAAGGATACCATCATAACGACCGGGAGAGCAGTGTGCTGCTCCCACGCCCCTCCTATCCGCATCCTCCTTGAGGATGACTCGGCGGTCGGATGGTACACTCGTGGCCTGAAGACGGAGTGCATGTGTTATGTACCAAGGAGAATTGAGAACATAACTCCGGGTGGCTGGTTCATGAAGCTGTGCCAACATCTAAATGCAGAATATTGTCAAAGAGTCAACACTTGGCCTTACACGTTCAGTATGTATTGACAATATTGAGAATATTTTGAGTGCCATCAGTACTGTTCGTCAGTGTTTCTTCTATTGACAATAAGTCAGTACGCGCCCTGAGACTTACAGTACACTGACGGTCTTGGATTATTGAACGTGTGAGGACCCCTTTAAGGAGTCGCAGCACCGACGCCAGCCAGCCTAATCGTGTTCACTTGGAGCCTTCGCAGTGTTACCATCTTATCTCTCTGTTACTGGAATTGTTTATAAAGAACGTGTCTGGACAAGTGCGGAATACTATTTGGACTTGCAGAAGAATGTTAAGTAAACAAAGTTACATACATATTACGTGAGCCAATTGTTTTGCTCTCTGTTTCCGCACCCACCTATTCCTTGGCATCCACCCCTAGATCGACCCAACACAACGTGTTCGTCAACTGCGGGACATAGTGAATACAAAAAGAAATATATACATTATGTTACTGAAAGTACATTACTATTTTACTTGTTTTTCGACTTTTTGCTGATTCCACCTTGAAGATCAAAACTTTCGTTCAATCGAACGTTCAGTTATTGTTAGATCCCTTGGAATTATCGAACGTCGAACTGTGAAATACCGAATTATGTGAAGATCTATGGAAGCGACGTTCGCCATTGGTGGAGACGCGTGTGCGCAGTGTGGCGCGGAAGTGTTGCGAGGAGAGTCGCTGACCGCAAACGCGGACTGCCCCACCAGAAGAGACGGGAACGTGGTTAAAAATACGCGCGCGCCTGTGCAGCCTTGCGACTCAGACGCAGCGACAAGCAAGCCTGCAAGCCTTCAGGCAGGTGAAGGGGGAGGCGCGGCCGCGCCCTGGGGCGTTATTAGCCGGCATTGCTCATTAGGCGTGACGCACGGGGGTCCCCGTCTGCTTCTGCTACCGCTACCCGGCACCCAGGCGCCACTGTCCGCTCTGCTGTGCTCTACATTGCGTTATAACGTAGCACTCTCTTCTGTGAGCGCCGAAATAGCTCATTAGTGGCGAAAATCTAGGCTTGCTTTCCCCGTTCATTCGCCTGCGCTACGTGCGACGCAATAGATAAATTTGTCGCTGTTCAATGACTGGGAGAAAGGTTTGCATTTGTAGGTTGTGTGGGAAACAACGAGAGACGAAATGCGTAGGTAACGTCGTCCAAAGCAGAGGTTAAACTCTGAGGTCTACTTATTACGCCTGCAAGCTAGAGTACAGTATAGCAAACATATACAACACCTAGTTTCATACTAACGCAGTAATATACTTGCAGATGAAAGCAAGTTATTTGGAAATTTCTGTGTGCAATGCGTTTATTGCCTGTTAGGAGCGTATTGCAAGTCTATAGAAAAAGGATACTAACAGCCATAATTCTTCTTAAAATTGTATTACGCTTCTGGACATTAAAAATTGCTGCACCAAGAAGAAATGCAGATGATAAACAGGTATTCATTGGACAAATACATTATACTAGAACTGACATCTGATTACATTTTCACGCAATTTGGCAATCCTGAGAAATCAGTACCCAGAACAACCACCTCTGGCCGTAAAACGGCCTTGATACGCCTGGGCATTGAGTCAAACAGAGCTTGGATGGCGTGTACAGGTACAGCTGCCCATGCAGCTTCAACACGATACCACAGTTCATCAAGAGTAGTGACTGGCTTATTGTGACGAGCCAGTTGCTCGGCCACCATTGACCAGACGTTTTCAATTGCTGAGAGATCTGGAGAATATGCTGGCCAGGGCAGCAGTCTAACATTTTCTGTATCCAGAAAGGCCCGTACATGACCTGCAACATGCGGTCGTGCATTATCCTGCTGAAATGTAGGGTTTCGCAGGGATCGAATGAAGGGTAGAGCCACGGGTCGTAACATATCTGAAATGTAACGTCCACTGTTCAAATTGCCGTCAATGCGAACAAGAGGTGATCGAGACGTGTAGCCAATGGCATCCCATACCATCACGCCGGGTGATACGCCAGTATGGCGATGACGAATACACGCTTCCAATGTGCGTTCACCGCGATGTTGCCAAACAGGGATGCGACCATCATGATGCTGTAAACTGAACCTGGATTCATCCGAAAAAATGACGTTTTGCCATTCGTGCACCCAGGTTCGTCGTTGAGTACACCATCACAGGCGCTCCTGTCTGTGATGCAGCGTCAAGGGTAGCCGCAGCCATGGTCTCCGAGCTGATAGTCGATGCTGCTGCAAACGTCGTCGATCTCTACGTGCAGATGGTTGTTGTCTAGCAAGCATGCCCATCTGTTGACTCAGGGATCGAGACGTGGCTGCACGATCCGTTACGGCCATGCGGATAAGATGCCTGTCATCTCGACTGCTAGTGATACGAGGCCGTTGGGATCCAGTACGGCGTTCCGTATTACCCTCCTGAACTCACCGATACCATATTCTGCTGACAGACATTGGAGCTCGACCAACGCGAGCATGCAATGTCGCTATACGATAAACCGCAATCGCGATAGGCTACAATCCGACCTTTATCAAAGTCGGAAGCGTGATGGTACGCATTTCTCCTCCTTACTCGAGGCATCACAACAACGTTTCACCAGGCAACGCCGGTCAACTGCTGTTTGTGTATGAGAAATCGGTTGGAAACTTTCCTCATGTCAGCACGTTGTAGGTGTCGCCAACGGCGCCAACTTTGTGTGAAAGCTCTGACAAGCTAATCATTTGCATATCACATCTTCTTCCTGTCAGTTAAATTTCGCGTCTGTAGCACGTCATCTTCTTGGTGTAGCAATTTTAATGGCCAGTAGTGTATTTAATCAACTAGTTCCGACGCTTCATTAATCATCTTCAGGCCCCTATACGAAAAAATGACGCTAACGTAGCTCCGAAAATCGTTGCTTAAATAATGGAATGTTTAGGAAGAATTACGGCTGTTGGCATCCCTTTGCTATGAGTTACTGATCAGCTACAGTCCCGCATACACGTCTATATGATGGATCTACAAAAACTAAATATACGTACTGGAAGTGGTGGGGGGCTTGGAGACAGGAAATATGCAACTTACGTGTCCACTTCGAAGCGTTCAAACTGTTAAGATTAGTAGGCTGCAAGTCGAATCAACGATCGTGTGAAACTCATCTCGCTCTGTTCGTCCACGACGCTCAGAAAGCAACAGACACCGGCGCCCAGGTCAGATTGATGCCGTGTGCTTTGACTGTTAGAAGGCGTTAGATACGAGAGTACGGAATGTCAGAGCAGCTGTGTGATTGGATTGAAGTGTTCGTAGCAAACAGAACAGAGGTTTTAACAAAGGTAACACGGCGAGTCGTTCTCTACAGAGAGAAATCTTCAGACGTTAACGTATTTTCGGGGCACCCCAATGGAGTGTTGTAGGACCACTACTTTTCACAATACATGTAAATCGGGTGACTCGTGAGGAATTTTCGCACTTTTATAGTTTTAGATAATGACAGTATTTGAAATGAGTGCAGCTGTTGCGATAAGGTAGTTGTGGGAATGAAGGTAAAATATCTTCGCCCGCATCTCGTGGTCGTGCGGTAGCGTTCTCGCTTCCCACGCCCGGGTTCCCGGGTTCGATTCCCGGCGGGGTCAGGGATTTTCTCTGCCTCGTGATGGCTGGGTGTTGTGTGCTGTCCTTAGGTTAGTTAGGTTTAAGCAGTTCTAAGTTCTAGGGGACTGATGGCCATAGATGTTAAGTCCCATAGTGCTCAGAGCCATTTGAACCAAAATATCTTCAAAAATAAACCGAACGACGTGAAATAATAATCACGAAAACATCCTTGCATACATATTTCCATGGACGAAACTCCGAACAAATTTTTTTTACAGGGCATTATAATACCCCAGTATAAACGGTGTTTGTCGTAAGAATATAATCTTCGAGTACTTTTTGTTTTTCATTTTCTTTAAGGAATAGAGGCAGAAATGTTCAAATGTGTGTGAATTCCTAAGGGACCAAAACGCTGAGGTCATCCATCCCTAGACTTACACACTAACCTATGCTAAGAACAAAACACACACACACACACACACACACACACACACACACACACACACACATGCCCGAGGGAGGACTCGAACCTCCGGCGGGAGGGGCCAGGGGCAGAAATAATGGACTACCACCGTGGTCACGCTTATTATCTATGATAGTGCTGTATGAAGTTATTCTGTTAATAAGTACTTTAAAACAAATAAAATGGTTTTTGTAATAAGATAAAATGAAATATTACACTCGTGATTAGTAAGTCAGCTTTAATATAGATATGAAGCTAGGTGCTCATGATGCACTTTTGCCTACTGACTGTTAAAACTCTCTTTTATGTTAAAATTTTCCGCGGATAGTAAGTTTTGGTGCAAAATCGGTATAGAATGTCAGCCGCCGCTTAAAAAATGTTTCTAACGGTAACCCATTCGTCCCTGTATGGTTAGTATGTGCTGAGTGTGAGAGAAATGGATGTTGACTTGGGAAATAATATATGCTCAGCTAATGGGTAACGTCGGAAATATCACGAAGCTTTTCGTGGATGATGCTGTCATATAAATAGAGGTAAAAAGCTAGTAAATTGTAGCGACTTGCGAAGGCTCGACGCTTTGTGCAGGGACTGGCAGTTGACTATCAACATAAACAGATGTAACGTCCTGAGCAAAAATAGGCACAAAATTCAGCTAGTGTATGATTACAGGATTGCAAAACCATCACTGGAAGCAGTCACATCCATTAAATTTCAAGGAGTATGCGTAGATGCATAGGCAACCGTTTAAAGTGGAACGACCAAGTGAAACCAATCGCAGGTATGACAGCTGCCAGAGAGAGAGTCATTGGAAGAGTCCCCAACAAGCCTAGTCCACCCATACAGGTGATAGCTTACAAAACCCTCGTCGTTCGACCAATACCTGAATACTGTTCGACCAATACTTGAATACTGCTCGTCAGTCTGGGACGAGTACCATGTAGCATTCGTAGGGGAATTATGGCAAGATCCAAAGACGAGCACCGCGTTTCGTCTTTTCATTCCTGCGTAACAGTGTCGTTTACTATTAAAGTTCCGACAGGGTTCATTCCTAGAAGAATCAACCAGTATATAACTTCCTCCAACGTTTATCTCGCGAAAAGACCATAAAGGTAAAATTAGAGGGATTGGAACCCACTCGAAACTTCCTAAGAAACGTTCTCCCCGCGAATCATTCGTGATTGGTTCAAATGGCTCTAAGCACTAAGGGACTTAACATCTGAGGTCATCAGTCCACTAGACTTAGAACTTCTTAAACCTTGAAAGGTCTCTGTTGGATTTCCTCCATGTTAATTTCTTAAATCTGTTGTCATTTACGGCATACATTCCACTTCTGAGTTTACTGTGGTGTTTCTGACTCCATCTGGGAGGAGACTGAGCAGTGGAACGTGTTACTTTAACATATAAACAAGAACGATCTGTCACACTACTACACTTTAAAACACAGTTTATATGTAATTCATGTCACACAGTCTCATATTGAACCTACATGCGCTTTTTTTGGTTCAAATGGTTCAAATGGCTCAAATGGCTCTGAGCACTATGGGACTCAACTGCTGAGGTCATTAGTCCCCTAGAACTTAGAACTAGTTAAACCTAACTAACCTAAGGACATCACAAACATCCATGCCCGAGGCAGGATTCGAACCTGCGACCGTAGAGGTCTTGCGGTTCCAGACTGCAGCGCCTTTAACCGCACGGCCACTTCGGCCGGCTCGCTTTTTTTATATAGTGTATATGATAAGATACTGTCATACCCCTTCCCTTCTGTGTGAAAGGATGAATGAGCAAATGTATTTGTAGTTGCATGCTTGATGGTAGCAGACAAGCCTGTCTGCTAGAGAACAGTAGGACCAACGTCGGAACAGGCAGCTACGCTTTCTAAAAGAAAAGAGGTTTCTATTCTTAGTACGGTCCTGTCCGTCCCTTGTCATGTTGGTATAGGAAGCTGCCTCTGTGGTCACTTCCGTTTGTATCTGTGAAGCACCCTCGGTAGGGGCCCATGTCAGTCTGTCCACGGCGAGTGTCTGAAGTGGTAAGATCTCCGGCTAAGCGCGTCTCTGCTAAGTCCGTAGGACAATGGATTTCTTAAGTTCAGCCTAACTGAAAATTTAATCACCTTTGTTTCAGGTTTAGGTCTAAAATATCTTATGATATCTTAAATTGCAACGCAGTGTAATTCGAGTGTGAAGTTCAGAGTATCTCCCAGTAGCTGCTTTGTCACTACTTTGTGAACAAAGTGGAACCACATGTTGATGATCCGTAACTCTAACTAAGATCATCAGTCTTAAATGCGAATGTGCGTGAGATTATAATGACTCGTCTTGACAATATTTTTCAATATAGCAACTATTGTTTATGTTTCACCCACGTGGGGTGTACTTTGTAAGACCAGTACCACGTGCTTATACAATTGTTTGACCCATCAGGTTAATAGTATGACGATAGTAACCAGTTCGAGGTTTTTCTTTTGTAAATTGCGTTTCGATGTAATTTATTTTAATTATCAAAATTATTGTGGAGTTACAGTCTTTGTGTAAACCAAGTTGTGTAAACCAAGCACGTGGTGTAATCATCAAAGTAGCCCTCAGCTATTCTTTTCGGGAAGATTTCACAGACAGTTAGTATGAATTTAGTATGCCAATGTGTGGTAATTTCATGACGGACAGGATTGCGCTGCGACCGTAACTTCTTTGGCTGAAAATTGAATCGGTTGGTTGTGGTTAATTTCCTCTTACATATGTTTCAACGTTCTTCGTGTGTTATTTTATGAATGCAGTGTTGTATACAGTCTCCCAATCTTGGCTCCATATTTGATGTGTTCCGTAAGACTACAAACCCACATTTTCACAATCCTAAATAAGGCACCAGTTTAGTTATGAATCAAGTTTAATATGCTGAAATTTTAACGGAACAATGATCAATGTTAAAATAAATGTCCGAATATAAACTGATTTATTTCTTTTTATTTAAATTCTCTTTTTATATATGTATCACCGGTTGTCGTAAGATGACTATTAAAAGATTATAATTAATGTTAGTCTGGTTGGGAATTTGGTAAGCTAGACTGGATACCTGGTGAAACAGTTGCTCAGTAATGTAGATAGCTCACAGCTTTTAAACCGCTTTCATTGTCTTGAATATCAGCACCGCTTTCAGAACAACATAATGCATCAACATTACAACCTGACTAACCTAAGAACATCACACACATCCATGCCCGAGGCAGGATTCGAACCTGGACCGTAGCAGCAGCGCGGTTCCGGACTGACGCGTCTAGAACCGCTCGGCCACAAAAGCCGGCATTCGTGATTGGAAAAGATCGCAAGTGACAGCGATACAGAAATTACTCTCCACCACACGCCGTAAAGTGACTGGAGGAGTGTAAATGTACATCGCACTGAGGGTCAATGGAACAGCGACATAAAACAGTGGTTCTGTTCACACCAGAGGGAACGTCGGCGTAAAGTCGCGTCACTCACTCCTGCATTCAACGATGACAGAAGGGCAGCAAAATAGTATCAGCATTAACGAACTAGGATCGGTAGTAACGGCCAAAGCAAAAAAGAAGATAGGTAAGGGGCGTTTTTGCCAAGGTTGATACAGCAGATTTTACACAACTACTTGGAACTGAAAGAATAGGTAAAGTGTTGTCCAGACATTTCAAAACGAACTATATAATACGATATTGCAGTCCTGTGTTATTCTGAAATACGATGCAAAGTTCCTTTGAACATATATGCACCGGCAAGCGACATTCATGTAAAATGTTCCACCCGTGCCGGCCGGTGTGCCCGATCGGCTCTAGGCACTTCAGTCTGGAACCGCGCGACCACTACGGTCGCAGGTTCGAATCCTGCCTCGGGCATGGATGTGTGTGATGTCCTTAGGTTAGTTAGGTTTAAGCAGTTCTAAGTTCTAGGGAACTGATGACCTCAGATGTTAAGTCCCATAGTGCTCAGAGCCATTTGAACCATTTTTTTGTTTTACCTGTACGGGAATATAAACTACGTAATGGATGTACGAGAATAGGTTGTAGACGCGTGTCTGACGAGATATGTAAGAATGGGTGTCGCCCTGAGTCGTGCACGGATAGCCATACCGTAAGGTAACTACTCGCAATTAGCGAGAAATCCGGGTTCGAGTCCTGGTACGCCACGAATTGTCATTATCGTCATTCCATTCTACAGCCCGACGGTAGTCCACATTCGCGAACACATTTACGTTACGCTCAATATATATTTACCCCTGACGTACGAGTATTTGCGAACATATTAAGCAACACTTAGAAGCCAGTACAAAGAGCCTTTTTACTTTATTCTTTGCTACTTCTTTATAATCATTCATAAAGTAAACTGACATTTTTCACTGTTTTAACACTTAACATTAAAGGACTTACTATCCACTGCTCTTCTTTTTTACGGACAACATAACTGCTGCTTTGACTTTTATCGTTTTCAGATATTTGGGTTGTTTTTGCGATAACACATTCCCGGGAAAAATGTGAAGTCCTGATGCATCCTTCGCGAAATATCATGAAAACAAATCAAATAATGAAACACAGGTTGAAAAGTGATTAAAGCACAAAATCCAGCACCATAGCATGAGAGCGCCTAGCGAGAACTGGTTCACACGCGAACTTAGAGGAACACTTCAACGTCATAACTTCCTTCCCCGGAAACCTTGACGGTGACGTTGCGTTCCTGTGACGACCTGTGTGAATCCCGCAATTTGAAATGCATTGTGGAATTTTCTGACTTTCCGGTCCGTGGCGTTCAATGTGAATAGAGCTTACGAAAGCACTTTTTTAAATGCAGTAAAGAGTATGTAAAACTTGGTACACTAAGAAAGAACGGTTCGAAAGTGTCCTTATTCCGAGGATGTGTAGAACAGTTAACGTCCGAAACAGCTCTTTTTTTTACGAACGGATGGATGTTAATAGCTCTCCGGAAATAGGCGGCAAGCGAAAATCTCCTTAAATACCTAAATACTATTTTGCCTTGGATTCATAAGCATATATATCCATACTCTGTAAGCCATCGTAGGGTATGTGGCGGAGGGTAACCTGTACCACTACTAATCATTTCCTCTCCTGTTCTACTCGCTAATACAGCGAGGGAAAAACGACTATCTATATGCCTCCGTATGAGCCCTAATTTCTCGTGGTCCTTATGCATAACGTGTGTTGGCGGCAGTACAACCTTTCGGCAGTCAGCTTCAAATGCCAATTCTCTAAATTTTCTCAACAGTGTTTCTCGAAAAGAACGTCGCCTATCCTCCAGGGATTCCCAGCTGAATTCACGAGGCATCTCCGTAACACGTGTTTTTAGAACCTACCGGTAACAAATCTAGCAACCCGCCTCTGAATTGCTTCGATGTCTTCCTTCAATAGGACCTGGACGGATCCCAAACACTCGAGCAATACTCAAGAAACCGAGCGAGATGGCGCAGTGGCTAGCACACTGGACTCGCATTCGGGAGGACGATGGTTCAATCCCGCGTCCGGCCATCCTGATTCAGGTTTTCCCTGATTTCCCTAAATCGCTCCAGGCAAATGTCGGGATGGTTCCTTTGAAAGGGCACGGCTGACTTCCTTCCCTAATCCGATGAGACCGATGACCTCGCTGTCTGGTCTCCTCCGCCAAACAACCAACAAGGAGTAGGACGTCGACGACAAAAATGTGGAACTGCCAGAAACGCATCACATTACCGTGCCTAATGCAGTGGAGGAAAACCGGGGCATTCAAAACGGCTTCCAGTCGTCTTAAAACGGATAAATACAGGTCCTGTATGGGAAAGTCCTGTATGGTTTCCCAGGGAATCTTACATCATATTCCTGCAAAATAGTCGCAAGTTCAGGTAAAGATTATGGAAATGGACACCGATCCCGCACTCTTCTCTCCAAAGTAGACCACAAAGGCTGAATAATATTGAGCTCTGGTGACTGTGGCGGCCAGGGGCTATGCGACTACTCATCGCCGTGCTCAAAAAACCGGTCCTGGACAACGGGAGCTGTGTCAAAAAGGGCTCTGTTGTCTTGGAACACAGTATCACCATTGGGGAACAAACACTGTACCATGAGATTGACTTGATCAGCCAGAACGGTCACATAATCCTTGACAGTAATGTGAACTTGCAGAGCACCCATTGGGCCCATGGGTTGTGGCCGAGCGGTTCTAGGCGCTTCAGTCGCTGCGGTCGCAGGTTCGAATCCTGCCTCGGGCATGGATATGTGTGATGTACTTAGGTTAGCTAGGTTTAAGTAGTTCTAAGTCTAGGGGACTGATGACCTCAGATGTTAAGTCCCATAGTGCTTAGGGCCATTTGAACGATTTTGGGCCCATGGACTGTCACGATATAGATGCTTAAATCATTACCGAACCCCCAGTGTTTCACTCCTGGGACGTAAACTCTGCCAGAAGTTGGAAACAATATGAAACAAGACTCATCCGATCAAATGGCTTTCTTCCGTTGCTCCACGGTGCAGGTTTTATAGCTTCGGCACCAAGTTTTCCTGTTGCAGGTATTTGAATCACTCGTGTGTGGTTTTGGAATTCCCGCTCGCCGAGCAATTCCCTGCATATGCAGTTCCCTTAGTGTTATTTTGGAGGTGACGGAGTTCGCGAGTGCGACTTTGTTCTGCAGTGAGCTAGCAGCCGTCGTTCCCTTATTTTCCGCCATAGTTCTCTTCAATAATCGTCTGTCACGATCACTCAACACACAGTTTCGTTCGCGTCATGACTTAGTGGATGATGTTTTGCCGCTTTTCCTGTATGCGGTATTGGTCTTCAGTCCTGAGAAGACCAATTCGGTATACATCTTCAATATGGTGCCTCTTGTAACATCAAACTCTTAGGTTATCTTGATTACGAAAGCTTCAACCATACGAGCACCAACAATTTGCCTACTTTCGAATTCACTTAGCTCAGACATAATGCGTTCAAAACTATGCAGAACAGTCTTCTGACCACTGACACTTGACACGTACTGAGGATATCCCAGAGGTGCAGTTCGTGGTCAAATGCAACCTGCAGGCTTGGCTTCCATCTGCATTTATGTTCAAGCGGTGTTTCCGTATTTTAGTACAATCCCTGTATCTTCTATGCGAGCAAGATCGGATCATTTAGTGATACAGTCCAGGTGTGGTAAGGTGCCTGAGCGTTCGTCAAACCAAGAACGTGTGCGTGCAGCCCTTTGAACAAAGCTGTTATCACCTTGGATGACGGGGTATTCATAGCATTCTCATCATGAAAGTACATAGAAACCGCAACACTTGTGTCACTAAAAATATGGAAATGAACATTCTTCAAGTTTCACGGTAGCCTGAACTTGTGGGCCCTAGTCACAGAACGAAAAACACTCTCAAAACGTCACAGAACCGCCTTCAGAACGAACTACGACCTCGACAATACGGGTTAAAAGTGTCACTAGGGTTACGGTGCATTCGATACATCAGCTTAAAATAGGAAAAAATCGGGACTAGACGGACGACACCACACGCTTTCAGTGAGCTACTGTCCAGGTCCTGTAGTTTTTGTCCCAATGTATACGTGCAGCTTCATGGGCTGCTGTGAGCAACGGCCTGCTCCAGATGTCCATTCCATACAGTTCCCTTCCTGCGTTCGCACGGAAACTGGTTGAGGCGGACCTAGAATTTACTGTCAGCAGCAATTTCTGTCGGGTTTCGAATACACAGTCACCGAGAAGCCTACCACGCGTCCCTGGTCCCCGCCGGTTAGGATCTTTTTTCGACCATCCACATTTACGTCTGCATGAGTACTCTGCAATTCGCAATTAAGTGCTTGGCAGAGGGTTCATCGAATATCTTCAGACTACTTTTCTATCATTCCACTCTCTAACGGGTAAAACGATACTTAATTCTTTCAGTGCGACCCCTGACTTATTTTATTGCGATGTTCATTTCCCCCTTTGTAAGCGGGCTCCAGCAAAATATTTTGGCATTCAGTGGACGAAGTTGTTGATTGGAATTTTGCGAAAAGATTTAGCTGCAACGAAAAACGCCTTTGTTCTAACGATTGCCACCCCTACTCGCGTATCATATCCGTCACACTCACTCTCATATTTCCTGATAACACAAAGCGAGCTGCCCTTCTTTGAACTTTTTCGATGTCCTCCGTCAGTACTGTGCGCTAAGGACCCCACACTGCACAGCAGTACTCTAGCAGAAGACGGACAAGCGTAGTGTAGGCATTCTTTTTAGTAGATCTGTAGCATCTTCTAACAAGAGTTCTCCCAATAAAACGCAGTCTTTGGATTTCCTTCCCCACAGCATTATCTATGTGCTCGTTCCAATTTAAGTTGTTCCTAATTGTAATCCCTAATTATTTAGTTGAATTCACATTTTTTAGATGTCTATGATTTATCATCTAACCGAAATTTAGCGGATTCCCTTTAGTACTCACGTGGATGACTTCACACTTTTTATTATTTAGAGTCAATTGCTGCTTCTCACACTGAACATATATCTTGCCTAAATCATTGTGCCATTGGTTTTGATCATCTGTTGACACTACAGGAACAGTAGAGGGCCTATAGCACTTGCCTGGGAAACGCCAGATGTTATTTCTGTTCTACTCGATGACTTCCCGTCAGTTACTACAAACTGTGACCCCTCTGACAAGAAATTACAAATATAGTCGCAAAAGTGAGACGATACTCGATAGACTCGCAGTTTGATTAGAAGTCGCTCTTGAGAAATGGTGTCCAAAGGCTTCTGGAAATCTAAATATATGGAATCAGCTTGACATTCCCTGTCGAATGCAGTCATTACTTCGTAAGAACAAAGAGCCAGTTGCGTTTGACAAGAACGATGCTTTCTGAATCAGTGTAAGCTATTTGACGACAAACCATATCTCCGAGGTAATTCATAATGTTCGCACGCAGCTGACGTTTCAACATCCTACTGTAAAACGACGTTAGCGATATGGGCCTCTAATTTATCAGATTACTCCTATTTCCTCTCTTGGGACTTTGTGTGAAATGTACAACTTTCCAGTCTTTAAGCACTGATATTTCAACGAGTAATCGGTTGTACATGACTTTTAAACCTAGAGATATTGTATCAGCTTACTCTGAAAGGAACGTAACTGCTATAAAATCTGAACCGATAGCACTGCCTTTATTAAGTGACTTAACCTGTCACGAAAACTGATAAGGCAGGGAGAGCAGTGCGCTGACCACATGCCCCTCCTTATCCGCATCCACTGAAGCCAATAGGCTGGCGAAGACACGGCGGTCAGTCGACACCGTTGGGCCTTCCGAGACACGTTCGGACGGAGTTTAGTTTGAAGTGATTTAAGCCGTCCCACTACACCGAGAATACCTGCATCTAAGTTGTTCATGTTCTTGTTAAACTGCTCTCAGTGGTTGCACTTTCATTGTAAACGTGTTGTGCAGGCCGCGTTGATGTAGCAACAAAACAGGCAACTTCATTCAGTGTGGCCATGGCCACATACAAACATGATTTTGCAGGTCTCCACGCTGAACCACTTCAGCTAGAAATGGAGAACCCCACATGAGCGCTTGCTAGCAGTCCTATCCCAGCTACAGCGCTAGAAAGTGACCATTACGCTCTTAAAACAGCATTTTAACACGTTTTTACTAGCTCGCTTTCTTGTCTGGTGGTGGCGGAGGGTACTTTGTTTACCACAATCATTTCCCGATGAGCTAGAGACTTAAAACTTTGAACACAGCTCAGAAGTCGATGACAGTGCAATATGAAACCCACCTTCGTGTCTACTGTGTGGCGGGGAGTAGTTCGTGCACCACTGCTACTTCCCCCTTTGCCTGTTCCACTTGCGAATGTTTCGTGGTAAGAACGGTTGCTGGTAGATCGATTCTCTCTAATTTTCACCTTCTAGGTCTTCTAGTGAGACAATCGTTGGAGGGAACAAAGTATTAGTTGCCTCAGGTGAAGAGAAAGTGGAATAATCCTGAAATTTACCAAATGTCTCTGTTGTAATCTTATCGTAATGTTTGAAATCGATTGCAAAATTTGATATACATGAAACTAAAAAGCGTAAAATAATTATTTGAATAAACGACTTTTTAATATAATACATTTTTAAAACGGACTGAAAAGTATAACATAATTTCTCTTAGCCTCATACAGACTCCTAACCCCATACAGATAATTCTGAAAATATGTGCTTGTGAGGTTTTAACAGCTATGGAAATACTTGTTGAATTTAAAACGCAAAACGTGGTGTGCGCGCAATACGGTCCACCACATGCGCTCCGCGTCTCTCGTTTTAAATTGTACAAGTATTTTCGTAGCTGTTAAAAATTTATAAGCAAAACTTTTCAGGACTATCTGTATGAGGTTTAGATCTATATGAGGATAGGAGAAATCATTTTACATTTCTTAGTCCGTTTTAAAAATGTATTATATGAAAAAGTTTTTTATTTAAACGATCATTTTACATTAACAAATAACTGCCAGAAGTGAAAATTGGGTTAACTTGCAGAAAAAAATCCCAGGAGCAACTGGTTATCATACCCTGGACATGTGGATTTGTAGTCCGGTATACATCCACTAAGCCACTACTCTAAAATTAGACACAAAAATTCTGTCAGTTAAATAGGAACGAAAATCATAAGACTTTAGAGCATTTCTATCAACAACCACAACAAGTAACGGAAAGCCTGTCCTTCTGAAGCCACGTATTATGACAACTGTTTCCTCTTTAATCGCTGGAGGAATTTTAATACAGTTTTCAATACCATACAAATTCGTTTATTCCAGAATATTTAAGGCTTATACTTAAAGGAAATTGTTGATGAGACACGGGGATGCAGGATTTTTCGCCAACTGAAAGCTCTCAAAAGCGATACAACGGATCGATAATTTTTTCGCTAGCTTCCTGAGCTTACATATTTCTGTATTGCACCAATTTTGTGACAGTGTTTCCTATCGCATTTTTACAAAATGGATGATGGTAGCCGAGATACACGTCTGCTTACAGCATTGGTTCAGGACAATCGTTCCACCCTGTTGTTTTTTCTCCAACTTAAAATAACAGTCCTGCATTTAATACGCAAGAAAAGCCTAACACTATTAATACATACCACTTTAGAGAAAAAATGACTTTGGTTTAAACGCTTTTAAATTTTGACTGATTTTATGTGAATATTGGTCAAAACATTAATATGTTATCACCATGTTTCCCTAGTAACTAACGTAAAATAATACGAGATAGATTCACTGAAATTCCCAAGACAGGAAAGAAAGTAATTCTGATCGGCAGTTGTAGCGTTCTCCCGGGGCGACACTCCTCCCTCACCAAAATGATCACTCTCTCCTTAGTTTACTCACAGAATACAGCAAATCTTCTAGATCTATACTCAAGGAAATACTGTAAAGTACATGGTACAGAGTGTTTGTCCCATTGTACCAGCTATTGGGGCTTCATCCAATTCCATTCGCGTATTAAGTGCCGAAAGAACTGTAGCATAAACGCCTCTACGCTGTCTCTGTCGCTGGAGGAATGGTAAATATTCCGGAATATGACAGGAGCGACCATTCGAAAGGAAAGAGTCTAGAAAACGTGGGCGCTAAAATGCATACCTTAACAGCTACGAGCACTTACTTTATCTTCGATACTGAGAAACAAATCTCTTCTACTTGCGTGCTCTCTGCTTTCCATATTTTGAGTGGTGTCAAAACTAGAAAAAAAAGTCCAGTAAGCACCGGCTCTGAAGTGCACACTTTAAGAGATGCGAGCACTTATTCATTATCGCTACTGCGAGACATCTCTGCTATTGAATAAGTGCTCATAGCTCTTAAGGAACGCATTTTAGAGCCCATGTTTGCTAGACTTTTCGCTTCCCAATATCCTATCCCTAAATATTGACCACTCCTGCCGGGACAGTCTGTATATTGTCTTCGACGATCAACGGGAATAATACTTAGGAGCTGTAGCACTTTCCTAGATTCGTTATTTGTAGCTGATTTTGAAACTTTGCAAGGAACATTTGGGGGATATTTTGAGTCTCCAAGCGTCTGCCATTTCTGATTTCACAAGACCTCTGTGAGTCTCTCCGACCCGCAGAAATTGAGAAAAAGAAATAGGAAACCGACCCCAGGCATCCCCTGTTCGGACATGAAGTACACAGACCTAGACTGAGGTCAAGAGGTCCTGGCGCGCCGAGAGGGCGAAGTGTGTTTTGGGGCTCACCATGTTTCAACTTGTCACACAGCGACCACCGTACACGTACTAAACGCTGCCGCATTGGACGAAATCGAGCAACTTACATCGTTGAGTGGCGAAGTGGAGGACCATGAAGCGTTATGAGGTGAGGTACCAGCTGACGACAGTCGCGATCCCAACTTGTACCTGGTGGTTACAATTAAAGTGCAGCTACTCGCAGAGGTCAAGCGTGGCCTGTAGTTATCATACGGCAGCTGAGCTTGGTAGATATGTCAATGCGTTAATGCGGAACTGATTTGTGCTAGTAAACAAATTAGTTCCAATAATGGCCACCAGGTGCGTATCTGGCGCCGTACACTTTTCGTATGGCGGTATGACATCCATGCTGCTGTTAGACAAGCCATTACGTGAATGAACACTATGACCATCGAGAAGGGAGACTGTTCGTTGTTAATGAAACTGTTTTATGCGGACGGCATGAATTAGTGTTGGACTGATAGAGTATTGCCAACTGAAAGGTTTGAGGGGAGGCCCGATGCCATTAAATGATTTACAGTAGACGATAATGAAATTTGAACACATGGGTGACCTTGGTGTCGCACCTGGAAAAGGAAGGCGTCCTATCCCGCAGGAAGTTATTGATGAGTTTTGTGTTGCTGTGACTGACCATGCAGCGTGTGTTCCGGGTAGTGCTCGTGCACTGCCAGTAGACTTGCCCATTCCGTGGTCGACGGTAAGTTTTGTGGTCCATTTTACTCTGGTACACGTACAAGACCCAGGCGGCTCAGCAACTGAAGGCTCTTGATCCGCAGCAACGGTCTGAATTTGCTCTTCTGTTTCTGCTACTGATCGAAGTGAACGACATGTGGCCGGGAAACATTCTCTGGAGCGGCGAGGCACATTTTACACTACAGGCTGCAGCGAATACACAGAACTGCGGCTTTTGGGTTACTGTCAAATCGAATGTTACGAATGAAGAGCCGTAGCAATCGGCGTCTGTGGTTGTGTGGTTTGGATTCTCAAGCACCTCTATTCTCGGTCCGTCCTTCTTTGAAGAGAATATACCCGGAGGACACGTCATATTTACAATGACGTCTATACGCTATCAAGACCACCTTGTACAGCATGTGATTCCTGCTTCTGGAAGAGCGCAACTGTGTGGAAACTATTGTTTTCATGCAAGATGGGGCCAACACCCAGTGAACGATCTGCTTAATGCAATCATCCACGAACGTGTTATCTCCAGAGGCTTTCCAGATGCACGGCCTGCAAGATCACCTGATCTGAATCCACGTGACTTTTGGCTCTAGAGACATCTAAAAAATGTGTTTACCAGGGACACGTTCTGTCTCCATCTGATCTGAAGGCCGTTACACAGGAACACGCTGCTCAGATTGCCTTGGAACTGCTGCGAGCAACTGTTGATCACGTCGTTTTACGAATGCAGCATCTCGTCAAGCCTCTGGTGCACATATGGAACAGCCGGCCGTTCTAGGCGCTTCAGTCTGGAACCGCGCGACCGCAGCGGCCGCATGTTCGAATCCCGCCTCGGGCATGGATGTGTGTGATGTCCTTAGGTTAGTTAGGTTTATGTAGTTCTAAGTTCTAGGGGACTGATGACCACCCATAGTGCTCAGAGCCATTTGAGCCATATGAAACAAATAGTGCAAGCCATGGTTAACGATAAAATCAACATTATGCCTTTCTCACTTGTTTGACCTTTTCTACCCAAGACCCGTTCTTAATATATTGCACATGGAAACATTTCTATGCGTCTTTCTTGCATTCACAATGCCAGTGGCCAAAATTGAAACTAATTTTTTCCAGTGTAAATCGGTTCCGCATTAACGCATAAGAATGTTTCGTTCAAATACGATAATTACAGCCTACACTGCACCTCTGTTTCGAGCAGCACTTTAATTTTTTTTCTACCCGATACATAGTGAGGGCAGTACGAGTAGCAACCACTATGCAAGAGAGGCTTTCCAGACTGTTAAGCACACGTAAGTACTAGACGAACAGAAAAAGATGTTAACCAGACAAAGTATAATTTGCTAATCATCAAAAACCCATTACGAAAATTACATGCAACTGAAATAATCATTGCGATGCGCCTGTTGACGAACAGTTGGCGTCTGTGAACCATACGCAGCTGGTTTCATTGAGCTGCCTTTTTTCTTTTAACCCATTTGGGTTCACTATGAACCCCAGCTGCTTCGCACCTCAGTGTTCGTCTGACAACCTGCGGAATTGTAGCGTAGTCAATCTATCACAATACTGAGCTTCTCTGTAACTTCTTTGCAATTCAACCATTTATCTAATCATGAAATAAATTCGCCAGAGTAACTAAGGTGTGAATGCTGTTCTGTCATTTCTTACAGGTCTTTTAATGGACTCTGCGACTACGTTAAGAGTTAAAAATGCCAAGTTGGAATTTTATTTAGATTCCTTGCTAACTTACATACCTGTCAATGCCCTCTCCCCTTCCAACTTCCCCTCGCCTTTGCAGCACACAGTACACACTGTAAATGACTGGTACACTGGTTTACAGAGTGGACGTTCAGAGAACGTAAGTTTCAATTGGGTACGTCCTGTCCTACTTTGACATAGTTCTGCTACGCGTCAGTGCCGTACGGAGTACGTTCGTAAAGCAAGGTTAGGGTTTAATGTCCCATCTTTAACGTCATCAAAGATGGAGTAGAAGTTCAGATTGTGGAAAGAAATTGGCAGTGCTCTTTCAAAGGAAACACCCCGAAATTCGTTTTAGGCGAATTAGAGAAAACATGGAAAACCTTCGTTCGGCCAAGTAAGAATCCAGTGTATTACGACAGCAACGCCTCGCTCGGTGCCATCCCTTTTTTTCAAATTTAAAGTCTTATTACGATATTTCCGTGTGGCTTATGTTCCACCCATTCCCAGTTAATCTTAGTGACAATGTCCCACACGCGCATCCTATGAAGACGTTGCTTTAAAGCTTACTGTGTGAGGTGTCTAAGCGTGACGCGAACAGGCTAGGTATTTCGCACTGCAAGTAAACCATATGACTTTAACCATACGAGAAAGAGTATGAGAACGTCGTGTTTGAAGCAACCAACTTACGAGCAGCATTAAGCAAGGGTGTCACACCAAGAAGTCGGACCTTCCGGGGTGGATATTTCGACAGAGTAACAACGCAGCGACGGCGGTCCATATATCAACTGCAGCTGCCGCACCGTTCCTGAAGCCAGTCTCATGCCTGTCACTGGCAACCACTTCCTAGAATGGCTGTTTAAGAGGACAGATTGAGGGCTCGGTTTACCCAACAGGAAATATCGCGCAACACAGAAGAATAGGAGAGACAGGCGCTGGTTCTCCGGGACACATAGTAGAAAAGCCAAGGACGCTAAACTAGTCATCACGAGCAAGGGTCACTGTTAAGGAGCTGTTGCAGCGCAGACGGAAGCTGGAGGAAAGAGGACATACCCACAGCGGCTTAACATCCACATTGTACCGTGCCCTTAACTTGGCCAGTAACTCCCCTTTAGTGCGTCAGTAGCGTCTGATTCATTCTGTGAGTTCTAGAGTCATCAGCCTCTTGACATTTGATGCGACACGGCACGACTCTCCCGTTCCAATCTCTTCAGCTCAGAGTAGCACTTACTACTACTCCTCAATTACGAGGGGCGTAATGCATTACTTTTTTGCAGAATTTTTTGTGGGACATCGTGGAGTTTCTCCCTTCAGGATATGGACAACCGTCAGCTGTGTAATGGAACGAAGACAATGTAAATTTGTGTCGGACCGGCACTCGAACCCGGATTTCCCGTTTACCATTTGGCCACCCGAGCACGACACACGTCCAAACCCAATATTCCGTATGTCGTCAACCAAGTGTCCACAACTTGTACTCGCCCATCCATTATGTATATTCTCGAACAGCTGAGATATTTTAATTGAAAGTCACTTGTCCGGTGTCCACGGATAAATACTATATTGCAGTGTGTGCGTTATTATGCATGCCCAAAGGAACATTGCGTCGTAATTCGGAATAAGGCAGGCACCACAATACATCGAATATATCGAACAATATTATCAGGTGTCCCAAGAAGAGCAAATAAGTCTGAAATGTTGATCAGGTTTTAAGAATAAAACTATAATTCGGACTGTTCCTTTTAGTGGCGCAAATTACAGAGAAGTTAGTAACTGACATCTTGTTAGGGCATTTCGGAAAGTAAAAAAGCCAATGTCTTGGTCTTTCCGCTGTGGAGTACTTCATTGAAACAGTCTACTGTTTTAGTTTCCATTGCACACAAGTTGATTTCCATTTCGTCAATGGGCGAAGCGTTGGTTTTGTTATAGTAACTATGCCGTTCTCCAAATAATTCAGGAGCAAAACCACCTCTCCGATATATTAATAGGTTAAATACATTTGCCTTACTAAAGGGCTACATTGAGACACACAGCATTTCGTTAATTATCTTATGGGTTACTTTAAAAGCGGTTTCTCTCTCAATATTTAGCGTCCATGTAGGTAAATACAAAGCAGGCGGCCACATCATCAGCAGGAAATTCTGTGGTGCAAAGGTAAATGGATGTGTGTCAGTTTTGGACGAATGAGTACAAATTACATAAAATATTTTCCCCGATTTTCCCCCACAGTGAAATGTACATCATTTTGCGAAAATGAACTACCACACTAGGATTGATGACACGATTTCAGTCTTGCACTTAACTTCATTCTGGATGTTTCCTCTTACATAGCACTTTAACCAGGAATCGCAGTATTATTGTCTCAATGCTGAAATACAGTGCTCTAGTAGTACTACACGTCCTTCTACGTTAATTTACTCAGCAATCGCTAAAAAATGTTGCAGTAAAACTTTCGCCAACTTGTGCAACTCAATTGTAATCATAAATTTGGGGTGCATCACTAGCGAGATTTAAAGCAAACCAATGACAATTTGCCATTTTTCTTTTTTCACTCGTAGCCATAGTATTTACCTATTGTTACCGTGACGTCATATTACGCTAAACAAGGCGATTCACCTAAGCTGTTCAGTTCACCTCAAAGAATTCCATAACTGTTTAAGATATAGTAATTCTGCTACAGGGAGATGAAACGTGAGAAAGTCTTCACTAAAGTACTTACAGCCTCCTTTCATAGTTACATTAATTACAGAGACATCGGTGTCAACTTCGCTTTTTCAGGAGCAACTAATGTAATTTCTACTGCCAGTATTGTGGTTGTAGAACACAATAGCGCAACGAAACTTCAGTCTTCAAAATACGATTACCATTTATGGAGTAATTACTCTATTTAATACTTACAATTTATTTGTTTTTAATATGAAAC
Organism: Schistocerca serialis cubense; assembly: GCF_023864345.2. Classification (NCBI taxonomy): domain Eukaryota; kingdom Metazoa; phylum Arthropoda; class Insecta; order Orthoptera; family Acrididae; genus Schistocerca; species Schistocerca serialis. Next base: position 499,085,005 of record NC_064641.1, on the reverse strand, counting down.
CGACTGCTGTCTTATGCGGAAGTTCGTTATTTCAAACCCAAATAATACGTAACATCGGATGAGGAGGAAACAGTTTTGCACCTACTCGATACATGTATCAAAAGAACACGGAGGTGGCAAAAGAAATGGGATATCACCTAATATAATGTCGGACCTCATTTTGCACGCCGTAATGCAGCAACTCAATGTGACGTGGACTCAAAAAAGTCGTTGGAGCCCTGCAGAAATACTGAGTCACGCTGCATCTATAGCCATCTGTAACTGCGAAAGTGTTGCCGGTGCAGCATTTCGTGCACGAACTGATATCTCGATTACTTCCCATAAATGTTCGATGGAATTCATGTCGGGCGATCTGGCTGGCCGAATCATTCGCTCAAATTGTCCCGAATGTTCTTCAAACGAATCGCAAACAATCGTGGCTTGACCAACATGGCGCACTGTCATTCATAAACCATACATCGTCGTCTGGGAACATTGTAAGAGGTCCATGATTAAAGAATTTGTTGCTAGCGCACTCGAGCTGATGTAATTTCGATGGATTGCTCACGTGCTGCCTGCGATATGTAAGCTATAAGAGAATCTGAGACCAAAGAGCAGTGTTGACTGCAGTAGGAACTGTGTGGCAGTAGGAGTTAGCAGTTGCTAGCTGTCGTGTGTATCGTGTTGGCTGGGCCGGTCGTGGTGGAGCGATGGCGGAGCCTGACCTTTTTAGTATAACGTAAAAGCAGCCTCGCGCATATGTACTATTGTTATATCAAGTCCCATGTAAATGTTTTTAAAAAATCTCTTAATAATAATCTTTCTCATAAACAGTAACTTTTGACAATAATTCATCCCAATTTAAAGAATTTACTAATTTCTCCAATCCATGGTCATCCCGATTATTGCAAAGAAAAATCAGTTGTTTCCTTTTATGTATGACAAATCTATCGGCCAGCATTGCACTGGCCCGCATCTCGTGGTCGTGCGGTAGCGTTCTCGCTTCCCACGCCCGGGTTCCCGGGTTCGATTCCCGGCGGGGTCAGGGATTTTCTCTGCCTCGTGATGGCTGGGTGTTGTGTGCTGTCCTTAGGTTAGTTAGGTTTAAGTAGTTCTAAGTTCTAGGGGACTTATGACCACAGCAGTTGAGTCCCATAGTGCTCAGAGCCATTTGAACCAGCATTGCACTGGGCTGTGCCAGAACATTTTCTTATAGGAGCAGATATATATTGCGTTATCCGGCGACCTTATTGAGGTAAGAATTTTCAAAGTATTCAGTATGATCTTTCAGGGCCATGACGCAGCACTGCTGACGTCCAAAATTTACCAGTTTAAATTCACAGTCGGTTATTGAGAGGTTATAAGTGAGTCGCAATTTAATTGACAGGTTAGTCACATTGTATTATTGGTAGTTTACGAAATTTTACTGTTGGGAGGTTTTTGAGTGTATCTGTTGGAAGGTTACGCTGAATGTGAATTATAAATGATCATATTTCTACTGTTGGGAGGTTTCGTATTTTTTCTGTTGGGAGGTTACACTAAATGTGAATATTATTTATATTATTTTATTTTGTGGGGAGGTTACAACATTAAGTGCATGAATGGCTGCAAGTAGCCCAACAACCATTTCCCAACAATGACCGGTTCAGTTGGACCAGAGAACCCAGTCCATTGTATGCGAACACCATTATGGAGCCACCACCAGCTTGCACCAGTGCCTTGTTGACAACTTGGGCCCATGGCTTCGTAGAGTCTGCACCACGCTGGAACCCTGCCATCAGCTCTTACCAGCTGAAATCGGGACTCGTCTGACCAGGCCACGGTTTTCCAGTCGTGTAGGGTCTAACCAAAATGCTCACGACCTAGGGTGATGTGCTGTTAGGAAAGGCACACGCGTCGGTCGTCTGTTGCCACAACCTATTAATGCCAAATTTCGCCCCACGGATGCGTTCGTAGTACGTCCCACATTAATTTCTGCGGCTATTTCACGCAGAGTTGCTTGTATGTTAGCACTGCCAACTCTACACAAACTCCGATGCTCTCGGTCATCAAGTGAAGGCCGTTGGCTGGTGGGTTATCCGTTGTGTGCATTACTGCCTGAAATTTTGATATTCTCGGCACAGTCTTGTCACTATGGATCTCGGAATATTGAATTCCCTAACGATTTCTAAAATGGAATGTCGCATGCGTCTATCTCCAACACCCATTCCGCTTTCTAAGTCAGTTGATTCCCGTCGTGCCGCCATAATCACGTCGGACAAATGTCCACATGAATCACCTGAGTATAAATGACGGCTCCGCCAAGGCACTGTCCTTTTATACCTCGTGGAAGGGATACTACCGCCATTTGTGTATGTGCGTACCGCTATCAAAAATGGTTCAAATGGCTCTGAGCACTATGGGACTTAACATCTGAGGTCATCAGTCCCCTAGAACTTAGAACTACTTCAACCTAACTAACCTAAGGACATCACACACATCCATGCCCGAGGCAGGATTCAAACCTGCGACCGTAGCGGTCGTGCGGTTCCGGACTGAAGCGCCTAGAACCGCTCGGCCACGCCGGCCGGCGTATCGGTATCCTATGATTTCCTTCATTTCATAGTGCAACTTTCGTTCTGACTTGATCATTCACGTGTGTTGACAATTAACAGACCTTGAACGCGGAATGGTAGTTGGAGCTAGATGCAAGGGACATTCCATTTCGTAATCAATAGGATATTCAATGATCCGAGACCCACAATGTCAAGAAAGTGCCGAGAATACAAAACTTCTGGCATTACCTCTCGCCACGGACAACGCAGTTGATGACGGCCTTCACTTACCGACCAAGAGCAGCAATGTTTGGATACAGTTGTCAGTGCTAACAGACAGGCAACACTGTGGGAAGTAACGGCAGAAATCAATGTGGGACATATGACGAACGTATCCGTTAGGACAGTGCGGCGAAATTTGGTGTTAATGGAAGACCGACGCGAGTGTCTTTGCTCACAGCACGACATCCCTAGCATTGCCTCTCCTGGGCTCGTGATCCGTTGGACCTTAGACGTTCGGTCGTTATTGAAAGTTTGGTGCAGGAAGTGGACAATAAGGTGAGAGCAAACAGACGCTTTACGATTTCCTCCTTGCGGGATGACTTTCCTAATGTTTCTCGTAGTGTTTTGTATGGCATTGTGACCGAGCGCTTGAATTATCGAAAATTGTGCGCACGTTGGGTACCGAAAATGTTGACGAATGTGCACAAAACAAAACGTTTAGACAGTGCATTGACTTTCCTTGAGCGGTACCACAACGACGGTGATGATTTCTTAAGCCAAATTGTTAGGGGCGATGAAAATGGGTGGTCTACGTCACACCATAATCAAAGTAACAGTCCATGGAAGTTGAGCAAGGGCATCGTTTTGCTGCAAGACAATGCCCGTCCGCATGTGGCGAATCAGACCAAAGATCTCATCACATCTTTTCGATGGGAAACTCTAGATCATACTCTGTACAGCCCCGATCTTGCGCCCAGTACCTACCACCTTTCCCTGCACTTGAAGAATCACCTGGGCGATCAGCGTCTTCAAAAACTGGTACAACGTTATGACAAGTGCCTCAATATTGACGGAAAGTCAAGGTACAGGCTTTCATGTAAAAATAAAATTATTGAGATATCTTAGCACGTCTTTTTTTAATTTCAAAACGGTACTTACTTAAGAAACACGCCTCGTAGACGGTAATAGGAGTAACAAATCAAAATTTGACACTGGAAGAAGGGATGGAACGATTACACATACCGAAGAGTACAAATATTTTGGAGTAAACGCAGGATGGTAAACACGACAAAGAAAGTAATTGCCGGCCGGAGTGGCCAAGCGGTTCTAGGCGCTACAGTCTGGAACCGGGCGACCGCTACGGTCGCAGGTTCGAATCCTGCCTCGGGCGTGGATGTGTGTGATGTCCTTAGGTTAGTTAGGTTTAAGTAGTTCTAAATTCTAGGGGACTGAAGACCTCAGAAGTTAAGTCCCATAGTGCTCAGAGCCATTTGAACCAAAGAAAGTAATTCACGAATAAATGCTGCAAAGTTCACTATTGGAAGGTCCAACTATGTTTTATGGGATCAACAGATTAGAAAGGAACCGAAAAGAAAACTCTCCAAACCAATTATTTGAAGTGTTATGACAAAAAGATAGAAATATGGACAGTTAAAACTCAATTAATCAAGAGATTGATGGCAACTGAGACAGTCTGCAGCGACATGCAGGCGGGGAATGTTTAAAAACGGAGTCGTCAGGAACAAAATGGATATCACAAGTTCGATTATTGGTTTCGTGTTAGAACGACAACTCACATGGTACGGACATACGCAAAGAATGTCAGAGGAGAGATTGCGACGATGGACTGTGACATGGGGACCATAAAGGAGGAGGCAAGTGGGAGACGACCGATCACACGGAATTCAGACATTAATTAGAAGAATAAATACTGAAGAAAATTTATGGACAGATCGGCAAAAATGGAGAACGAAAATTAAATCTGATTATAATCTTGGGTTACCAGTAAATGTAAATGCATTATAAAACTGGTAACAATAATAATAATAATAATAATGATAATAATTCGATGAATGCAAACAATTTTAAACGAATGGCGGCAGCACATTTACGGCACTTAATGTGGAAGTACGATTTGTAAAGCTCTTAATACGTGGAGATCACTCACTAAACCTATTGGAGAACAAACAGCGAATACGTAAGCACCTAACCAGAGGCAAAGACCAACGAAAATAGAAAAATATATGACGTCATCGCAAATACATTTACGTTGACGAAATGGGCGAAATCGAACTCATTCCTGAGCAGTACCGCATTTGATATCTGAAACAGCTCGTGTTTCAATGGAATCGGGTCTGTAATGCAATAATACCTCTACTTTTTGCCACTACGACAACGTGGAATTTTAAGTTAATCTGATTTGCTGCTGTCGTCACTGGTCTGCTAAACATGCCGAACAAATGGGACTCCCGTGGTAAGGTTAAAGTTCAGCACAGACGTTAACAGTAACGGCAGGGGCCCCACCCTCGTTGAAGAGGTCACGGAGTATTGAGCCCGATCCAGCGGCACGACGTGGGGCAAAGATAGAGTGATCTCGCGTGCTGCGTCAAGCAGCTCGCATCCGGGAGCTCGGGTTAAGTTACAGAGCGGGCATCAAGTCAAAGCAACGAGCTGCAAAAATAAGACAACCACAACAGCAAGACGAAAGCACGTGAATGAAATCTGTTATTTACGAAACGTCCAGCAAACAGGCACCTGTCTGTGTGTGTGTGTGTTTGTGTGTGTGTGTGTGTGACCGCGTTCGTGTTACACAAGGGCTAATATGTAACGGTCAGTCACAAGAGCACGGTCACCTGTCCGCCGCGGGAACAGGCAAATCGTCATACCCAGTGTGCGTAATAGGTTCCGGGGACACAGAGAATTCATTCCGTCAGCTACATATAAAGGATAAACTCGAGATCCAACGATAAAATTTCGGAGGTTGTAGGGGCATATTTCCTGAATGCAGTATTTTGGTATAAGGGACCCATAGCCCCCTGTAGCTCGTTATAGATTAATTACACTTCGTTTGATTTCGTATTCCCATTTACTTTTGGTCAAATGTTTGAACAAGACTTCTAATAAATTACACAATGGATTTTTCCGGAATTTTCATAGCCAAATGAAGAGTAGAAAATGGAAAAATGGGGGTATTAAATAGGCCACACGGTCTAATTTTGAAAAAAAAAAAATCAAGTGCTTCAAAGTAGCCAGGGTAGTTAAGAAAAACTTGATTTGTGATTTGAGAGGAAATTAAAAATTAAAATAGTTTACGAATAGCAGCTGCTCGCTATGTAAATGAAGTCCCGAAAAGCATCAAACTCAGTATAATTTGTATCGTTTCTGCTTTCTCTAGATCTACAAACTGTTAAGAATAACAGAATACTGATCGATAGATAAACATATTTCAGGCTGTCTGGACAAACCTTGAAAACAACAAAATAAAAAAAAACGGTCAAACGTTGAATGAAATGATCTGTCTAAAATTAAGAAATAAAATAGATTAGAGAAACATCTGACTCCCGTTTTAATGATGCTTGAAATCATGTACAGCAAATGAGGTGGTGATTGACGATTTAAAGTTCATTGTTTAACTTAGAATCTTAGTTTTTTAAAGACTACTAGAGATTATTTGTTTGGCAGAATTTCACTCGTTGGTTTCCTTATGTCATTAACGTATGGGTATCTCATTTGCTATGCATGATTTCGAGCATCAAAGGTGAGTCAAATATTTCTGTTTTATTTCTTACTTTTAGACGAATCAATCACAAAACATTTGATGCTTTTCCTCATTTTTTTTGTATCTGCAGCTGTGTAGAACCCGCACAGAAAGATTTACGTGTTCATTTTTCCCCACGTGCTATTAGAGAGTGGAACCGTTTAAAAACAGCCCAAAAGTGGTTCTGTAAACCGTCTGACAAATACTTTACTGTGAACTGCAGAGTAGTCATGTAGATATAGCTCCACAGCAGATCAAATTTCGGCAGTATGCTTTTTCTGGAAGCATTGGAAGAGCCCAGTTTACTAGACTCCAGTCGATACTGACATGGAGCGGGTTGCTAGGACAATCGCAACCGCTGAAGTAACACATCAAACTCAAAGGATTCTTGAGTATGTTAATACGGTGTATTGTGCTATTACTATTTTGCATTGTCTGTTTTACGCTGTACAATGTAATGTCCTTCAGACATGCATGCGTCTGAGTTTGAAATAAATTGTGTGTGACATGAACCCAAAGGAAATCTCCGGCTCAGGGATCAGGTACATTACGACCTAACCCACCCAGCCAGTTGAATATGTAAATTGATTGTTAGATGACAGTAAGTTTATGAAATTAATAGTTATAAAACTACATATGTACACTAGCTTTCTCCTATGCCAGTTTGTGATTTACTCATTATACAGATCCAAACTTTGCGACTTTGTACAAAAGGATACCAAGATGGTTTAACAGAGTAATTTTCACTTCTTACTTTGCATACAAAGAGCTCGTATTTATAATTTCAAGCTATAATTTAAAACAAGTAACTTACTGTTCATGAAGAATAATAAAATCTTACGGTCTTATGCTCGTGACGTTCTGGAAATGCTAAAGTATGATGCGAAGCTTTGTCAAGATTCTCCATCGTCACATTATTCTCTGTATATCGTATGACTTAAACTATATGGCAAGGAATACTTTCATGAAACAAGCTCTAATGAACAAGTAAACAAGTTAGTCATTGTACAGAAAAATAGCACAGTTACAGAACGTATGTAAAACTATTTACACCAATCTTCAATCTTTTTTCGAGATATGTGCGTGCATTGGTACCCTGAGTACACGGCAGACTCGGCAGTTCCGAAAAATAAATAAATCAGCAGTTGTGTAGCTCAGAAAACCTTACACCAACCTTCTCGCTTTCAGAACTGCAGCAAAATGACAACACAAAATATGCCGTCTAATATTACGCCGTGGCACCACATGAGCGCTGGGCAACGTGCTACAGCTCAACTACGTATCATCTTTTACTTTTTAGTGTGTCACCACACCATCCCATGTGCATTTGGTTTGCTCGTGGCTCCGTACTCACCAAAGAGTTGGCCAGTTCATGTGGTTTCTTGAATTTATAGCCTAGTATCTAGCTAGTGGAAATCATTGCATCGAAGGAACCAGAAAAAACGTTTCGTGTTCTTGTTTGCCCACAATATCCCACACTTCCAACGAAACAATCTTTCGTTTGTCAGACTACGCAACGAACGTACGACTGATTATAGCTAAAACCTTGCTTTGGCCGAAATATAATTCTACATGACACAGCGCAAGAATAAAGACTCGCATCGTATTTGCGGTATCCAACTTCTAATAATTTACAATGAGCTCAAGATAACGGAACACGAAGAACTTTACTTCATTATTCATCGATATACGGAATTAACGGCAGATTTTTAAAATTCAGTGTTGAATTTTTATATTTAAGAGTTCGAAAGCTCTCAAGAAGAAATTGCTGATAGGACTCTTGTTAATGCCTGCATCGAAATTTCTCGCAAAATTAGCTACAACAGGTGGCAAAAAGTAAAGCTACGTCCATCCAACGCAATTTCAGTATCGTCAAACTATATTTACGAGCCCAAAATTGTCGAGATCCTTGTCCTTGGCACTCACTGCTATTTTTTCCACTACCTCTGCGAAAACTTTATACTCCACAGAATAACAACGACTGTAGGATTAATATCCTGTGTTGTAGAGCTCTCTAAAAATCTCTCTTTTTATGAAGGAGGACGGGCTAATGCAGGGCTTTTATTGTGCCCTTTACAGCCAAGTTGCGAGAGTTTATCTGTAATGAATACTAGAGGCGTCCACATTTCGCGCGGCGTTCTGTGCACTATTTCCCGAACTGACGTTCTTGGCTATAACGCTTGCGGACGTTGCAAACGGCGCGTGACGTACCACGGTTCAAACAACAGGATGGCACGACGAGCTAGCCAGCCAGCTAGCAGAATCGTGAAGCGCGCTGCGCACTCAGCTGGAGAACATGGCCTGCCAGTGATCGACTTGTACAGGTCCACACATAGAGAGCCGAGCGAACCCAAACGTAGGGGGCGGGGGTGTTCAATAAATGATGCAACACTTTTTTTCTGAAAGCAGGTTGATTTTATTCAGTATTCCAATACACCATATCTTTTCTACTCTTCTTGCTATAAAACCCTATTTTTCAACATAATCTCCGTTCAGTGCGACAGCCTCATGCCATCTTACTGGGAGGGCCTGTATACCCGCATGGTACCACTGTGCTGGTCGACGGTGGAGCCAACGTCTTGCTGCATCAGTAACCGATGTTCGACAAAAAATTGTCACGATCAACTTCGTAACGCGCAAGCAGTTCCGCACAGATGGTCATTTGCTGCTCTTTACGATCTTCTGTTAGGCGGCGACGAACTCAGCAAAAGCACACTGGTGGACGAGTGTGTCAGCACTACCAACAGAGCCGTCCAGCTGAGGAGCGACGTGTTTCCGTCTATCCTCTCGAATGAGAGTGTCCGCACGTTCCAACTGTGCAAGAGTCACTGATGCGTGCGACTGGATTGTACACGGGAGATCGGACATGTTTGCGCGACCTTACTGCGACGGTAGCAGAAGCCTCGCCCAATGACTCACCGTGTTTTTGTTCACTACCAGGTCTCCGTAGGCATTCTGCAAAGGCCTACGAGTGCCTGCGATGTTCTGGTTTTCTGCCAAAATAATCTCAGTGACAGCACTCTGCTTGGAAACCATCTCCGTTACAGACGCCATTTTGAAGGCTACGTAAAGGAGCGACACATATCGGAAATTCATGAAACTCTAGGGGCTGAAGCGGGAATATTCCAGTATGTCTCACAACAAATTTCACATTCTCTCAACCGAAACTGGCCGATAAAAAGTGTTGAACTGCTTACTGAGCGTCATTCGTATATCTTTATTCTTCATCTCTACATATTTTATTTCTCAACATAGTCACCCTCGCAATGAACACAAGAGACAAGTTTGTTCGTATCGCCACTGTACAGCCGGCCGTTGAGGCCGAGCGGTTCTAGGCGCTTCAGTCCGGAACCGCGCTGCTACCACCGCCGCAGGTTCGAATCCTGCCTCGGGCATGGATGTGTGTGATGTCCTTAGGTTAGTTAGGTTTAAGTAGTTCTAAGTCTAGGGGACTGATGACCTCAGGTGTTAAAACCCATAGTGCTCAGAACCATTTGAACCTTTTTTGAGCCACTTTAGAATGTTTGACTTCGTTGACGGAGTCACAACCTCACCTGTGCTTGCGCCGCTTCATCATTTTCAAAGCGAAGTCCTCGAAGTTTTTGAAACAGACAACAATGGGATGAGGCCCAGACGGCACTGTATGAAGGTCCATCGATGAAAGTGAACACAAGGCGTCAGACTTGCAGATGTCGCAGCGCTCGTGTGTGGTCTGGCATTTGTCGTGCTGATGGACACCGAATGTTCCATGTGTGGACCAACTTTTCGAATTCGTGAAACTCGATTACAGCGCGATGTTTCTCACGCACCGGCGAAGTTACATTGCACTCCGCGTACGTTACAGGCTACAATTCGGAGCCTTCTCGCTACAGAGGGTTGCAACTTGCGTCAGCGAAGCGGGAAAGTCGATCCCAGCAATATGCGTGACACGTAATACTTCGGCTGAAATTGAGAGGAGAATAAAAACTTCGGAGGCATTACTTTTCTGCACGCCCTCTCACCACTTCATACAACGAAGCGCCGAAGAAAATGGTATAGCCATCCGTATTCATATACAAAAAATGGTTCAAATGGTTCTGAGCACTATGGGACTTAACAGCTATGGTCATCAGTCCCCTAGAACTTAGAACTACTTAAACCTAACTAACCTAAGGACATCACACAACACCCAGGCATCACGAGGCAGAGAAAATCCCTGACCCCGCCGGGAATCGAACCCGGGAACCCGGGCGTGGGAAGCGAGAACGCTACCGCACGACCACGATCTGCGGCCTATTCATATACAGAGTTATGTAAATAGGCAGAATACGACGCTGCAGTCGGCAACGCCTATATAAGACAAGAAGTGTCTGTCAGGTTATCAAGATTTAAGTGAGTTTGAACATGGTGTTATAGTCGGCGCACGAGCGATGAGACACAGTATCACCGAGGCGCAATTGAGTTGGAATTTTCTCGTACGACCATTTCGCAAGTGAACCATGAATATCAGGAATCCGGTAAAACATCAAATCTCCGACATCACTGCGGCCGGAAAATGACCCTGCAAGAACAAGATTGACGACGACTGAAGAGAATCGTTCAACGTGACAGAAGCGAAACCCTCCCGCAAATTGCTGCAGATTTCAACGTTGGACCATCAGTAAATGTCAGCGCGCGAACCATTCAACGAAAAATAATCGAAATGGGTTTTCGGAAGCCGAAGACCCACTGGTGTACCCTTGACAACAGGACGACACAAAGCTTTACGCGTCACCTCGGCCCATCAACACCTACATTGGACTGTTGATACTGGAAACATGTTGCCTGGTCGGGCGAGTCTCGTTTCAAATTTTATCACATGGATGGACGTGTACGGCTATGGAGACAACCTCATGAATCCATGGATCCTGCATGTCAGCAGGGGACTGTTCAAACTTTTGGTGGCTCTGTAATGGTGTGGGACCCGTGATACGTCTAGATACGTCTCTGACAGCTGACACGTACGTAAGCATCCTGTCTGATCACTTGCATCAATTCACGTCCATGTGCATTTCGACGGACTTGGACAATTCCAACGGGACAATGCGACATCCCGCACGTCCAGAATTGCTAGAGAGTGGCTCTTGTAACACTCTTCTGTATTTAAACACTTCCGCTGGCCACCAAACAGCTCAGACATGAACATTATTGAGCATATCTGTGATGTCTTGCCACGTGCTATTCAGAAAAGATCTCCACCCCATCGTACTCTTTCGGGTTTATGGACAGCCTTGCAGGACTCATGGTGTCAATTCCCTCCAACACTACTTCAGACAACCGGCCGGTGTGGCCGTGGGGTTCTACGCGTTTCAGTCTGGAACCGCGTGACCGCTACGGTCGCAGGTTCGAATCCTGCCTCGGGCATGGATGTGTGTGATGTCCTAGGTTAGGTAGGTTTAAGTAGTTCTAAGTTCTAGGGGACTGATGACCACAGATGTCAAGTCCCATAGTGTTCAGAGCCATTTGAACCACTTCAGACATTAGTAGGGCCCATGCCACGTCGTGTTGCGGCACTTCTGCCTGCTCGCGGGGGGCCTACACGATATTAGGCAGGTGTACCAGCTTCTTTGGCTCTTTAGTTCATGTAGAGCTTAACTTGTCACTCAATAACTCTGTAAAACCCAATACTAAGTCTGTACTAACTGAGCCTTTCTGCTCCCTTTCCTTTTACAAACTGCCCGCCTTGTCCACACGAGTTCGTAGCCGTAGCCGTAGCACGTAGAGTGTGCTGTTTATATAGGGGGCAGGGTGGGGGTGTCGTGATCGGGGAAGCGAGGAGCTGGCGCAGGGAGTAGCTAGCTGGGATCGGTAGCGCTTGGGCGGCCACGTCCTCCTCTCTCACTATCAAGAGAGCCACGTGGCTAATTTGAGGCGAGGCATACTGACTTTGGGCACTGGGAAGTTTATGGGTTACCACGGCTTCCTTTCAAGTGTTCCGAAATTGATTAATTTGACGTGTGGTAATCTAGTTGCGCTTGGTAGCCGATTCGTGGCCACTGAATTAAGCCCCCTTGTTGCTTGGTCACCTACTATGACTTTTGGCTCGGAGAAATCTGCTGTTTCTCTAAAAGGGTAGATCGAACTTTTACACGTAAGCGTGATTGTTCAGGCCTTGTAAGCGTCTCATTGCCCCGTCTGTCTCGTTGCGGGTGCCTTTGTAAATAGGAAAGGAACCGAGTTGAGTTGCATACTTCTGGCTGTTTAGATTTCTTAGTTCATGCTCGGCAGTACTTCTGGAATTATTCTGCTATTCTATCATCTTCTATCAGACCCACAGTGCTGAGCGGTGTAACTGCGGCAGTGTTGAGCGTGTACTGGCGACCCGGACATAGACGCACTATTAGTCTGTTCCAGCGTCAAGGACAGTGTGTTGTGTCGGCTTATGAGACTCTTGGACCACAGTATCTTTGCAGTTGTGCTTCTACACGCCTCGCCGGCCAGCATCATCTTCTTCGTGGTGGTCGCCGCTCGCCAGTTTATGTAATTGTAATGTTAACTGTTTCATTTTACTGCGGTTCTCCTCATTCTAAAGACCTAAGCGGTCAGTGGGGGTTGCCATTCGCTGACTTTTGTAATTGTACTCTCGTAGCTCTTTTATGTAACTGCTGTTTCTCTCGTTCTAAAGGCCTAAGGGCCAGTTATTCTATGTCAGTCTCGTAACCCTCCTTTTAACAGTGTAATATGGTTTTAAATTTGACCAACGTATTCCTGTTGTAAGCTGCTCAATCTTTTGGTTTAGTAGTCTATTTAATGTGGCAGCACCCCACCCCTCATTTTTCTTTTAAAGTTGGGGGATCTAACGGCACAGGCTTTTGTTCGTTCGTTTGGTTGGTTGATTTATTTATTTGGGGGAGGGGGAAACAGCTAGGCCATCGGTCCCATCTGTTAAGGTAAGGGTGGGGAAGGAAATCTGCCGTGCCCATTCAAAGGACCCATTTCGGCATTCGCCTGAAGCGATTCAGGGAAATCACGGAAAACCTATAACAGGATGGTCGGACTCGAGGCCGGCCGGGGTGGCCGAGCGGTTCTAGGTGCTACAGTCTGGAACCGCGCGACCACTACGGTCGCAGGTTCGAATCCTGCCTCGGGCATGGATGTGTGTGATGTCCTTAGGTTAGTTACGTTTAACTAGTTCTAAGTTCTAGGGGACTAATGACCTTAGAAGTCAAGTCCCATAGTGCTCAGAGCCATTTGAACCATTCGGACTCGAGCTTGAACCTCGTCCTTCCGTATTCGAGTCCAGTGTGCTAAACACTGCGCCACCTCACTCGGTGCTTGGTTTGGCCACAGTTGACTGCATTTCGTAGGCGCGGGGACTAGTGCAAACAGATTGTTTTTAGTTATTCGTTATTTGGTCAGGACACCGCCCTGTTGGGTTCTATTTATTGTGTTTGATGTCACCAGTCAAACTTGTAAGAGGAAAAGCATATATTATGAATTGCGTGCTTTAACACCGCACTTAAGGGATTTATCTTTGTCGAACATTTCGGCCGCACATTGTAACTGTGACCGATCTTGCGCGGGGCGGAGTTTCTCGATTCTGAACGTAACACGCCACTGCGCCAAATATCAAATCTGTTTCTTCATTCATCGAATTTTAAGGTTAGCTACGGCGCAGAAATTGTTTTTCTCATGACAGATATAGAGACAGGAGAAGCTTCTACTCCTAACATTTCACATACATATGTTTTTTTTTTGTTTTTTTTCCAATTCAAAATTCAGGACGTTGTGCCTCCGCCTCAGGGAGGTTTAAATGTTGAGTCAGTCCAGTGGGGAAAGTTTAACTTATTTGCATCCACTACTGTTTTATCGAGCTGTGCCCTTGTTAAAATAAATACAGTCTATGGTTTAAATGATCAAAACATTTGGTTGTGATTTGACATTAAAGATTTCCGGTTTATGAACTTGTCTATAAAAGGTCATAATTTGATAAAAAGCCCTGTTTCATTTTAAAACTGTAATTGATATCAAACTGTTGTTCTGTTTACGTATAGAGTGTTTTTTTAATGGTAATAAAGTTTATCGAATGGTGAATGATGATTAGAGTTTTAGATTAGATTTACTTTCATTCCAATTGATTAAGATGCCTGTGAGCACTATGGGACTTAACAGCTATGGTCATCAGTCCCCTAGAACTTAGAACTACTTAAACCTAACTAACCTAAGGACATCACACACATCCATGCCCGAGGCAGGATTCGAACCTGCGACCGTAGCAGTCGCGCGGTTCCGGACTGCGCGCCTAGAACCGCGAGACCACCGCGGCCGGCTCCAATTGTTTACTTAAAACCCCGACTCAGTCCTTTCGCGTGTTTTGTTGTTGTTGTTGTTGTTGTTGTGAAGCCGCATTCTGAAATGTGGCATTTCACCAATGGTGAAAATACGTGTTATATGATTGTACACTAATGACTGTGAAAATGCTGCACTCGATCAGTCACGTGGTCAGTTAGCTACTTGCATGGTCTGTGCATCAGAACTGCGATATCTTTTCTCGGTGGAAATTGTAGCACGACTTTTAGACGATTGTTTTAAACTGTTTTTAGCCAAATATTGGAGCAGAGCAAAAACAAGACTTCCTACAAATTGCACAACGGTTATTTGTCCTAACAAACGGGGTATCAAACTGACCATTGTGAGGTATAGTCTCCGTTAAACGTTAAACTTTAAACTTTAAATTCTTAATCGGCACCTCATTTGCTGTACAAGAGCATCTTTAAAAGCTGCATCAAATGTTCTCAAATCTATTTTATTTCTTACTTTCAGACAAATCTGTTCACATAATATTTGAACGTTACATTTAACATCCTGTCTGGAATGGCATCATGTTAAACCGAAGTAAAACAGCGGTGAATCAGACAGTTGCCAGCGGCAGTCTTTTTCTCTAAATGGCTATCTGTTAACGTTGCCAATATGTATCACACAAAAAGAAATTTACCTGTCTGATTCAACAGTATGGGAAAAATAGCGAAACTATTGCGAAGAAAGGAAACATTATCGACGGCACCATTGACACGCGCTTGTGGCAACGTATCACCACAATGCACAATATGGCCTGGTGAAAATGAAGATCGTATATTTGCGAAGACACACTACATGATCGTATCTTGTTTAAGAGGTGACAAAGTAGTTGAGTGTCGAGCGTCTTTCTCTGAACTAGTTAGCCGAATAGTTCTGCCATTGAACCAGGTGCCAGTAAAAGCGACGAGTACGCTTCTGCTACCATCCTGTGTGTGCAGCTGCTTTATTCTGTTCTGAACGCGTGCTACATACAATCCATGTAACACGTTACTGAGATACGCATAAAACCATAAAATATGAGGTTAAACAGAATAAACTTTTCGCTCTGCAGCGGAGTCTGCAACATTTTTGGAGCTACATGGCAGAATAGTACTGGGTGCCTATCGAGACTCGATCCCGGAACATATCTTCGTGAGCAGTGCTATCCAGGCACGAATCACAACGCGTTCCGCACATCTTCGCTTCTGCTAGTATGTCTCATCTACTTGCTAACTTCACAGCAGGCGTTTGGAGGCAAATCCAGGATCTCTCTCTCTCTCTCTCTCTCTCTCTCTCTCTCTCTCTCTCTCTCTCTCTCACACACACACATACACACACACACACACACACACACACACACACACACACTAAAACCTACGTAGAAGCTAATAAACAGTTACTCTCGCACGTTGTCACAACTTTAGGTCAGCGAAGTATGTTATGTAAATTAACATCCCATAAAAGATCTGGTTTATAGTACCTTGACTTAAAACTGTAGACGCACACACTCATTCGATATTCGCATTCAAGTCGATGATACACACGAAAGGGTACTAGGAAAAATTATCCATGGCATTGTTTTTCCTCAATGCTCGTCGACTCTGACTTTGATCATCGCTGTTTGTATACACTTATCACAGCATGTGAAAATCCCGACACAGCGTTTTCGTGAAGGCCGCAAAAATAGACGCGACCTTGCGATGCGCCCGAACGATGCCCCTCGGCACTGACCCCGTGACGCGCACACACTCACAGCGGATTACTGGCAAACACTGGCGTTTTAAATAATTTGAGGCAACAGCATTAGTCATCAGTGCGACCCAGAGATCCAGGCAGCTCGCATCCTTTCTTGTCCCTGCGGTGATTTCAGCATCGAACGTTGATAAACGCCGGCTAGCGCAACGTCTCGCTCGCCTTCTGGCTGTGCGCTGCTCTGCTTGCTGTTAGCGTTTGCTGGGGCGCCCTTTCCTCGACCGCAGTGCCTACTGAACGGCGCCAGCAAACGCTAAAGCTACGTTTCCCTTGATGCGGAAATTTATCGATGCTTGCTGAGGAACGCGGTCGTGTCTTTCGCTGTCCGATGCGGGCAGCAGGACGCTGCGTCAAACGTTTTCATTCGCGCGAGGCCGCTGCGCATCAGAACGTAAAAATAAAAGGGGTGTTTTTTTTTTATAAACTGACAGCTGTAAATGACAGTGATACGAGAACTCCTCCAGACATATTTTTATTTCAATGAAAAATTTGTGCTATTACAATAGAGGAATATTTAAGCATCTAAGGAAAATGGTTCAAATGGCTCTGAGCACTATGGGACTTAACTTCTGAGGTCATCAGTCCCCCTAGAACATAGAACTACTTAACCTTAACTAACCTAAGGACATCACACACATCCATGCCCGAGGCAGGACTCGAACCTGCGACCGTAGCGGTCGCGCGGTTCCAGACTGTAGCGCCTAGAACCGCTCAGCCACTCCGGCCGGCTTCTAAGGAAAGATAGTTTTTCGCACTAGTCAGTATTTATCACGCCATACTCCTAAACTTTGTGTCGTACAGCAACATAATTTCATAGTTGGCTTGCCGGCCGCACTGGCAGAGCGGTTCTAGGCGCTTCAGTCCGGAGCCGCTCGACTGCTACGGTCGCAGGTTTGAATCCTGCCTCGGGCATGGATGTGTGTGATGTCCTTAGGTTAGTTAGGTTTAAGTGGTTGTAAGTTCTATGGGACTGATGACCTCAGATGTTAAGTCGCATGGTGGTTCAAATGGTTCAAATGGCTCTGAGCACTATGGGACTCAACTTCTGAGGTCATTTAGTCCCATAGAACTTAGAACTAGTTAAACCTAACTAACCTAAGGACATCACACACATCCATGCCCGAGGCAGGATTCGAACCTGCGACCGTAGCGGTCTCGCGGTTCCAGACTGCAGCGCCTAGAACCGCACGGCCACTTCGGCCGGCTAAGTCCCATAGTGCTCAGAACCATTTGAACCATAGTTGGCTTCAGTATTTCATGTCGATATTGTGTGCAAACTTTCTGACCAATAGAGTGAGCAATAGTACGACGAGGAATTTTTAGCAAACCAATATCCGAAATGTAGTAAGCCACGAACTTTTTTCCGTTTGCACCTTTTGTGTGCGTGTGTGTATGGGGGGGGGGGGTCAAAACTACAAAGAGTTTCAGAGATGTTTGAATTTATTATTACAGTTTGTTGGAAGTCTATGGGTGGTACAGTTTCCCCAAGATGACAGAGTAGTGTGTAGTTCATTGGCGCGACGCGAGTTTCAGCGCGCTGCGAGGAACATTTCACTAGGCGCCGTCCAGTGCGGCGTGACAGTACTAGCGGAGGCAGGAAAGGCGAAACATGCAGTACAGTGATCGATCAAAAAACCTGTTACTTTTGGCACTCAGAAAGTACATGGAAGTCAGGGAAGAGGAGGAAGAATATCTTATTTTAAAGAGTACTCAGGAAGCGCGAAGCAGTCACGCGAATGTTTTTATATCGCGGAGAAGAGCGAGCGTATAACATTTTAGTAACAAAACAGTTGATCGACGATGCGTAGGAATGCCAGTTCCCACTGTCTGTATTATAACGCAAACGTAGCAGAAATTAATGAAATAACAAAGGACAACATGACACCCTTGGTAGGTGTCGACGGTTACGCCAAAGCCGAGGGATTCACTGTGAGGAGCGGATTCACGAATCACTTCAACGGGCCGAATTTTAATCGTCGTACACAGTACTGATCACACCACCAAAAAATCCAAGTCATTACAACTGTGGTTAAAGGCTCAGTAAAAATTTCTTTACAAATGTTTACATTAGATATAATCAAAGACATCTCTTCTCACACATTTCATTATTTTTTTCTGATTTCTGTTCAAAGCAACTCCTTTTGCATTTAGTTTTTCAACTTGGCATCACCTACCTTCCACAAAATTTGTTCGGACACCAACTCGATAAGCTGCTCACCCTCTAAGGCAGTGAAGCGGCTAGCCGACATTTCTAGTGAATGTTTCAATTACTGGATCGGAAGAATTAGCCTCTCTGAGAATGCCCGTGCGCGCGAAACGAATACTGCATTTGTCGCTTAGCAGCCGCTGCTGGGTCAGTTAGACTTCCCCCACTCCTCCAACCAAGCCAATCGCTGTGACGTGCGGTTCGCAAGCGTTTTCCGCAGCAGCAATGCGTTGCCCGCATCCTAGAAAAACGGTCTGGTCTGTTTGTACTGTGCGAACGGGGAGAGCGGTCTCGCGCGCGTTTTACGCAGAACGTCGCGGGAAATTCCCGCGGCTAGGGGAAACGTAGCTTAACCGATGGTTCGATTAGGTCTATCGTTAATGACACTAACAGCCGTTACCAAGACAATTACAACGCAGCCCTATAAGTTCGACAGGTCAGCCGCGCAGATAGCTTCGAGGAGCAGTCATTCAAGTGAAGTCGCTGGTGGATGCAATAGGGTCACTTCTCGTCTGTTTAGACACCTCAATGTCAACTCCTTGTTACTCTTAGATACACCTATTTCCGACTTTACCCATGTCACTATAAACTTATTACCAAATTGTTCTTTCCTTAATTTGACGTTATATCACAGTGTATAATAGTATTCTTACTGTTGTGTTATCTCCACTATAGCACATTCATTAACAACAGTTTCATTCCTTCCCCGAAACTGAAATTCATGGCATTTTCCTTGGCATTGCAGTTTTAAAATTCTACTCATGATAAATAGGAATTTTTTTCAGCATCTTGTACGAAAATATAATACACAAATGTCGGAGTAAGGATTTGTAGGTGACGAGGACACACAACCATGTTATCCTGGATGGAGACTCATCAGCAGATGTAGGGGTAACGCTCAGTGTGCCCCTGGGGAAGGTGGGGATCGTTACTGTCCACGTTCCACATTAGAGACCTTAAAGGTACTATTAACACGCACATCAAAAAAAGTTTTGCATCACCCCCGTTCCCAGAACTCCTGAAGATAGATTCCGACTGTCGATTTGTATCACACACACATAGTCCCTTTGCCTGTTCGGAGATGTCACTAAACCCACCCAAAGATGTAAACAACCATGCATGAGCAGTGCCTATTAGATGGAGGGGGTCCGACAGCCGATCAGTTCCAGTCATTCCACCAGGAAGGAGGTACGCGGTTCGTGTTGTCTGTAGTTTAACCACGCCTAGACGGTCAATACCGCTGTTCGATCGCGTCTACATTGTTACTTTGTGCCAGGAAGGGCTCTCAACAAGGGAAGTGTCCAGGTGTCTCGGAGTGAACCAAAGCGATATTGTTCGTACACGGAGGAGATACAGAGAGAAAGGAACTGTCGATGACATGTCTCGCTCAGGTCGCCCATGGGCTACTACCGCAGTGGATGACCGCTACCTGCGGATTATGGCTCGGAGGAACCCTGACAGCAACGCCACCATGTCGAATAATGCTTTTCGTCCAACCACACGACTTCGTGTTTCCACTCAAATAGTGCGCAATAGGCTGCATGATGCACAACTTCACTCCCGAGGTCCGTGGCGAGGACCATCTTTACAACCACGACACCATGCAGTGCGGCACAGATGGGCCCAACAACATGCCGAATGGCCCGCTCAGGACTGGCATCACGTTCTCTTCACCGATGAGTGTCGCATATGCCTTCAGACAGACAATCGTCGGAGACGTGTTTGGAGGCAACCCGGTCAGGCTGAATGCCTCAGACACACTGTCCAGCGAGTGCAGCAAGGTGGAGGTCCCCTGCTGTTTTAGGGTGGCATTATGTGGGGACGACGTACGCCGCTCGTGGTCATGGATGGCGCCGTAACGGCTGTACGAAACGTGAATGCCATTCTCCGGCCGACAGTGCAATCATATCGGCGGCATACTGACGAAGCATTCGTCTTCATGGACGTCAATTCGTCATGTGAATGACTTCCTTCAGGATAACGACATCGCTCGAATAGAGTGGTCAGCATGTTCACCCGACATGAACCCTATCGAACATGCCTGGTATAGATTGAAAAGGGCTGTTTATGGACGATGTGACCCATCAAACCCTCTCAGGGATCTACTCCGAATCGCCGTTGAGGAGTGGGACAATCTGGACAACAGTGCCTTGATAAAGTTGTGGACAGTATGCCACGACGAATACAGGCATGCATCAATGCCAGAGGACGTGCTACTGGTTATTGGAGGTACCGGCGTGTACAGCAATCTGGACCACCACCTCTGAAGGTCTCGCTGTACGGTGGTACAACAAGCAATGTGTGGTTTTCATGAGCAATAAAAAGGGCGGAAATGATGTTTAGGTTGATCTCTATTCCAATTTTCTGTACATGTTTCGGAACTCTCGGAACCGAGGTGATGCAAAACTTTTTTTGATGTGTGTAGTGAACACAGACTTTCGGCAGACGCTGCATATCTATAATGAACTGCCTGAAAAAATGCTGCATACATTTTCATTCGGATCTTGATAAGACTTAAAAGTGGTACACAGACTGAAAACTTGATTTAAATATTCAAAAATGTAAAACTGAGCACTTCACAAAATGAAAGTAAAAGGTGGCATCTTATGACTACAATACAACGAGTCACAACTATAATCTGACAACTCATACTTAATACACTCAGTCATAGGTAAAGCGTGTGGCAGACTTCGGTTGACTGGCAGAATATCATGTGAATTCAGTCGGTCTAAATGGTGACTGTTAAAAAATTACTCGTGTGACTCATCTTGAAATATTGCTTAGGTATGTGGGACGCATACCAAATAGGACTAACAGGGTGGTATTCAGCTTGTACAGACAAGGGCAGGACGAATGATCACAGGTTTCATTTATCCTTGGCAGAGTGCCACTGAGACTGCTCCAGATGCTTGAAGATAAATGTAAACTATCCCGAGAAAGCCTACGTACGAAGTTATAATAACCGGCTATAAATGATGACTCTGAGAACGTAATACTTCCCTACGTATCGTTCCCATAGGGATCGGGAAGATAAAGTCGGAGTAATTACAGTACGTACAGAGGCATTTAAGCAATCATTTTTCCCTCGCTCCATATGTAAATGGAAAGGGAAGAACTCATAGTAATTGGTGCAATCGGAAGTACCTCCTGCCACATGCTGCACAGTGGTGTGCGGCGTATATATGTAGATGCGAAGAAGCGTGTCTGTGTTGATACTCATCGTTCTCAACGTAAGCTTATTTCAAACAATGCTATGGCTGTAGATGACACAGTTAATGTAGAGATGTGACACGTGTCAAGAGCGTAACCAGGATGCGAGCTGGAAAGAGCGTCCAACGGTGAAATAGCTTTCAGATTTCACGAGAGATGGTTCTGGGTACACTTGACACCAGTCAGTATCCATTACAAATACCACCTATCTTCAAACTGATACTGAAATGTTATGTCGCCGTCCGCTCCGTCTGGCCCCCTGCTGGGCACGCCTATACCATCAAAACTTACGCCTTTTTTCATGTTAACACTACTACTACTGTTGTACTTGTTTATGATGAATCTGCGTTACTACAGCAACATTACGTTATAGTGAGTGAATTCTATCGATAGTGGATGCTGTTTAACTCCGTCACTGTTCCTTTATAGGGTGTTGCCTCACACGATACGGTGGTTGCAAATTGAAAATAAAATTTCTACATCTACATTTATACTCCGCAAGCTACCCAACGGTGTGTGGCGGAGGGCACTTTACGTGCCACTGTCATTACCTCCCTTTCCTGTTCCACTCGCGTATGGTTCGCGGGAAGAACGACTGCCGGAAAGCCTCCGTGCGCGCTCGATTCTCTCTAATTTTACATTCGTGATCTCCTCGGGAGGTATAAGTAGGGGGAAGCAATATATTCGATACTTCATCCAGAAACGCACCCTCTCGAAACCTGAACAGCAAGCTACACCGCGATGCAGAGCGCCTCTCTTGCAGAGTCTGCCACTTGAGTTTGCTAAACATCTCTGCGTAACGCTATCACGCTTACCAAATAACTCTGTGACGAAACGCGCCGCTCTTCTTTGGATCTTCTCTATCTCCTCCGTCAACCCGACCGGGTACGGATCCCACACTGATGAGCAATACTCAAGTATAGGTCGAACGAGTGTTTTGTAAGCCACCTCCTTTGTTGATGGACTACATTTTCTAAGAACTCTCCCAATGAATCCCAACCTGGTACCCGCCTTACCAACAATTAATTTTATAAGATCATTCCACTTCAAATCGTTCCGCACGCACACTCCCAGATATTTTACAGAAGTAACTGCTACCAGTGTTTGTTCCGCTATCATATAATCATACAATAAAGGATCCTTCTTTCTATGTATTCGCAATACATTACATTTGTCTATGTTAAGGGTCAGTTGCCACTCCCTGCACCAAGTGTCTATCCGCTGCAGATCTTTCTGCATTTCACTACAATTTTCTAATGCTGCAACTTCTCTGTATACTACAGCATCATCCGCGAAAAGCCGCATGGAACTTCCAACACTATCTACTAGGTCATTTATATATATTGTGAAAAGCAATGGCCCCATAACACTCCCCTGTGGCACGCCAGAGGCTACTTTAACGTCTGTAGACGTCTCTCCATTGAGAACAACATGCTGTGTTCTGTTTGCTAAAAACTCTTCAATCCAGCCACACAGCTGGTCTGATATTCCGTAGGCTCTTACTTTGTTTATCAGGCGACAGTGCGAAACTGTATCGAACGCCTTCCGGAAGTCAAGGAAAATGGCATCTACCTGGGAGCCTGTATCTAATATTTTCTGGATCTCATGAACAAATAAAGCGAGTTGGGTCTCACACGATCGCTGTTTCCTGAATCCATATTGATTCCTACAGAGTAGATTCTGGGTTTCCAGAAACGACATGATACGCGTGCAAAAAACATGTTCTAAAATTCTACAACAGATCGACGTCAGAGATATAGGTCTACATGCTGTCGTCAAAATGACGGCAAATAGTAAACATAATATTAAAGATCTGTTGTTCTTTATCTATTATACACACAGAAATGTAAATTCAATGTGTACGTCATCGAGGCGAGGAAAAAGTTAAAAGATGTGTTACACTTTTTTTACTACATTAAATACACTGCCTGACAAAAAAAGTGAAGCACCCAGAAAGGGACAAAGCAGCGAAATGAATGTTCACGGGTTGACAAGGTATGTGATGTTATTTCCTTGATTACAAAATCGAGTCGAATTTACACAGAACTTGGCAGTATGAGGTCACTTACCACCATGACGTTGCACCCCCTCTGGCCTGAATGCATGCTCTGATTCCGTTGGGGTATGGTGTCATACAGCCCTTATTGCATCCTTTCCTGAGGCATGCTGGACCACGAGTAACTGGTCCTTGACATCCTGGATACCGACACTGGGACATTTACGTCTGAGGTGGTCCCACATATGTTACCTAGGGAACATATCTGGGGCTTTTGTTGGCTTCGGAAGTACGTCAACATTACACACAGTTCTGAGAAACAGGTGCCATGCGTGGCCGCGCATTGTCTTGTTGAAGAATGGTACCACGATACTGTCACATGAGAGGTAACACATGGGGCGCAGAATGTCTTTGACGTACCGTTGTTGCCGTTATAGTTCCCTCAATTGTTATCAACCGTGACCCCTACTCACACCCATCGGCTTCCCACACTATGATGCCGGGAGTAAAACCGCTGTGCCTCTCCACAGTACTGCAATAATGGGAACTCTCCCCTGGTCGCTGCTATTCTCGCCGACGATGGTCATGCGGGTATTGCAGAATACGATGCCATTCACCAGTAGTCGATGATTTCTGGTCACAGCGCAAACCCAAACGCAATAGTTTGTGTTTTAGTGTTAACAGTAGCCAAGGTTGAGACGGTCATTCCCTAGTCCAGGTCCTGCTAGTCTGCGTCAAATGGTGCAGGATGATAGAGGATATTGCAGAGAGACCAATACTTGTTCTCGAATGGTAGACCTGGAAGAGAAGGGGTTACAATGTGCTAGGTGCACGATATGGCGATCTAGAATTTTGACACTGTGCCTGTCATTATGTCGCCGTGAAACCCGACACTTCATAGAATCTAACGCTCAAATATGATTTTGCGTTCCACCCATGGCGCGAAGTCCTCAGACAGAGGGTAGCGTAAACTTCAACAGCCGCAACTCGTTAACAAACCTCAATTCGATGAATTTTTACTTAGTTTTCAACCGTTGGCCTTAGTCTCTGACGTGATGTACACGTAACTCATCAAGTATTTTGTCCTGTGATGCCTATTACAATTTTGTGTTGACATGAGCCTTTACCTGTGTACCTGTGCGGCATTTACTAGTGACGATTTATTCTGAAGTACGCTATATGTAATCTGGCTGCGATTTAAAGCCATGCTTGGGATAATTCTTGCTTTGTCAATTTGATACATGACAAGAGCCGCTCGACTTCATCTAATCCAGTTTACCGTCATGTGATGTAACAAGACCATTTCTTCTGAAGAAGATATTTTTACAAATATCGAATCCTATGTCAAGGGCTAATAAAGCTCTGCTTGGAATTGGTTGGCTGATTTTTCAACTTCCTCAATTTTTACTCAGTAATTTCTAGTAAGCCATATACAAGCCTTATATCACTTCCTCTCAGAGATATGCTATTCCATTGTAACAAAAGACATCAGGCGGAAAGGCAAAAGACATAAATATCTTTAACAAGTCAAAAGTGATTTTAGGCGAAGTTTTTCCAAGTTTTGTAAGATGGACGGCTTCCCGTAACTGTAGTTTCACTGCTCTTTTCTGGCTACTGAGACGTAACAAACTAGTCCCCGAGAGATACAAGGTGCGAGCAGACCGTACCTAGCGATTTAACGCCAGTGTGTCGACTATATTCTGTTACATAGAGAGAAGCATGTCTGTATTCATTACGTTATCCTCATTTCCTTTTCTTTCATGGTGACGAATACATTTGGTGGAGGGGGTAATGCATTAACATCTCTATTACTCTGATAATGATACTATTAATTTGCAGCGTATTTAAGCTAATAAGAAAGTACTAACATCTCTATTTCCTTTTTCAGTATTACATATTGCTGGAAAAGCTGTGTCACCTTGAGAGACATCTCGTAAAGACCATCGAACTACTTGTACAATTTTTACCGTCAAATGGAGTTGCTACACAGGAAAGATCCTACTTAATGTCACTGAAAATACGAATAAAAATCTAAGAATAAGAAAAATAACAGCAATTTCGTACCTGTTAACCTTTACGTTACAGGCGAAATCCTCCACTGTCGGAAACAATGCTGAGGAACGTAATTTTGAAGAACATTAGTTTTATCTAGCCATTCCTTTCTCTTGTGTTATAACTGGTACAAAAAGGTAACATGTATCTCCAAAACTGAACTGATCTGCATGTAACTCGGTTCATACTCTTTAATTGTATTCTTTCTCTTGTAAAGGACATTATTATTCTAACCAGGATATTTATGTGAATTAATTACGTTAATCACTGTCTTGATGCGTAACTTCGTAAAATAATATTTTTTTTTAGACAATAAAACTATTATCATTGTAATAAGTTGAATTCATAGTTAGTTAAACATGACAATAACTAATCCCTTACTTTGTTACCTTTTTAACTGACATTTGTTGTAACATAATTAAGAGGTATTATCCACAATTAAAGTCTGTATAGACCGAAGTTTCTAACAGTTCCATATGAAGAATAATTAAGTTCGTTTTTCATTCTTTAACTACAATGTTGACCATAAATAATTGAAATGCGGCCTGTTGAACAGTTTCAGACAGTACGGAAGTTCTCATAAGAAATAATTTCTTTACCATTACACCTCGAATTACTCTGAACCTTGATGCAGTACTTCAATACGGCAGCTGCCGCTGCAACTACTGTTGAGCAAACAATGAGGTGTAAAGAAGTCATGGAATAGCGATCTGCGCATACACAGATGGCTATAGTATCGCGTACACAAGGTATAAAACGGCAACGCAATGGCGGAGCAGTCAAAAATGGTTCAGATGGCTCTGAGCACTATTGGACTTAACAGCTGAGGTCATCAGTCCCCTAGAACTTAGAACTACTTAAACCTAACTAACCTAAGGACATCACACACATCCATGCCCGAGGCAGGATTCGAACCTGCGATCGTAGTGGTGGTGCGGTTCCAGACTGAAGCGCCTAGAACCGCTCGGCCACTCAGGCCGGCGCGGAGCAGTCACTTGTACTCAGGTGATTCACGTGAAAGGCTTTCCGACGTCATTATGGCCGCACGATGGGAATAAACAGACTCTAAAGGAGGGATGGTAGTTGGGGCTCGCCGCATGGGAAATTCCATTTCGAAAATCGTTAGCGAATTCAATATTCTGAGATCCACAGTGTCAAGAGTGCGCCGAGAATGCCAAATTTCAGGCGTTATCTTTCACCACGGAGAACGCAGTGACCGACACCCTTTACTTAACCATTGAGAGCAGCGGCGTTTCCGTGGAGTTGTCACTGCTACCAGACAAGCAACACTGACTGAAAGAATCCCAGAAATCAGTGTGGGATGTACGACGAACGTATCTGACAGGACAATGCGGCGAAATTTGGTGTTAATGGGCTACGGCATTAGACTACGGACGCCAGTGCCTTTGTTAACAGCAGGAAATCCCCTGCACTGCCTCTCCTGGGCTCGGGACCATATCGGTTGGACCTTAGACGACTGGATAACCGTGGCCTCGTTACATGAGTCCTGATTTCAGCAGCACAGATCTAGAATCGTTTGTTTATGTACGTGGGAAGTTAGCAGGCCGGCCGATGTGGCCGAGCGGTTCTAGGCACTTCAGTCTGGAATCGCATGGCCGCTCTGGTCGCAGGTTCGAATCCTGCCTCGGGCATGGATGTGTGTGGTGTCCTTAGGTTAGTTAGGTTTAAGTAGTTCTAAGTTCTAGGGGACTGATGGCAAATGTTAAGTCCCATAGTGCTCAGAGCCATTTGAACCATGCACCCAAGTTGTCAACAAGACACTGAGCAAGCTGGTGGTGGCTCCATAATTGTGTGGGCTTTGTTTACATGGAATGGACTGGGTCCTCTGGTCCAACTGAACCGATCATTGACTGCAAATGGCTATGATCGGTTACTTGGGAACATTTGCAGCCATTCATGCACTTCATGTTCCCAAACAAAGATGAAATTTCTATGGATGACAATGCGCTGTGTCTGAACATTCCGGTCAGTTGGACTGACTGATTTTGCCACCCAGGTTGCCTGACGAGTCCCAATGAAGATTCATGAGACATAATCGGGAGTTCAGTTCATGCACGAAATTCTGCACCTGCAACACTTCCGCAGTTATAGACGGCTATAGAGCTAGCATGGCTCAATCTTCCTGCATGGGACTTCCAAAGACTTGTTGGGTCTATGCCACGTAGAGTTGCCACGCCGGGCAAAAGGAGGTCCGACTCGATATTAGAAGGTATCCCACGACTTATGTTACCTCAGTGTACGGAGCGAGAGTCTTATTGTACCACGATATTCCGCAAGCATGCTGTGGTTTCTTTTTCGAATAACGAGATAAAGTGAAATGCTCAGCCGAAGTTACGGTTCCTTGTGTGGGATTTTACGATCTGAAAAGTTTATGTTGGCAGCAGTGCCTGTAAGTTGCACAAGGTTAGCAAATATAGTCTTGAATTTAAAGCAGTTCCATTGCTAAGCCAATAAATAACTTATATTGTTTTAAAATCGTACTCAAGTCCCAGCAGTAGTAGTTCTGCCCTATGATTAATATTAAACGAAATGTAAAACAATTGTTAGACTTATTTTTACATGTTTCTAAGTACTGTTTGGAAATCGCGAGGGTGGATTGTATTGCCATGTAACGTTGACGTTGCCGCCAGTGTGGCCCCCACACGTCCATGGATTGACATGGCGTACCACTGACTTCCAACATGAATCGCCTTTCATTTGCGCAGACCGAAGTCTATTTTACACCTTGAAACGTGCTGGTAGTTTAAAATCGTATTCCTTATCGGGACGCAAACGTCGCACATTGCTTATCCGTGACAACACTCTTTCCTCGAGGAAGTGGTAGCCCCGCGAGCTACGCAGTAGAGCTTACGTGATGTTTGGGAAGTAGGAGAGAGGTACTGGTAGAAGCGAAGCTGAGAGGACGGGTCGTTAGTCGTGCCTGGATAGCACAGCTGGTAAGGGCAATGCTCGCGAAAGGACATGTTCTGGGTTCGAGTCCCAATACGGCACCCAGCCGCGACGATCCGTAAACAGCGCACACTCCGCTGCGGAATGAAAAGTTCATTCTATTTAAACCTTATATTTTACGCTTTTATATGTACGCCAGTGGCGTTTTATAAGGCTCTTTGTAGACCACTGGTGGGCAAGCAGCGGCTCGCGGCTCGGAACCGGCCCGCGGTTGGGTTCAGTCTGGCCCGCGTAAAAAAAATTCGTGGGTGAGAGTAAGGCGCTCGTACTGTACTCCGCCTGGGACGCACTTTTCGGATATTTCCGCCGACACTCAGCTCACCTCTGGTTTGCAACTCATGTCGTAGACCAGTGAAAGCTTTGTTTACTCTGCGTATGTTCAGTTCCATTTCGCATCCGCTGGGTTTACACAATAAACAGAAACACGTTTCCAGACCCATCCGTAAAGAATTAGCTGCAACCACTTGGTTTCTTTAGGTGATTATTTTTCGTTCATGACATTTCAAGATGCCTGTCATCCCATTTTCAGCTGTTTAAATTTATTTACATTTAGTGAACGGTGTTTCTTTACTAACAGCAAGGCAGAATTTTACAGCGGAAGTTTTTAAGAGAGATATTCTAAGTAAAGAAACAACGTTCACAACGCATAAACAAATGAAAACATCTGAAGATCGGGTGAACATAAAATTAATGTACATTAAAAAGCCTGTTTATTTTATCGGCAAGGCACGTCGGAAAATGGATGCCATAATATCGAAGCATTATCTCCAGAATATTAGACACTGTAGACTATTCAGAAGGTCGTTGTCTTGTAGCACAATTTCAAAATAAAATAATGCAATTACACGCATAGTACTGTAACGGAAGGTTCCTCGTCGCTTTTACTGACACGTGGTGCGATTGCAGAACTATCCGGCTTCCTGGATGAGATGAATGCGTCCGACACCGTACTACATACATCGTCGCCTTTTAGCCACGATAAGCTCATATAGAGGATCTCCGCAAATGTGCCACTGGCTCGATGCCCCCTGACCCCCTCCCTGCCGGCTAGTTGTGCGTCTCAGCACGGCGCTTCCGGCATTCGGACAGGCGCCGCTTTCGGGACGGCGGATAAGCGACGAGGGTCAGTACGCCGGCCAGCCTGGATGTGGGTTTTAGTCGGTTTACCACATCCCATGAGGTGATACCAGGTTGGTACGCACGTCCTGCCTCAAGTTACACGATTTGCAAACCTTTAGAAACCGTTCGCATACTCTCCCAATACATGCAGACATTGGGAGGAAGAAGGGGAGACCGGGGGGGGGGGGGGGGGGGAATGAGAAGAGCCGGGACGTGCACGAGGGGGGGGGGGGGACACAGGAATGGCATCCGCTCCCACTCTAACATTAAAACAATGTCAAATCCGATTATAATCACGCCAACCCCGTGCAGGAAAGGGATAAAGGCAAAAGAAAAAGCTGCGACTGTCTAGAGAAATGTTTGACTAATACATTGAAGAACCAAAGAAACTGGTACACATGCCTAATATCGTGTGGGACCCCCACGAGCACACAGAAGTGCCGCAACACGACGTGGCATGGGCTCGACTAATGTCTGAAGTAGTGATGGAGGGAACTGACACAATGAATCCTGCAAGGCTGTCCATAAATCCGTAAGAGGGCGAGGAGGTGTAGATCTCTTTTGAACAGCACGCTGCTAGACATCCCAGATATGCTCAATAATTTTCGTATCTGGGTAGATTGGTGGTCAGCGGAAGTGTTTAAACACAGAAGATTTTTCCTGGAACAACTATGTAGCAATTCTGGATGTGTGGGGTGTAGCATTTTCCTTCTGGAACTGCCGAAGTCCGTCGGAATGCACAATGGATATGAATGGATGTAGCTGATCAGACAGAATGCTTACGTATGTGTCACCTATCAGAGTCTTATCTAGACGTATCACGGGTCCCATGTCACTCCAACTGTACACACTCCACACCATTACAGAGCCTCTGGCGCTGTTGTTAGATCGGTTACTGCTGCTACAATGGCATCTTCGAGGTAGCGATAAAGTGGGGATTTTCCAGTACGATCACATCACGAGTGTACCGCGAATATCAGGAATACAGTAAAACATCAAACCTCCGACATCTCTGCGGACGGGAAAAGATCCCGCAAGAACGGGACCAACAACGATGAGAATCGTGCTACGTGACAGAAGTGCAACCCTTCCGCAAATTGCTGTAGATTTCAGTACTGGGCGATCGACATGTCAGCGTGCGAACCATTCAACGAAACATCACTGATATGGGCTTTCGGAGCTGAAGGCCACTCATGTACCCTTGATGACTGAACGACACAAAGTTTTATGCCTCGCCGGGGCCCGTCAACATCGACATTCGACTGTTGGCTGGAAACTATTACCTTGTCGGACGAGTTTCGTTTCAAATTGTATCGAGCGGATGGACTTGTACGGGTGTGGAGACAAGCTCATCAATCCGTGGACCCAGCATGTCAACAGGGAACTGTTGAAGCTGGTGGAGGCTCTGTAATGGTGTGGGGCGCATGCAGTTTGAGAGATACGGGACCCCTAATACGTCTAGATACGACTCTGACGGGTGACACGTACGTAAGCATCCTGTCTGA
Organism: Schistocerca serialis cubense; assembly: GCF_023864345.2. Lineage (NCBI taxonomy): Eukaryota > Metazoa > Arthropoda > Insecta > Orthoptera > Acrididae > Schistocerca > Schistocerca serialis. Next base: position 499,053,627 of record NC_064641.1, on the reverse strand, counting down.
TCACCTGTATGTATTCATGTCCATTGTGCATACCGATGGACTTGGCAATTCCAGCAGGACAATGCGACACCCCACATGTCCAAAATCGCTACAGAGTGGGTCCAGGAACACTCTTCTGAGTTTAAACACTTCCGCTGGCCACCAAACTCGCCAGACGTGAACATTATTGAGTATATCTGGAATACCTTGCAACGTGCTGTCCGGAAGAAAATGGTTCAAATGGCTCTGAGCACTATGGGACTTAACTGCCGAGGTCATCAGTCCCCTAGAACTTAGAACTACCTAAACCTAACTAACCTAAGGACATCACACACATCCATGCCCGAGGCAGGTTTCGAACCTGCGACCGTAGCGGTCGCGCGGTTCCAGACTGAAACGCCTAGAACCGCTCGGCCACAACGGCCGGCTGTTCGGAAGAGATCTCCATCCCCTCGTACTCTTACGGATTTATGGGCATCCCTGCAGGATTCATGGTGTTAATTCCGTCCAGCTCTAGGCCTACGTCAGACATTAGTCGAGTCCATGCCACATCGTGTTTATCATTTCTTATTGTGTTACCAGTAGGATTTTATAGGTGGTGGGTGAGAACTACTAATTCACATCTATCTTTTTTCTGGTGTTTCTTTACGTACACGGGCTGCCTCTACAGGATTTACCGACGACTAATAGTCTGCGATTTGGATCAGTACACAGTTGACCGTTGCTGGGTGCGACAGTTCGATGAGTTTTAGTGTGAATTAACTTGTTTCTAACTCAGTCAATAATTGTTATTACCCAAGGATTTCTTTTGTAAATTAGTGATAGTGCTCTTCTGACATATTAAAGTGTGAAAAACTAAATTATGGTACCAAATAAACGCATACGTGTGACACTGTCTTTACAACCGGACGTTAAGCCCAGTGACGTGAGTTAACCAGTGCAGGTGACGTTGACGGCACGACAGAAGCAGCAGTAACTGCCGACCAAAACATTGACGCTGTAATTCTAACAACCAATGAAAACTAGGAGGATGGTGATGACAACGAAGACAATGAACCTATGGCTCAAGTATCTCACGCAGATGCTAAAAATGTATTTGAAATACTCCTTCAATAATTAGAACTAAGTTCTACGTTTACCCTAAAAGACATTTTGTGCATTAGGAAATGGCGGAACTTCGCAGGATACTCAAGGTTGTCGTCTGCTAAGAAAAATAACATTACAGACTTTTTCTGTTCTAGTTAAGAACAGAACTTCTTTCACTGTCATTTTTTAAACAGTTAAATGCAAATCAGTTGTGTAATAAGGTATGAGCTTTCACACATAGTAACTCACTGTACGACGCGGATGTATTTTACAATACAGTGCACTAATGTACATTACGCTTTCGCGTACGACTTTTTAGTTTTTCAACGTTTTCTTCTCGTTTTATTACTATTTTGACATGAAACAATATTTCCGACTTTTTTTCTAGTTGAAAACTACAGTTTTGCTGTACTATATTGTGATACTAAGGGTCAATAAAAGTATTCGTCTGATAAACCGACATTTTTTGCGTTCCTATCATGCTCCACAGGAAACCGATGAGCGCGATTCTATTGTAGTACAGAAAAGCAATAATATTGGCACTATGTACAATGGCTTGCGGAGTTTGTAAGAGGAGGAAAACAACCGGGTAACGTCAGAGTATGGTAAGGGGCGTCGCACGGAGCAAAATTTTTCCGGACTGCCATAGGCTGGGAGTGCAGCGTTATGGAGATAAAGCCACAAAATGACAGCCAGTCAGCGACGATCGTGCAGAAGTGTGGGCACTTAAACCAATTTGTCCCGGCTAAAACCGGTCATGTTAATGAGCGCCGTAACTAATTGCATTAGCTGAAGATAATGTTTTCAGTTCAACACTCAAAACTAGGCGAAGTTAAAATTCCTGTCTAGGCTGGTTACGTTAACGCGAATTTTCTGTGACGTTTACTGGTAAAGCTTGAATATGAGGTCAACTACGTTAAAGTACCGTAATGCCATTGATTTGTTAAAGGAACCTTGCATGAACAGGAAGGAATTTCATCCTTCCTTTCAGAGTGCATTACGCTTGACCTATAGCATATAGCATGCTGCGGTATTATGCCAACACTGAATAACATTAAGTAAAGCAGTATAAGAAATTTTTTTTTATTTCTATGAAAGTTTAATTAGTACAATAATTTATCTACGAAATGAATGTTTAAGTAAAACAAACGTTATTAAATTCTACATCTTCATTGTTCGTGTCTTCATATCTATTTCTCAACATAGTCACCCTGGCAACGAACACATTTCTACCAACGAACCAGTTTCATGATACCGTCACTGTGGGATGCTTGACTTTCAGAACCACAATCCCCCCCTATGCTTGCACCACCTCATCGAAGTGAAGTCGTCGAAGGTGTTCTTCAAGTTTTGGAAATAGATGAAAATCGGATGGGAAAAAGTCGTGATCGATAACAAGGAACCCAATGTGTCGGAGATTGTTGCTGATGTCGCAGCGCTCGTGTGTGTCTGGCATTGTCATGCTGAAGCAGAGGGTGATCCGCGTGTGGACGAACTCTTTCAATTAGTGAAACTCGGTTACAATACGCTGTTTCTTAGGCTTCGGCCTGACTGCAGCTTGGCGGACAGCGGGCAGAACGCGAGGCGACGCTGTAGTGTCCTGAGTACCAGTTCTTTGTTCAGCGGTGTGCAGCAGCATTCTGCAGAGATCAGACGAACCATGAGGTCCCCGTAAACTATCAAACATTTTGTCAAACGTAACTGTGCTTGCCAAATATTTGACCGAGTACGGTGCAGAGTGACATATTGGTCAAGCATAGATCGTGTTTGACGTGTTTGAGAGAAATTTTGATTGACAAGAAGTTTGCCAAGATGGCGGACGTTGCGTATGTTGACGTTTCGCCGCATACGATCAGTAAAAAATTGTTTTATTGAGATTTATCTCATTGTTTCGTGTTTCCACTACTATGAAAACTACGATCAAGTATAAAAACAAAATAGCACTGACAATTACCAAAATGGTAGAGGTACCACATCTTACCCAGCGATATATTACGCTTGAAGAGATTATGAACAAAATCAATATTTTACGCATACAATGACATACAAGCGGAGTGGAATGAAATCAAAGTAATCGAAGTTCTCTGGTTCTTTCACGGAAAATGTGGGATAAATGTTTCCAAGATGCGGTATTTTAATGGCCTATCATTAGAGGCCGAAGTATAAGAGAATAAATTTTCGCACATTTGTGTCTTCTTTTTCAATGTGAGAGTGATGTAACGTTAAACAAGTTATTAAACGTTTGACTGTCCATCCGTAGAAAGTAGAAATCATAAAGTTCTGAGTGAAATATTTCCATTAACAGATTTCCAGTTGCAAATTTCTCATTTTAAATCATTTCCCAGACCAGCGTCTTGTTTCTTCTTCTCTAAAACATTACCAGAGGCAACGTTAGAAATGCTTTATCTGCATTTGTGCCATTCCCACTGGTGCCAAAATACAGCATGCACGAAAAGAGTCTGCTTCAAAAGTACGGTTAAATTGACAAGCTTCCATAGTACGTGTACGAGCTTGTTCGACACATTCGTTGCTACACAAAAGCGAACTTGACAGGCTAGTTTGTTGCTCTTTTAGGAGGAACGTAATAAGTTTTAAAAAAAATTCATTGTCCATTCGAAGAAAGTTGATGTAATCATTGGGTCCTGAGAGTAATATTTCCTTTAGCATATTTTCATGGGTAAATATCTCATTTTAAGCCATTCCGTGGATCAGTCTTCTTCTTCTTCTTCATCTTTAAACACAGTGCCAAAGTCAGTGGCAGGACTTCTTTTTCTGTATTTGTGGCCGTGCTCACTACACTCAAAATACACACAAACACAAACAACGTCTGCAGTGCGGTTCTAGTCGCTTCAGTCTGGAACCGCGTGACCGCTACGGTCGCAGGTTCGAATCCTGCCTCGGGGATGGATGTGTGTGATGTCCTTAGGTTAGTTAGGTTTAAGTAGTTCTAAGTTCTAGGGGACTGATGACCACAGTTGTTAAGTCCCATAGTGCTCAGAGCCATTTGAACCATTTGAACAAACAACGTCTGCTTGAAGTGAGGTTAAACTGACAAATACTGTTTAAACGTGTACGGGGCTGTTTGGCAAATCCGTGACTAGATAAGAGCGATTTTGCCAACACGTTTGATCGTTTGTGGGGCCTTTTAAGTCGGACGCAATGGTATCCGATTTGATACTGACAAGAAATACATATATGAAAGTTTATCTATTCAGTGTAAGGAAAGGCTATTCTAGTGAAACAGAAAGAATTGTTTGGGGAGTTCAGTACATTGTATGAGAGTTTACAATGAGATCCTGATAAATTCTATGAACGCACGAGAATATTTCTGTGTACGTTTCGCTACATTTTGAAAAATATCGATGCACGCTCAAGAGTACCCTGCATAATTTCCATTCAATTATATCGCGAAAGGAAAAACTTGTGAGTCACCTTAACGGAAGTAAAATTGAACTCCACATCTCTTTGGTTCCTGATTTTCTAAATTTTATATAAAAAAATATTTACTTACCGTCAGTATTAATCTTCGTTACTAATTCACTCTATATATTCCTTCCAATCGACCTATTTTTATACTGAGAATGACTAGATTGTCAGATTTCTGGCACGCGCCTCCCCAAACGCATGCCTTCAGGACATTCCCGTCTCGTCAAATAGGTTTGTGCTGCACGCTGAAGGGGAAACCATGTTCAACGCTGCCCGCCGCGCTCCACTCAGGCCAAAGCCTTAAAACCCATCGACGTGATTACACACTGCCATGTTTCACGCTACAGGTGAAAGCCCTATAGCGGGAGAGGGTTGCAAATATACAGACATAAAGAAAAGGGACGTTGAATTAACAGCGTTTGTTTTATTTCAAAAGTTTTAGTAGTTTTCACATGAAAAATTCGGAGGCATTCCTTTTCAGCACTCCCTCGTATGCTGTGTCTCATCTCTTGTAGATTGGAGTATGTTACATATCGTTTTGATAAGCTGTAAGAAATTTTTGTGTATTTAAAAGTATAACATGCGAGAGGATAACGCAGTTAGATGGATGTTGACAGAAGCCTGACAATTCGAGTGATGTTACACTCATGACTTTCTCCAAACAATTGTACTGAAAAATAAAATAAGATTTGCGAGCTGGCTTTGATAGGCCTATCGAGATCGACCGAACGTCGTGTCATCCTCTGCCAATGATGTTATTGCACGCAGTATGGGTGATGTTACTGCATACGGCATGGAGAGGCATGTGGTGAGGACACCGTTCCCTAGGTCTTTGGCTTTCTCTATCTCGGAGCCGCTACTTCTCACTCGAGTAGTTCCTCAATTGCCACCATGGGGCTCAGTGCACTCGATTCCAGTCCTCCGACGAAGGAAAAATCCCTGGCAGTACCCGGAATCGAACCCGGATCCTCTTCATACCAGCATTGCAACCAGAGACGCTGATCACTTTTTATTTCAACCTGTTCCTTCGCCATTGTTTCATCTATGGTTGTGTGTGAATATCGAATAACATATTACAAATTCAATCGATAAGAACTTCACTCATTTTATTGCGATTATCTCTCGCATCACGCTGGCCCGTTTCGCATTCATCAGGGGCATAGATTTGTCTTACTAAATGGTACGGGAAGAGCTTCAAACATGTGGCCGTTACATTTTGTTAGAAGTACAGTTGCACCTTACAGTGCCACATGTCAGCTACTTTAGCGCAGTGCTGTTTTTGCAGTACGGCTTATTATCTGAAGGGGGTCGAGACGTGAACATGTAGCATTTTCATCCCATTCTTTCATAGTGCATTTAACCTATAGCACTTTGGGACGTAGTGGTTTTATGGTTCAAATGGTTCTGAGCACTATGGGGCTTAACATCTGAGGTCATCAGTCCCCAAGACTTAGAACTACTTAAACCTAACTAACCTAAGGACATCACACACATGCATGCCCGAGGCACGATTCAAACCTACGACCGTAGCAGCGCGGTTCCGGACTGAAGCGGCTAGAACCGCTCGGTCACAAAGGCTGGTGTGGTTTTATGCCAAGACTGAATAACATTAGGTAAAGCAGCATTAAAAACTGCATTTATTTAATTATGGAAGTTTAATTACTACAACAGTTTTTGGGTCCGCCTCCGTACCTTAATTGTCTGTTCCGTAACACATCTGACAAGCCCCCTGACCGAACACAATGTGTTACGGAGCAGACAACTGAGATGCGGAGGCGGACCCAAAAACTGATCGTGCATTCAAAATTCGTCTCAAAGACTAACTGTTGTAGTAATTAAACTTCCATAATTAAATAAATGCAGTTTTTAATACCGCTTTACCTAATGTCATTCAGTCTTGGCATAAAACCACTACGGTCCAAAGTGCTATAGTTTAAGTGCACTATGAAAGAATGGGATGAAAATGCTACATGTTCACATCTCGACCCCCTTCAGATAATAAGCCGTACTGCAAAAACAGCACTGCGCTAAAGTAGCTGACATGTGGTACTGTAAGGTGCAACTGTACATCTAACAAAATGTAACGGCCACATGTTTGAACCTCTTTCCGTACCAATTACTACGACAAATCTATGCCCATGCGACTGGATGAATGCGAAACCGGCCAGCGTGTGCGAGAGACAATCGCAATACAAGCCGACACTCAGATACCTATTATGTAGCTACACGTTTCTTTGATTTCACATGGGCTGCTCTTTTAGGCGTTAACACTAATTTAATTTTTGTTCCTTTCTCTATGCCTTTTTATATAAATGTTTCAAACAATACTTCAAAATATAAATTTCACACATTAAACAATAATTTAAATTCTAATCTTCGTGGGTGTCTTCAGGTGAGACTTCTTCAGGACTGTAATAACAGGACGCCTAAACGTAGAAACTGTCAACAAAAAGAAAATGTGATTACAAGAAGATTTGCTCCCCTTGAACGAATTTCTAATGGGGAAATACCCACAATTCCAAAAATTAGGAGTCCTGCGTGACATGGCATTTTCGAAATCATTATGGTAGGTGTATCACAAATTTACACTCCATGCATTCCAACGTCGTTTTGTTTCGTACTTCGTATTTTATGCAAACTTGCACATCCTTGTTGGGGTTTTTAAGCTTCGGGTGGATGTGTTTCGGGAAATTGACCCGATATCGAGCTTGGAATCGAAGGGGTGTTTCACCTAATGATGGTTTTGCACGCCTTTCGTAGTCCGCCAACTGGACGTATTTTAAAATCACATATGTTTCCTTTATACGTTTGTGTGTTGTTTTTTGTATAATGCACGTACTGAATAGAGCAATATCCGACACACACACACACACACACACACACACAGAGTTTGGCCCGACCTCCGTCCCCACGAGGGTGACTCGTGATTTTTACGTTTGGTCTGCATTTGATTCCACGAGCGGGACACGTCAAATTACTGCAAGGGGTTAATGTTTAATAATGAAATAATGAACAGAGGCCAGAAAAGCAACAAAAGCAGTGGAGTATAGCCTCCAAAGCATAATGCTACAGTAGATTAGTCGGTCAAAGCCGCACTCCGAGACACACACAGTTTGCAGGCAGATTCATGGACCTCCTCGAGAAGATGGAGATATACTGTCACCTGAGGTCATCTGGTGTTCACACACTCGATGAGCAGCTGTTGGTAAAGAACAGCTGGTTTTGGCAGCTCTTCGACGGTCTCCTGCTTCGAGGCAGGGAGGGGACTAATATGGAAATTTTGTCCTGCTTTTGCCGGCCGCGGTGCTCTCGCGGTTCTAGGCGCGCAGTCCGGAACCGTGCGACTGCTACGGTCGCAGGTTCGAATCCTGCCTCGGGCATGGATGTGTGTGATGTCCTTAGGTTAGTTAGGTTTAAGTAGTTCTAAGTTCTAGGGGACTGATGACCTCAGAAGATGAGTCCCATAGTGCTCAGAACCATTTGAACCATTTTTTGTCCTGCTTTTTATATGACAACAGTGGGCTTGATAGCACGTGAGAAGTAACTTATTATCAGTGGATCGTTTCGTCCTCCATTTTGTTGGTACTATTAAATGTTATATCGGTTTTACCATCAAACAAGAATAATATTCAGCTGTTAACTTTGGTGGGTAAATGTAAGGTAATTGCTATATTGTTCTTTGCAAGCAGCGTACCGCAGTCGGAGCTACACTATATGCTACGTAAGAAATTTATGGCATTACGGGTGGTTTGTATGGTTTTATTAAATGTGCCTGGTTAAATTAGCCTTGTCATGTTGACCTTTAAATTAGCCTTGTTATGTTTGTCTTCAGTATTTTATTATGATGTTAACAGATCATCATAAACACGATTTGGATGAAATTTTTTGTGATTATTTATATTAATTATTTAGGGGACAGGTAGCCACTATGATATGAGCGACTACGTTAGATTTTAGCTTTTCACTAATTTCAAATTGCTATGGAACTATATTTTATCAAGACGATCGTCAAAAGAAATTAATTTTTTTTTTTACTTCTAATGTGATGCAGCAATTCTGTATAGGACAGCTAAATGAACTTATTAATGATTTTTACACAAGATCTGGTGGATCGCTTCACCATTAATATATTAGCGAACATACCGAAATCGGCATTTCTTTAAGTAAAGCTGATACGAAAATTTACGCCGACTAGGGTGGCCGAGCGGTTCTAGGCGCTAGAATCTCGAACCGCGCGACCGCTACGGTCGCAGGTTCGAATCCTGCCTCGGGCTTGGATGCGTTTGATGTCCTTAGGTTAGTTAGGTTTAAGTAGTTCTAAGTTCTAGGGGACTGATGACCTCAGATGTTAAGTCCTATAGTGCTCAGAGCCATTTTTTTTGTATTGAAAATATACTTGCTTATTTTATTTATTAAAAAAAGGATTTTAAACCACTACATCCGAATGAAACTGGGGTAGTTATTTTGAATTATAGAAGGCGTTACTTTACTACATGACGCAAACTGAGGCTGCTGTACTTCTTGTAAACAACCACCTCAGTTTCCCTCCACCTATAAACCAGTGAAGTCATATGGTGACACGTACTGTTGCGTGTTTGTTGGATGGGAACTCACTCAAATGTTGGATCACTGCTACTGGATAACGCGGTGTTTTATTCGATGTTTTACGTAAAACTGTTCGGCTTCCGTAATTTCTTTGTATCTTAGCACTGAAGATGTCTATGTGTAGCCGACGTCTAGATATGCAAGAATAACTGCTGTGTTCTTATCCTGCCTTAACACACAGTTCGTTTAGTAAAAAAACTACTGAGCATTCGCAGATGTTGGTTTGTCGTTTTACGGTCGTATCTCCACAACGGGGCATCTGCGACCTACGGTGATCTCTAAAATTTGTCACGAATCGTTGCCCCCTGTCCTCACCCGATGAGGTGCTTTTGGTTCAAATGGTTCAAATGGCTCTGAGAACTATGGGACTTTATTCTGAGGTCATCAGTCCCCTAGAACTTAGAACTACTTAAACCTGACTAACCTAAGGACAACACACACATCCATTCCCGAGGCAGGATTCGAACCTGCGACCGTAGCGGTCGCTCGGTGCCAGACTGAAGCGCCTAGAATCGCTCAGCCACACCGGCCGGCGGAGGTGGTTTTCCTCCATCCGGTACGTACATGCAGATCTTTGCGGCGGTACGGCGACAGTGAGACAGCTTTCTTTCCGTAGGAAGGACCGCATACCCCGCCAGTGACAGCGCCTCGTGACCAAAAGTGCGTCACGGGAGTAACGAGTCCCATTTCGGAGCGCTGTGAACTCCCTGCATGAGTGCCTGGTTTTCCCGGATCTTTCACGCGCAAGCGCCTCTGACGTAGATATAAGCGCGGCTGGTGACGGCTACCGGGAAGTGACGCCGTTCCCAGCGCAACGCCACAGCCTGCGGAGTCGCGTCCTGCCCCGCAAACAGTGAACGTCGTGACTCGCGCCGCACCTGCTCTTCCTATTACCCGCGCGTTCGGTTGCCTGCAGTTCGCAGCGTGATCAGTATGTCGCCGTTTACTCGCCTGATAGTGCCCTCCGCACTTATCCTGGTAATGACCGCCCGGCTGGACGCTCGTCCGTCGACTGTTCCCAGTGCGTCACAGCTCGAGCCGTGGTCCAAAATCCACGACAAGAGCATCTGCCAGGCATACGTCGCCTTCAACGAGTTCCTGCAACTCCACGAAGTGTGGTGCGCCGACGGCGTCGAGGGCCGGGTGTTCGACGCCAGCGGAGAGCTTTTCGTCTGCAAGACTGTCCGGTTCCCCGTGCCCTTCCACGACTCCGACCTCGATGTAGCTGCGGGCTGCGTTGCCGTTCGCGAGGGAAGACAGCCAGATACGTGGATGCCGATCGACACGAACCCGTAAGAAAACCACCGCTTCGCATCTCTGACTTCTCCTTCTTATTTATCAGTAATGCCACCAGTTCCTATCACTAGCTATTACAAGCCTAAGAACTCTCACAATGACGCGTGATGACGTCTTTACAGCTTAATGAGGGCAATATATCAGGCCCTTCTTGACTTATCGACAATTTCATTTTCCTCTCAATGTTGATATTCCACCTTCAACTCGTGCAGTTCCACTTCAGAAAAAACGCTTCGGCACTGTAGTCTTCCAGCCACGACCAAACAGCAGAGTGAAGAGTAACTTTTGAAGATCACATACAGAACAACATCTGGCACATTCTGTTTAACTGCAATTAAGATTTTGCATCTGCATGTCATTATAGACGAAGGTAGTATTCCCGAAACATCTTATGCGAGATTGTAATACATGGTTTCGCTGCCAGAGGCACCGAGCTACGCCTACCAGAAGTATTTATTTGTGAATAACATTCCAGAATATGGATCTTTATCGTCCAGAGGTAGCGTCGTGTTATCGAGGTGCCGTGTTACCTAATTATACTGCAATTTATTCCATACATTTACGGCTTCAGTTGTTAAAGACTGGAATAAAAAGACTAGTTTCCTATCGTTGGAAAGTAATTAATTTATTGATTTATGTGTGCTTTATTTATTCGCGTGAACTGTAAATTATATAATAATATTACTTCTCTAGTATCTTATTTTTGTAAATGCTATTGCAACAAGACTCGCTATTGTTTTATCAGCGAAGAATCGTAGTTGCCTGTTTTCTCGTCAATATACATGTATATTTTCATTATTCGTTTACAATTCAGAAAAAGTCATTCCCACGTACAGTTTTTTTTTTTTTTGTAAATTCATGTGTCGCTGTACTTTTATGAGTGATGAAATTAGTTGTGTGAGACACAGCTCTTGCGATCTGACTGCGATCGTACTGTGAGCTTTAAAATAATGCCATAAGCAGTATTAGCAGCCAAAAGGGCGACAGAAAACTCGACTGCTTAATTTAAGAAGGTAGTTAGACACAAATAACTTTAAATGTCTTATTCACAATAAAAAAATTCAACCTGAGAATAATTAAGTGCTTAATGTTATTTGTATGCGCATAGTTCATGCGTAATGATTTCTCTTTTTCTGTGCGTTCCTATGCTTGCGAAATGTATTTTACTTTATGTTTTATTTATAATAAAATGACATTATATTTAAATGTTGTCATTTGTCTCAGCTATATACCAAGTCCTATTCTGATAAGAAGAAATGAAAGGTTAAAAATGAGTAATTTATTGCTTCAATCCCCGTGGATCTACACCGCCTGATTTTTCATTACTTAGTGCAGTGTTTAATTATGAATTCCAAATGCGAATCTGAGAGGCAACATATATTGAACAGAACCAAGTAAGTAACAAAACGAAAAATAACACGCGCTATGCTGTATTTTTATAAACATGAAGAATTAGGCAGCATGACTGCTCAATTTCCTTATTTACATGGGGACCATAAAGTTTGATAATTTAAGACCTGGGACGTACTGCTAGATCTAGAAACTGTACCATCTAAATTACTAAACAACTAACCCGGTTTATGATTCCAAGGGTACAGTCCCTGTTTCATGTTCACCATCTAACTGCTTCGAAGAGCAACAAATTTTAATTTCCAGCAGTTCATATAATTAATGACCCAATTCAATAATTTAAAATCACTGTCACGATCTACTTATAAAGATGTATAATCTTATGTTAAAGGTTTAATAAAATAAGCCAAGTATTGCAGATAGAAACTGTGTGTATGTACTGAGGTAGTGCAACGCTCAGCAGGCAAATTACGCGGTTTATACGCACCCAGTTACTGAGAATGGAAGGACTTAGCGACTTCTAATAAACGTTACACACAATTTCAAACCTTTACTAAACTTTCTCTCGCTTCACTTGCTTAAAGTCAAATATTTGAAACACATTATTAAAGTAATCAGACGGTTCTACTTGTTTTACACATGGAAGTTTGCTAGTATAAAACCAAATGAAACGACAATGGACTTCCAGAGTTGATTATTCACGAGCAGGTTTTATTATAAACAAGAATATTAAACGCAGAATTATTAGCATCACAGGAGTGCCAGGAGGAATAGCAAGATCAGTTTCAAGACAATTACGTGAGTTTATGCCCTAATATTCTGTCATCTATGATAAGTTACACGAACTACTGAACATAAGTGAATAGCGATTCTCTATTAAATTTCTGATCGGAGGGAGCAAGCAACATAATTTTATACTATCAACAAAAAGTACACCATAAATACGTGTAAAGACAAAGTTAAAGTGAAAATGGGTGTGGAAAAGAATAAAGAGCGATATTTTAATCTAGCAGAAAACAAACAAATTATGCTGTATGTGGCAGCCCTGAACAAATTCAGAACCACCCATAATCACAAGGTTAGTAGGTGTGTTCTGGCCAATTTGATAGGTCCATCACTGCACTTTCAATCTTGATGTCGTCTGTTAGCTGGTATCTTCTGCTACCTCTGGTCCTCTTCTCAGTCACCATTCCGCCCAGTGCATCCTTTATTATGCCCTTTCTCATCCAGTGTCCTAATCAGTTTCCTTTCCTTCTCTCAGTTGTTTCCAGTATTTGTCTTTTCTCGTTCGTTTTTTGCAAGTCAACCTAATTCATTATTTTATCTGTCCACTCCACAGCTTCCAGTCTTCTCCAGATCCAAATCTCAAAAGCCTCTAAGCAATTCTTCTCTCTCGGCCACAGTGTCCATATTTCGGCATAATATAATGTTGCGGCCCATACAGAATACTTCATTAATCTTAGTGGAAAGTATAATAAAACAAGACACTAAGATACAAAAAACTAAAATAATTGAACAAAAAATCGCTGATACGCTTGCATTAAATAATCAAGAGGAGTACCATTATGAAACCGGACTACGAAATGAAAAAGGTGAACTTAAATGGATAATCCAACATATGTAACAGTCTTAGTTCACTAGTGAAGAGAAGATCATATGGCGTGGTTAGCTGAGCGATTACAAGTGGTAGGTGCAACATTTTAATTGTAAAGTTTTTTCTTCTTCCGTGCTCAATGCCTTTGTTGTGGCACCTTTACTTTGAGAGATTTATGTAACTGTCTCCCGTACGTCACTGTTTTGGGAATGTGAACAGGGGAGTGCAATGATCTTGACGATGATGACGGCACGGAGAGGGAATATATGCTAATATTCTCTATTATTACCAAGGGGACTGCAGAACTGACGCAGTCCCGTAATTCTGGACAGATGAACAGATGAACAATGTCCTCTCTTCAAGGCACAACAATGTGAGGAGGTTCAGAATTTAATCCATGACAATGACGTAAATTCCAGTGACCACGAACTTTATACCACCTCTCTCCTCCCACAACTGGACAAATACCGGCGGCGAAAATTTTTGTCCACGAGTATAATTCTAAACTGATATTTCCGAGTCGAGCGGCGCTGCAGAATCATGTGTTAGCGACCTTTTTTAACCTAGAAGTTCTTTTATTGTGCTGAAATACAATGAACTACTCTGTTGTACCGATGTTACTGCCAACATTATGTACGCTACGGAGACGGGTGCGAAAGCGCTGGGGGCAGGTAAGTGTGTTGCGATGAAACACGTTCAACTTCGAAATGAAGTTACAGAAATACGCACAGAGCATTGGTTACATTTGTGTCTTGTATTTACTGTCTTTTACATAAATTAGTTCATTAAACAACGCCAAAAGCAAAAACTCAGTTCGAATGTTTAATCATCAAGAAGTAAACTAATTTTACACAAAACATCTGAAACTGTGAGCGCAGGAATAAATATAGCTGCCCTTCGAAACTAGAAGAAAATACGAACGGTGGCCAGGTCACACAATAAACAGACATACACAACAACAGTAACGTGTTTATATTTTAATATCCGTGTTACCCTTTTGACAAGTGGATTACAAATCTGGACTATGGACACTACCGCTTTCTTTCAAATAAATCATAAAGAAATCAACACAAAGATAGTGTGAGCAGAGTCGAACAGAGACTTGCACTTTTTTTTATTGCATGAACAACAAAACGGAGCAACAATTTACACGTATTGCCATCTGAAATGTAAGATGTACAGTTGGGTAACAGAAAGAACTGAGAGAAGAATAAAGAGAGTAAAAACAAGAAATATATACATTTTATAATATTGGATGTATGTACATATATGTTCGACATATTCTCCTAAACCACTGGACAAATTCCAACTAGCCTTGTTACACATATCACTTACTGTCCGGAGAGAATCGCTATGGGGTAAGAATCACCCATCTATCAAAAGAGTGACGGGTGAAAAAGCAATGTGGCGAACTTCCATACTTCAGTCATTCAGTATCTGGGTATGAGAGCACTTAGTGACTTACACAAACTTCGCACACAATTTCAAACCTTTACGAAACTTTTTGTCGCTGACGACCTCCACAAAATGATAAAAGGAAAAAAGTTTACCGCTTTCTACATTTTCGCTGTTCATGTCGTGAAACTACCTCATGAAGCATGGCGTTTCAAATTATTATTTCTTTGTTACTAACTGTATTCATAAAACATTTTCCAGACAGTATTCACAAACACCACTGAATGTTCCCGCAAAATTAAAACATTGTACAAGGAGATAAAAAGCCATAAATACTGAGATGCGTGAAAAACTGTCGCATCATACAAGACGTTTAAATTTATTACTGGGTTACTATAACTGTATTCATAACAACGTATATCGATGAACGTACAAAGAAAACAATAGCCTTGTACGACACTCAGTTCGGGAGACATGTCGTCATAAACACTGATCTGTGTGAGAAACTGCCACATCATTCATAATGTTTTAATTTATTACTTGTTTACTACTAACTTTATTTACAGGACAGTTAGCAGAAAGTAGCCATATATACCACTGGACGTACCTGCAAAAATCATGACTGTACACCATATAGTTCAGGAGATACGAAGTCATACAGTTGCGTGAAAATGAAACTGCAGGGCGGAATTTGATATACAGGTGAAATGTGCGAACAAGTACGCGTGAAATATATTTGACATATGCGTATGCGAGCAAAGCCACAGGTAAATAGCTGAAACGATTTCAACCAAATTTGGTAAGCATATTAGCTACAATCTGGAAATAAATACTATAGGGGTAATAACCACCAGCCTACTATTGGGGTGAGTGTGATTACATGAAGAGAGAGATGGAAGACGATGAGATGGACGGAAAGAGGGGAAAAGACGAGGAGGACAGAGAAATGGGGATGAAGAGAGAGGCAAAGAGGGGAGTATATGAAGGAAGAAGATGAACAAAGAGGGTTAGGAGATTATATATATATATATATATATATATATATATATATATATATATATATGAGAGAGAGAGAGAGAGAGAGAGAGAGAGAAGATGAACAGAGAAAGGATAGAGGAGAGGGAGGTGTGTGTGTGTGTGTGTGTGTGTGTGTGTGTGTGTGTGTGTGAGAGAGAGAGAGAGAGAGAGAGAGAGAGAGAGAGAGCATGATGGAGAAGATGGAAAGAGACGGAGGGAAGGAGGAGACGGCCTAATAGAAAACTGGAATAAATACATTCCCGGGCACTGCTGGCTATTCAGCTATTAAGTTTGTACTGCTTGCAGTAATCAAGTGCTGCAAATAAAAAGCACAATGAATGAAACCTTTAAATGTAATGGATTACCAAGAACGCTGTGATACGAACGTGTCCCAGTAAGCCCTATACATGCAGAAAGAAGACCAAATTCTACCTCACGAACAGAATTGTGAACGTGATAGCAAAAATGTGTCATGAAAGGAAATAAACATGCATTCAGAATGCTCATCAAATAAAAATATTAGCCTGCCCCAAGAAAAATAACGCTAATATTATTATGTAACACCGTCTTTAGCCTCAACAATAGCTTCAGATGAGCGAGTAAGGGAGTACACTAAGTTCTTCAGTTATCCCATATACAGCTGACGCTACTGAATGGTGATCAGGTCCTATGGAGACATCAAATTGTGGGGATGTTGGCTGCTACGTTTCACCACTGTCCAAATATACCCAGACAATTCCGATCGGGCGATTCAGCAGACCAATCGAGGTGCGATAGAGCGCCTGATTGTTCGTCAAACCGGGGGCGTTAAGCGCTCAACCTTGTAACCACGGCTGTTGTCATCTTGGAAAACTGGACTGTTCACAACGTAAACTCGTCTTGTAGACATAGGAGAAAGGGCTGCACTTGGTCACAGAGAGCGTCGAAAAAATATATTATGGTTCGTGTGCTCGATAGTCTGAACGAGAGGCTCCAAATAATGATATGAAAGACATCCCCAAAACGTCAAAAACGACCTCCAGCCTGAGTTACGCCACCACCACACTGCGTCCTAAACGACACATCAGCCGTTGATGCACTAGACACGTTGCATCACTTGCACGATCGTGACTCATCGGAAAACAATGCGCGCTTGCAGTCGCTGTGAGGAATGGCCATTTGAGAGATGCCAGACTCGACACGCCTATTATGCACAGTTCTCTTCCGAAACATGTTGGCGTTCACTGACAGCAGTAATTCCTAGCGCGTTTTTAACAAACTGTCATTGACAGAATGTGATACTACACACCGGTCCTTTCGGATTAGGTAGATTTTCCTTACGTACACTGTTCTTACACCGTTTTGCACGGCTGCGTGACGTACACCATGCGTTGTAAACACGTTGAAGAATGCACGCGGACTCGTCAACAAATCAGACAACTTTATTCAAAGACTTTTCACTAACGCGTTCACCATTTGAACTACTTTCTGTTAAAACGATAATAAGCAATCATTTGGCCTGATTTATTCACACTAAACTCAGAGCAGCAACGTACGAAGCGCTGTTTTCGCGTTCACATAGGTCAGAATTCGAACACTACATGGTAGCCCAATGCACAGCCCCTTCCTCGTGCAGTCTACGTGGTTTCCGACAGAGGGAAGGAAGTGCAATGGCAGCTACTAATTTTTACGCACTTCACGATCTACACTCGGACGCCGACCGCTTGACCACATGTACATCCACGTGATTACTCTGCTATTCATAATAAAGTGCCTGGCAGAGGGTTCAATGAACCACCTTCAAGCTGTCTCTCTACCGTTCCACTCTCGAACGGCGCTCGGGAAAAACAAGCACTTAAATTTTTTCGGTGCGAGCCCTGTTTCCTCTTATTTTATCGTGATGATCATTTCTCCCTATGTAGGTGGGTGCCAACAGATTGTTTTCGCAATCTGAGGAGAAAACTGGTGATTGAAATTCAATCTAAGGAGAAAACTGGTGATTGAAATTTCATGAGAAGATCCCGTCGCAACGAAAAATGTCTTTGTTTTAATGATTGCCACTACAATGCAAGCATCATGTCTGTGGCACTATCTCCCCTACTTCGCGATAGCACAAAACGAGCTGCCCTTCTTTGTACTTTTTCGGTGTCAATCGTCAGTCACTAGCTGCCGTTGCACGACTCCTCCTCGGGTTCCATGTCTAAGGTGTTAAGATTCTTGCATCTGTTTTTTCTTCAAGTACTTTTACGTGGCCACTCCGCTTTAGCGAGCTCCGAACGGTTAATGCTACACACTGTTTTCGCCAGCCGGTATGGCCGTGCGGTTCTAGGCGCTTCAGTCTGGAACCGCGTGACCGCTACGGTCGCAGGTTCGAATCTTGCCTCGGGCATGGATGTGTGTGATATCCTTAGGTTAGTTAGGTTTAAGCAGTTCTAAGTTCTAGGGGACTGATGACCACAGATGTTAAGTCCCATAGTGCTCAGAGCCATTTGAATCATTTTTGAACCACTGTTTCAGCGATTTGCGCCAATAGCGTAATGAAACATGAACGGATCTCTTCGCTTATTTATACACAACAAGATACCTGCATTTACATTCAGGATCAACTGCCGCTTCCTGTACCAATCTCCCTTCCTCTGCAGGTCATCTTGCATTTCCGTCAGTTTTTGGCTGTGGCGAACTTCAGTCTCTTCAAAGGAATTCGAAGCTGACAAACGATCTCTTATTTTAAAAAATGAACCTTTGATATACTGCATGTGACAAATCCGCTTGCCGCACAGGAGCTCGAGCTGCAATCCGCAGCCTTTCACTGGCAAATTGGCACACCCTCCTTTAAAGTCATTTCAAACGCCTACGACATTGTAAAATTTCCACGCCGTGGAAAATGGATTTAGTTCGATTTCTCCAGTCTCGTGGTTCTTCTCTGCCATTTTTAAAGTGTAGATCCTATTTTGATTGGACCATTACTTATTCCGAGACAATCATAGATGTTTGCAGATTAAATTATAGAACTGGGTTCTACCAGTTTTTGTGAAACACAAATTCTTGTTACGTTAGTTTTCTTGCCCAACACATTTAGCGCATCTGTACCATATGAACGCTGATCTGTAGAAGTACTCAGCGAACTTTGAGTGGTATTATTAAAAATGACACGTAGTGTTTCGTTATGCCTTCGTCACAGGAGAAAAAAAATATAAGGTCCTCGAAATAAGTTATCAAACCTATTAATGAACTTTCAAAAATACATAACCATCCAGTAAATACCACTTGAACAAAGTAAGCACCCACCAGTGAAGGCAAAGGTATGCAGAAATATGATTGGGCTGGACAACTAACGAAAAAGAAAAGAAAAAAGAGGTGGGACTGTCTTGTAACCTGTACAGAAAAGCTAAAATATCACAAATGATTTTTTTTTTTTTTTTTTTTTTTTTTGAGGCAGATATTACGTCCACCGTGACTCAGTGACTGTGCCGTAGAATTGTGAGTATTGCCCCACTCTCCCTTCGTACTGGAAATTTGTGTTAAGGTCTTACGGGACCAAACTGCTGAGGTCATCGGTCCTTAAGCTTACACACTACTTAATCTAACTTAAACTAAGTTATGCTAAGGACGACACACACACCCATGGCCGAGGGAGAACTCGAACCTCCGACGGGGGGAGCCGCGCTGACCGTGACAAAACGCCTACGACCACGCCGCCACCCCGCGCGGTGCACTTCGTACTAAATGTTTCAAAATAGTAAGGTTTTTATTTTACTTCCATGACTTAACTAGTGATTGTTTCATTGTTTTGTTTAACATAATGGGCGGTCAAACAAATACGCGGTAGATGAAAGAAAGAAAGAAAGGAAACTGTTTATTATTTCAAAAATGAACGCCAGAACCGTTAATACATTTATCCAATGTGAGACAAGACGGTCAGTGCCTTCAGGGAAAAATGTTTGCGATTGCCAAAGGAACCATGACTTACTTTTTCTTCTGCCTGTCTCTTTTTCATTTGACTGCTCCATATGAATAATCATATTCATGATGCAGACAAAAATAAGTATTATCCACCTATAATAATTAATAGTATTATTTTCTATAAATTTGCCCATCACTCGCTATATCAGTTTTCTTTTTTCGATGTATGTAGCATACGATGGATACCACCACTACTATGCTATAATAAGAATTACCTTTTAATATTCTGGTGTGCAGCATTCAAATGTTGAGCAACGCATGCTAGCCCCCCCCCCCCCCCTCCTCCCCCACTCCCTATCCCCTCACCCCCTTTCATTTACTCTTCAGTTGCACAGGATTGCATAATCTTGAGGGCATGTGAACGATTAACGCATTGGTTTGTTTTATTCCAAGTATTCTTGATAAATTTCATCCGGAAATCAGTAACATTTTTGTGGCTAGTGTTTTTCTCAATTGCGCAGCGTTGCAAAATACGAAGCAATAATGAAGTCATGTTTTCCGTTCTTTGTATTCTCGCTGAATCTTATCCCAAAATCTGTAATACTTCCTTTTCTCCCTATCCACTCTGCTTGATTTCTCATATAATTCCAGTTTTTACAGTTATTTCTTATAGCCAGATACGTCAGTGGAATCGGCGATTATGGGGCAACGCAAACCGTAAACATGGCTTTTGATTTGACTTTGTGAAAGCAGTCTCAAGAAATTTCATCATTACGGGATGGAGGGAGGAAAGACGGGAGAGTATCGTCAGGAGTTCCCCAGGGAAGTGTGATAGGACCACTCTTAGATCGCTTTACATACAAATGGTCTGATGGATAGGGCGAGCAACAATCTGCGTTTGTTTGCTGACGATGCTGTACGGTGAGGGACAGTGTTGACGTTGAACGTAGAAAAATGTAAGTTAATGCAGGTGAGTAGGAAAAAGAAACCTCTAATGTCCGAATACAATGTTAGTGGTGTGCTGCTTGGCAAAGTCATGTCGATTAACTCTGGAACACTTAAGTTTAGTTCTCGACATTTTATTCAAAGGAACCATAATGTATAGGTTATGCGTTAGTTAACCCTTTCAGACCCGTTGGCTAAAACTGTGTACACTAATTGTTACTGTGTCGTAGTGACAACAGAAATATTCTTCCCCAAAGGAAACATCATTTACACATTTGTGAATTTTTTCATCATGCAGAAGTGCTTCCACCTGTCGCGCATCGCTATAAAAATATCAGAATGTAAATGCAGCAATATTTATGATGTAGACAAAAATAAATATTATCCGCCTGTAAAAATTAAACGTATTTTTCTGTAAACTTGCCAATCACTCACTAAATCAGTTTTCTGTTTTCGATGTATGTCGTATGCGAATTGCCAGAATACATTAAGTGGCTAGTTAAGTATATTACATCGTATAACTGAATGTTGATATTTTTCTTTTGCAGGATAATTATTGAATGATCTAATTATTACAGCAGTGAATATTACAATATTATTTATTTTTGTCCGTAAAATGAAGCGTTGCGTACAAACCATATTTTAAAAATGGGTACATATATTTGAATTAATCTTGTTTCTAAAGTTATTCAGAAAATCACCTAAGAAGCTTCGAGCACGAAAAATTTCCATTCTCTAAAAAAAAAACAGGTCTGAAAGGGTTAACTACAATTATTAGATCTGCAAAGGTATGTTATATACCAAAGTAAGTACATCGTGACCTGTTTTATAACATACTTTGATCGTAAATTGTAGGACAGTTTGGTAAGCTAGAGCAAAATATCTAGGTGTAACAAATGGAACGAGAACGTAAGTTCGGTTGTTGGGAAGGCACATGGTCAATTTCGGCATATTGGGAGAATTTTAGGAAAGTGTGATTCATGTGTGAAGGAGACCGTGCATAGAACACTTGTGGGACCCATTCTTGAGTCTGGTCTAGAGTTTAGGATCCACACTGCGACGGGCTAAACGAAGACATCGAAGTAATTCAGAAGCACGCTACCGGATGTGTTACCGGCAGGTTCGGTCAACATGTGAGTGTTACGGAGATGCTTCGGGAACGCAAATGGGAAGCCCTGAAGGAAAGAGTATTTGCTAAATACCGTTGAAAAAATTTAGAGAATGCAGAACGGTGCTATTGCTGCAAGCGTAAATTTCTCGTAAGGAGCACGAAGACAAGGTAAGAGAAATCAGAGCTCGTGCCGAGGCACATATACAATCGTTTCTCTTTCACTCTATCTACGAGTGGAACAGGAAGGGAAACGACTAGCTGTGGGCAAGCCATGTCCAGTGTGGTGTCTTAAGGAGTATGTAGATGCAAAGCGAGACCTCTAACCAACAAATACTAAGTAAATAGAAAGCGTCATGAACTATACAGGAATTGCTGATCACAAGGTCTGTAGCAAGATTGAACGCCGTAACATTCAAACCCGCCAACACTAAACGCAAATTGTATCTATTTAAAACGGCAGATAAAAATTCGTTTGTCGCCTTCTTAATAGAAAGTCTCAATTCCTTCCAAACTGGCTATGTAAGCGTAGACCAGACTGCAGTTCAGAGACATATACCAAATAAATTAATAACGGATGTTACTGATCCGCAATGGTACTCAAAACAGGTCAGAACAAATTGCGATATTTAAGAGAATACAGAATGCACAAGATTGGCGAAGTTTCACAGAAGCTCGTAATTTAGTGCGATCGTCAATGCGAGATGCTTTTAACAATTTCCACAACGGAATTCCGGCTCGAAATTTGGCACAAAACCCAAACAGATTGTGGTCCTGTGTAAAGTACATTAGCGGTAAGACACAAACGATACCTTCACTGCTCGATAGCAATGTTAAATTAGAGATGACACGCCACTGAAGGATGAATTACTAAACACGGTTTTCCGAAATTCCTTCACGAAAAGAGGACGAAGTAAACATTCTAGAATTCGCATCTGGAACAACTGCCAACATGAGTAACGTAAGGTGGGTGTCCTCGGAGTAATGAAGCAGCTTAAATAACTTAATAAAGGCAAGGCCCCCGGTACAGATTATATACCAGTTAGGTACGTTTCATAGTTTGCAAAGTATGGAGGTATTGTATCAGCAATCACATATAAACGCTCGCTCGTCGATACATCCGCACTTAAAGGCTGGAATGTTGCGTAAGTGACTCCAATACTCAAGAAAGGAAACAGAAGTAATCCGCTCAATTACAGACCCATATCACTAACGCCGGTTTGCAGTAGAATTTTGGAACGTGTACTGTGTTCGAACATTCTGAATTATCTCAAAGCAAACGATTTATTGACAAACTGCCAACACGGATTCAGCAAATATTGTTTTTGAGAAGCTCAAGCAGCTCTTTATTCTCACGAAGTAATGAGTGCTATGAAAGGGAATGTCGAAATGACTCCAAAGTTTTAGATTTCCAGAAGGTTTTTGGTGCCGTTCCTCACAGGCGATTTCTAATCAAACTGCATGCCTATGCAGTATCGTCTCAGCTGTGCGACTGGATTCCTCAGTTGTTGTCAGAAAGGTCACAGTTGGTAGTAATTGACGGAAATTCATCGAGTAGGCGTTCACCAAGGTAGTGTTTATAGGCACTCTGTTATTTCTTACCTAAATAAAAGATTTGGGACACAATCTGAGCAGCCCTCTTAGGTTGTTTGGAGATGCTGTCATTTACCGTCTTGGAAAGTCACCAGATGATCAAAGCCAATTGCGAAATGATTTACACAAGATATCTGTATGGTGCGAAAAATGGCAACTGACTCTAAATAATAAAAAAAAATGTGAAGTCATCCACATGAGTACTGAAAGGAAATCGCTATATTTCGGTTACACAATAAATCACACAAATCTAAAGGCTGCAAATTCAATTAAATACTTGGCTATTATAATTACGAACTTACACTGGAACAATCACATAGATAATAATGTTGCACGGGAAGCAAATCAAAGAGTTCGTTTCATTGGCGGAACACTTAAAAAATGCAACAGATCTACTAAAGAGAGTGCCTACATTACGCTTTTCCGTCCTCTTCTGGAGTACTGCTGCGCGGTATGGATCCGTATGAGATACAATTGACCGGAGGACGAAAGAGAAGTTCAAATACAAGCAGCTCTTTTAGTATTATCGTGAAATAGCGGAGAGAGTGCCATGGATATATTACATGAATTAGGATGGCAATTATTAAAACAGGCGTTTTTCGTTGCAGCAGGATCTTCTCACAAAATTCACCAACTGTAAGGTGGTCCTGTCATTTTGGTTTTTGTATGATATCGTTGTGCACGTCAGAGAGACAGCAAGTTACGTTACTGTTAAACAATCTTTGGGCTTGTGGAACATTCTTTGCCTCTGCCCAGTGTGTTACATTCGTAGTTGAAATGTGGTAGGTGATGGACGTATTCTATAGCGATGTGTTGACTTGTGAGTGTATCTTTTAGGTGAGGAAAGATGGATTATAAAGGACAACAAGGGTGAATAAGATGTTTACATTAGAAACCGAAGAGAATACAAATTTTGAATAACGTTCTTATTTTTTGAAGAGAAGAAGTTTGAGGTAAGACTACAGCACTGCGCAGCTAGTTCGTCAGACTGATGATTGTCAGCTAGTTAACTTTGTTCATTTGCTCAGAGCTGAGAGAAAGACCACACCACTTCCCTGCGTCATGCATTAACAAATTAACTGATTTTCATAGAAACTCTCGGGTAACACTGTACCGTCTTTAAATCATTGTTTACTTCGTTAAGCATAGCATTGTTCAAACGTATGTTACGTGCGAAGATCACACGAATTTTGCACTATCTTTTTTAATATATGCTTCATTCTAAAAATCGTTGTCTTGGAATATTGTTTCATAGGAATAATTACTCTCCCCAGCCCACGGTTTGTCAGTAAGCATTATCACATTTCACAGTTTGAATATAGTTTGGAAATTTTATTTAGAAACAGAAATAAAGCTTAGCCGCTGCCTGCATGCTGTTCGCTGTTGTGCTTTCGAGAAATGTGCAACAATATTGTCAAGACTCGAGGTAAGTGGAAATTTTGAGTAGGGGCAGATAATTGTTTTACTTCAAGTGAGCATTTAAAATATAGACAAGCTGTATTCAGATCAGTTATAGTTCACTTCAAATTAGATTCTGTTTAGTCAAGTTTTGGTAATATGTGGACTATTATAGATTGGGAGGTAAAGTTGGACTAAATTTCATACAGAAACAAATACAGTGGGGAGGTTACAAAACTTTCTCCCCGAATGCGAGAATATTTTACCGTCGCCCACCTGTATAGGAGGAAATGGTCATCGTTAGCGTCCGCAGACGAAAACGTAAACGTACCGGAGGACTATGGATTAAAGAGGTATAATGGTTCGAATCCGTTCAGATTGTAACGAAACACGAGAGGCGAGATAATCACTTATTATTCATAGGTACATTGTGCGCCCCTGGTCAGCGTGACGGATTGTCAATCCTCTGGGCCCGGGTTCGATTCCTAGCTGGGCCGGGGAACTTTCCCCGCCCAGGGTATGGGTGTTGGGCTGTCCTCATCATCAGACAATCATCCTCAACGACTGCAGGTCGCCGAAGTGGCATCGAATTGATGAAAGACCGGCACCCGGCGAACGGTCTGCTCGACGGAGAGGAGGGGGGGGGGCTCTCGCCATACGATTAAATAAAATAGGTACGTTAACAACCAAAATATACATCTTTGCCGTTTACAAGGCGCGCGGCCACGAGCTAAGGACAGCCGCCCGACCGACAGCCCATTCACCACTGCGGCACTGCACTACCAAATCTCTCCCTCGCCGCGGCGAGTGTACCATTAGGTGCCCTTGGAGGGGTGGCCCAAAGACCATTGTCCCTCATATACAAATAGCTCCAGAGAGGGCAGCACTGTCCAGAGACTCAGTCAAATGTAACGACCGAACAGTCAACATAAGACGATCAATAATTCAAAATGACAGTCACAATCGCATTATTTATGCCAACCGGTTTCAGCCCGCGATGGGGTCATCTTCAGGGCAATTTACACCATTTGGTCGCTCGCTGGAGTCGTCACCCTGCCTGTGCACGGTTGTGATAGTTACCAACCATGCACAGGCAGGGTGACGACTCCAGCGAGCGACCAAATGGTGTAAATTGCCATGAAGATGACCCCATCGCGGGCTGAAACCGGTTGGCAGCAAAATAAATAATGCGATTGTGACTGTAATTTTGAATAATTGATTATAAGTAAATTAATCGCTGCTTATCTCCATACAACTATGTTGTATAAAATTTGACCTACGATAATACTGGAAACAGCAAAAATGAATCAAAATTACAGGATTTCCCTATTACGTCCAACGCTGAAGTGCTATTCCAATGGCCGGCCGGTGTGGCCGTGCGGTTCTAGGCGTTTCAGTCTGGAACCGCGTGACCGCTACGGTCACAGGTTCGAATCCTGCCTCGGGCATGAATGTGTGTGATGTCCTTCGGTTTGTTAGGTTTAAGTAGTTCTAAGTTCTAGGGGACTGATGACCACAGATGTTAAGTCTCATAGTGCTCAGAGCCATTTGAACCATTTTGCTATTCCAATGCCGGAGAACCCTGGCAATAATGACAATTTAGGGGGAAAATAAGCTGAATATATGAACTGAAGTTTGCGTTGGGAAGGGCATTCGACTTGGGCAGGTCGTGCAGCAAAGTTGGCTATAGTGCTGCGGTGGTGTAATGGTCAGCATTTCTAACTAGACTGGACCTGATACCGCTTTCAATAGTAATGCAGTCCGCAGAATTGTGTCTGTGTCTCTCCCTCTCCCGCTCCATCTACATTTACTGTGCATCGCACAATCAAGTGCCTGGCAGATGGTTCATCGAACCACCATTAACCTATATCTCTAGCAACGATAATGCTGGAAGCTGCCGTGGCACAAATTTTAATTCAATTCTGCTGCTTCCGGCATTATCGTAGGTAGGGAAATAGGTCGATGGTGGTTCGATGAACCCTCAGCCAGGCACTTGATTGTGCGATGCACAGTAATAGTGTAGGTAGCCGGCCGAAGTGGCCGAGCGGTTCTAGGCGCAACAGTCTGAAACCGCGCGACCGCTACGGTCGCAGGTTCGAATGCTGCCTCGGGCATGAATGTGTGTGATGTCCTTAGGTTAGTTAGGTTTAATTAGTTTTAAGTTCTAGGTGACTGATGACCACAGCAATTAAGTCCCATAGTGCTCAGAGACATTTTTGATGTAGGTAGAGAGAGAGAGAGAGAGAGAGAGAGAGACAATTGTGCGGACTGCATTACTATTGCAAGTCGTATCAGGTCCAACAACATGTAACAGAAGTCTACGGAGCTCCTGATCGCATCCTGTCGACGTGGCCGTTCTTCCCCTCTCCCGCCGGTCGCTGGATATTCCTGCGTGATAGCGGCTGACGAAACCCTGTGACTGTGACTCACCAGTGCCGAGAGGCGGACCTTTAAAGACGAGGAAGCGCTGTCGCTCGGTTCAGTGGCGTCCAGTGCCCCTCCGTTACAACACAGGCGCACGCCGTCTCTCCCGCCGACTCACACTGTTTCCTCCGACGCGGTCTTCGAAACTGTGTCCGTCATGGCACGCTCGGTGTGCAGGTGCGTGTGCTCTTCGCTGTTGGTGGCTATCGTAGCAATACCGGCAGTACTCTCCGCTCCTTCTGTTGCGGGATCATCCGTCTCCGCGAAGCCAAACTCCAGGCCCTCCCTTGACGACTCCGTGGACTGGAGCAGCGTTCGCGACAAGACGATCTGCCCAGCGCAGGTCGCCTATAACTCTCATCTCCGGGTGCTGGAAGTCTGGTGCGCCGACGACGTCGAGGGACTGACTTTCGCGGCGCGAGGTGGGGAGTACGTGTGCCGGAGCCTGCGGTACACCATAACCCTCGCGGATTCAGAGGTCGACGTGCTGGGAGGCTGTATCGCTCGTCTGGCCGAAACTAACGCCGACATAAAGGACTCCGGCAAACTGGATTCGTAACTCGTATGCACGCGACGATGCGACGTTTACCTGTATCTAGTTAAAGGTATTTTATACATTTACATGCCCTTCCAGCGGGGCGCAATATTAAAACTTCTTAACCAAATATCTGCAATGTAATGGCAAAACCTTGTGTTGTTAGCTGCCTAGTGTACGTAACTGCTGTTTAAAACTAACTCAACACATTGCTCATGTTCATTCATTCTGTACTCTATCGGTTAACGAGTGTGTTTTTGATAAAAGGAGTCTTAATATTTATTCTGTTGTGATCGTCGCCTATGTCAGATAAACGAGACATATGTATTAAAATGCTTTACATAGATCTGTTAATGTCGACTGTATGTCTTCTAGAACTTGAAAAGTACCATACGTCGTCGATACCTATACTAACAGGAGGTATTAAATTTTTGATAGGTGGAAGAAGAACATTAATCATAAAGATAAACAAAACTTATTTCAGTGTGCGCACGAGTTGCAACAATGTATGATAAAAATAACGGTTAGATTCTGATTCACGTTATAAGGAAAGTGAACTACGAGCACATGTAATAAGTAACTGCTTAGTGTTTGTGTTATCTGCATTGCCAACTGTGTATCTTGTGTAATGGCTTGTTTCTCCAATAATAAAAGGAAGTCCAATGAAAATTCAAAATTTTCTTTTTCTTTTCCCAACTAGGCCTATACCGACACTGATGGGTTAAATAAAACGAAAACACTTCTCTAGCAAGAGCAAAAACATGATGTGTGTCACCTTACCAATGTAGTTAGTGTATTTCACCTGTTTTCTACGTTGGTATGCGCCACAAGCAAAGACATCTGAGTAGCACAGAAAGGTCACAAATCTATTGGCTAGTATATTTCAGAAGTGATATCATATACTTCATGTGCGATTAATAGACTGACATATTGGAATATTATTTTGGAATGGATTAAGCGAGAAGTGAAAGACCTACTTTATTTACAGTTAATGAAATGTCACATCGAGAAGGGAAACAAAAAATGATATTTTAATGGTTTTTATTGTATGTTACTGCCAAAACTGTACTCAGTTAGTAGGTTGTATGAGTAATTCTTAAAAATTCTCAGCAATATTTTGTTGGCTAACTATGTTTCACCATTTTGCACGTCTTTTGGAGAAGTGCACTTGTTTGAATAAATTTAGATTCCTTCGTGTAGACCAATTTCTTGCTATGTTGGCCTCATCGAGATTAGCAAGCTTTGTGCTACGTTCGTCACTTGATGTCCATCTTTAACAACATTAAGGTAAAGGTCGATTTGCTCTGTGTGTGTGTGTGTGTTTGTGTGTGTGTGTGTGTGTGTGTGTGAGTGTGTGTGTGTGTGTGTGTGTGGATAAATGAGAAAAGTAGTTATAAGAGACAGAATAAAACTAAGTTCACCGAAACCGAAAATTTGACATAAATACTCGACTCGTAAAACGTAGAAGGTAAGGAAATTGTTATTTTGCTCAGGATAGTCGCAGCGTACACAGTGTAGTCGACATCAACCTAATAATGATTATATAAATGTATTACGCCAATTCAAGCTTGTTTAAAACCCGAAACGCGCGGTGTCATAAGTAAAGACGTATAAAAAATATGTTGTATATTTTCGTGCAATAAAAACGCAAGCAATTTGGGCAACACCAGCCAGAGTTTAAGAGATTGAGTCAAGTGGCCCGAGACGATGACGCAGGGCTTCTTCCGCTAGGCTGCAATGATTCGCTCTCGGCGGAGAACGCCTGCGCGCGTGAGCCAGTACGCAAGAGGAAAGCGATGTCACTATGACGCGCTCTAAAGCGCGACGAAAACAACCGGACGGCGCGCTAGAGCTGCGGGCATTACAGTTGAGAGAGCCTCCCAAGTCTCATTACCCTACAGCTGTTGTTAGCCTGTCCCTTTTAGCCTTCACACTCACCGCGTGCTTGTACCATTGTCTTAAAATATTCAAGTTCGCTGAGCATCCGCTGCCATTCACAATGCGGTTGTCCTCCTATACATCGTTCCGCTTATCGCGCATACGCCTAATCTAACCTAGCAACTTGCGGTCAAGCTGCGAAGGACAGCTGCTTAGTTCCAGAGGCCTAGAAGAATATCGCTCTGTAGTAGGTATGCGAAAAACCGACCGGTTAAAACCGATACTACTATTTTGGTTCTGAGTAACCGCTATTTTTCGGTATTTGTTTGGTCTCGTTTATAACAAGTGCTTTTTTTTATTTTTACTAATGACCGGGTAAAAAACCGAAATATCAATTAGCCGTAGCAGCAGTGCTAATTTTTCTATTTTTAAATAAACCTTTAAAAAACGAGTAATTTTTATTCGTCAATTTTTCACTGCTTTGAAATATTGCGTTATTATAGATATGGGAAAAAGCGATCAGCGATATTTTAGTAACAATGCCGACAGAAACTAGCAATGCCGACAGAAACTAGCAACAAACACACGGCATAATACCTGGTACAGCACTGCGAAGACAATAATGTACCGTTTACTATGTAGGGTGCCCTAGTGGATGGCACGCGAGTACATGATTTGTGCGGGACTTGCCCCATCTGGTCTAAATGGTAGTTTCACGCTGTCATCGTCAGATATTACTTCTAGTACGGAATGGCACCATCCCTAGTCTGGAAGAATTTTACGAAGTGCGGTACCAATGGAAGTTCAATGCTCCATTCCCTTTGAAATATTAAGAACATGGGAAGCCACAGCAAACTTGAGACATCATATAAGGAGAAGTTTTTTAACGTAACAATTCATTTTAGTCAACAATAAAAATAGAAAGTACCTGATCTGGTGCGTGTGTCTACAGAATCTGCCTTTATCTGCTTGTAGTCCTTGAAAACGTATAATTCATCCTTTAGCGCTGACTATTCGTCATGCCTAAATAGTGGTATGATCCTCGATCACATGATTTTTGAGCAGAGGTTCAAACCAATTGAATCAACAGGAGAATACTGGTGATTCTTTGTAGCATTCAGCCAGTTGCCATTTTTCAAGAAAAACAGCGTACAGTGGACGGACTGCGTTTTTTATTTTTTTTATTGCCTGTTTAGTGTTCTGAATCTATGTATCTTGAAAGTAAAGGAGACAAAAGTTTTGAACCTTTGTTCGATTTCTACTTTTATTACAGGAAATAATAGGATTAAACCCGAAAAACTGGTTAAATCAGCATTGAAAAAAAAGTTATAACCGAAAACCGATTGTCAGCGATAACCGCCGTCTCTAGTGTGAAGTAAGTGCTGACTGATGGCGTCAAGAGAACACAAAGAGCTCCACAGTCAACAGTACGTCACCGTAGTCTAAGGTTGGCATCTTCTGACACAGCACGTCTTTAGGGGGGCGCTCCACCATGCACTGAAAGGTGGAATACGGAAGCTGTGCGTTCTTCCGCCGTTATTTTAAGAATAAAAATAAAATAACCTGCAACTTCGGAGTCAATAGCTTCGTGAAGGCACCGTTCTGCGCTTTTGAATCTCGCCTCAGTTCGCTGGTGGTTGGTTCTCGTCATATGTAACAATGCGGGGAGTTGCATTAAGAAATTATGTTAGTGCACACCATGAAAGATCCTCAGAATTGTGAATAATCACTGTGGAGGTCCGCTCTTTGTTCTTGTTTTACATAAATAATCTGCCATCACATATCAAAGACGCAGAAATAGTTTTCTTTTCTTTGCTGATGATGCTAATATGATAATGAAGCCTAATACAGAAACATCAACACTTGCAAAAGTAAATATAATTTACTTGAAAATTAATAACTGATTCTCTACAAATGGGTTGTTCCTGAACTTATATACAACAGAATATATCTACATGATTACTCTGCAATTCTCAACTAAGTGCCTAGCTGGGCGTTCATCGAACCACCTTCGAGCTATTTCTCTACCATTCCACTATCGAACCGCGCGCGGGGAAAACGATCATTTACATCTTTCCGTGCGAGTTCTGATTTCTCTTATTTTATTATTAGGATATTTTCTCTTATTCAGGTGGGCGCCAACAAAATAGTTCAATTATATGAATGAGTGGTGTCTGTTCCTTCGAAAGAACAGACAACTCGCAGGTCCCGCAGCTGTGGAACACTATATGTAAATTGAAGGGGATGACTGCTATTAGTCGCAGCAGGACACACACTTTGCCGTCAAGACAAGAGGAGGATCACTGTCTAAATAAGATTCGTAATCTGACTTGTAATGTATAAAGTGGATAAATACTTGAACGATTTACTCCAAGTTCGTACGTGCAGATGAAACAATGAAGAAAATTAATGAGAAATTAAATGCAATGCCTAACGAACGAAATATATTGTGGCAAACTGACTAATTCGTGTCGCGAGACTAAATTACAGCAGCAATGCCCGTTTTGGAGATGATACCATCAGATGTCACTAGACCGCACGACAGCTCGAGAATTTTCCAGAAACATGATTGCAAACTCTTATTTATTGATTAGTTTCCGTCGTTACATATGACATGTACCCCAGAAAATATTTTAGTCCATATATCCCAGTTATTTTCGTTATTAAAATCCCCAGCGCCATACGAACACTAAGGCAAGTCGTGGATATAGTACCAACAGAAGTCACTAAACCGCGGGTCGATCAAAAGATCCATCAGAACAATAACGTAAACTATTCGAAAAATTCGAGTCGTGCTCAAACACAGCCTTGCTTCAAACAGTGAAAACTGAGCTCAAACAACGGAAGACGAATTCTCCAAAAACGTAATGAGGTACTCATCGCAAAATGTAACAACATATAGCGCAACTAACCATCTTTTCATACAGGTAAAGATGTACTTACTCGTCGCATTCCGTTGACACTCAGTGATTCAGATATGTTGGTCGAATAAAAGCGACTGCAATTTCCCATGAGGCTTGCATTCACCCTATCAACAAGATACTTGGCCAATCAGTTTTTGTGACAGACATTAAACATCCCAGGCAAAGCCGAGCACTGCAGCTAGTTGAGCAATATAATTCTAGAGAAAGAAATGATTTATACCATTCATAACTTAACCAAACTGAAACAGTATCTGCATGATAACTCATTCCGCTCCATAGAAGAATTTCTGAATGAATAGTACGGGGTGTTTCAAAATGAATATACGGGTTTTAATGCTTTGTAACATTCGTTATATTTAACTTACAATTATAAATAACACATCACGTGAAAGAGCGACTATAACAGTTTTTCTTAAAAGCGTTCAATGTCAGCACCATCGTCACACATCGATTCGATAGGCGAGTTCTCACAAAACCTTTGAACTCTGTGCCTATAGCAATTGTTGCAACGATGCTGTTTCTGAAGTCGGATAGATTAGCTGGTAGCGAAGATATACAGGGTCGTCCATTGATAGTGAAAGGGCCAAATATCTCACGAAATAGGCATCAAACGAAAAAACTACAAATAAAGAAACTCGTCTAGCTTGAAGCGGGAAACCAGATGGCGCTATGGTTGGCCAGCTAGATGGCACTGCCATAGTCAAACGGATATCAACTGCGTTTTTTAAAATAGGAACCCCCATTTTTTATTACATACTCATGTAGTACGTAAATAAATATCAATGTTTTAGTTGGACCACTTTTTTCGCTTTGTGATAGATGGCGCTGTAATAGTCACAAACGTATAAGTACGTGGTATCACGTAACATTCCCCCAGTGCGGACGGTACTTGCTTCGTGGTACATTACCCGTGCTAAAATCGACCGTTTACCAATTGCGGAAAAGGTCGATATCGTGTTGATGTATGGCTATTGTGATCAAAATGCCCAACGGGAGTGTGCTATGTATGCTGCTCGGTATCCTGGACGACATCATCCAAGTGTCCCGACCGTTCGCCGGATAGTTGCGTTATTTAAGGAAACAGGAAGTGTTCAGCCACATGTGAAACGTCAACCACGACCTGCAACAAATGATGATGCCCAAGTAGGTATTTTAGCTGCTGCCGCGGCTAATCCGCACATCAATAGCAGACAAACTGCGCGAGAATCGGGAATCACAAAAACGTCAGTGTCGAGAATGCTACATCAACATTGATCGCACCCGTACCATATTTCGTTGCACCAGGAATTGCATGGCGACGACTTTGAACGTCGTGTACAGTTCTGCCACTGGGCAAAAGAGAAATTACGGGACGATGACAGATTTTTTGTACGCGTTCTGTTTAGCGACTAAGCGTCATTCAGCAACAGCGATAACGTAAATCGTCATAATATGCGCTATTGGGCAACGGAAAATCCACGATGGCTGCGACTAGTGGAACATCAACGACCTTGGCGGGTTAATGTATGGTGCGGCATTATGGGAGGAAGGGCAACTGGCTCCCATTTTATCGATGGCAATCTAAATGGTACAATATATGCTGATTTCCTACGTAATGTTCTACCGATGTTACTACAAAATGTTTCACTGCATCACAGAATGGCGATGTACTTCCAACATGAAGGGTGTCCGGTACATAGCTCGCGTGCGGTTGAAGCGATATTGAATAGCATATTTGATGACAGGTGGATTGGTCGTCGAAGTACCATACCATGGCCCGCACGTTCATCGGATGTGACGTCCCCGGATTTCTTTCTGTGGGGAACGTTGAAGGATATTTGGTACCGTGATCCACCGACAACGCCTGACAACATGCGTCAGCGCATTGTCAATGCATGTGCGAACATTACGGAAGGCGAACTACTCTCTGTTGAGAGAAATGTCGTTACACGTATTGCCAAATGCATTAAGGTTGACGGACATCATTTTGAGCATTTATTGCATTAATGTGGTATTTACAAGTTCGCCAAGTTTCGTTCTTCGTAGTTTTTTATTTATTTATTTATTTTTAAGCTTATTTCGTGAGGTATTTGGCCCGGTCACGTTCAATGGACCACCCTGTATACACATCATCCTTTATGAACTCCCAAAGGCATTGGGTCAGAACGTGTGTGAACATGAAAGTCATAAAACTAGCTCTGTCATCCAGTGCCTTGTGGACAATCCGGCCAATCCAGCGGTCGGGTACAACGTCGTTTAACCGGTAGCAATCTCAGTTATGCCAGTGAGGTGGCGCACCATTTTGCTAACAAATAAAATTCTGCTGTTCAGCTTCTTCCAGTTGAAGAAAGAGTTATAGTTTTAGAGCATCAAGATGAGAAGCACCAGTTACAGTTGCTTCACCGAAAAAGTCGAGAGTTTCAAAAAATGATTCAAATGGCTGTGAGCACTATGGGACTTAACATCTGTGGTCATCAGTCCCCTAAATCTTAGAACTACTTAAACCTAACTAACCTAAGGACATC
Source organism: Schistocerca serialis cubense (assembly GCF_023864345.2). Taxonomy (NCBI): domain Eukaryota; kingdom Metazoa; phylum Arthropoda; class Insecta; order Orthoptera; family Acrididae; genus Schistocerca; species Schistocerca serialis. Next base: position 499,018,688 of record NC_064641.1, on the reverse strand, counting down.
ACACACATCCATGCCCGAGGCAGGATTCGAACCTGCGACCGTAGCGGTCACGTGGTTCCAGACTCAGCGCCTAGAACCGCACGGCCGAAAGTCGAGAGGAGTCTCGTTGCAACTGTACCATCTCGTGAGGATTTGCTGACCCCCAATACACATATTACGTGTGTTCATGTTTCCATTTAGGTGAAATGTCGATTCACCATTGAAGACGACACGATCCAGAAAATCTCCATATCATGCAGCAAAATTTCGTTTGCGAAATTGGCACGTAAACTGTAGTATGTAGGCTTTAGAGCTTGTAACAACTGCGAACGGCAAGGACGAACTGATTTCCTGGGACTAAGCGTGATAGACTCTCACGCGTTCAGGATGTTTTTCATTCATTCTTGGCCGTTCCATACTCTTCACTTTGTGCACGGATATACAAACAAATCTGTTTGAGTTGGTATTTCATTTGATGCATTATTTATAACTGTACGTTGAATGTAATAAATGCTACCAAGTAAGACTCGTATATTCATTTCGAAACACCCAGTAGTATGGTTGTGTGTGTGTGTGTGTGTGTGTGTGTGTGTGTGTGTGTGTGTGTTCCGTATAGAACTGAAAAATAAGAAATCAATAGTAATAACGAAGCAAATATGTTTTGCACAGATGTTTCCTACAGAGTAAAACTGAGCTGTGCAAAATTTACACTCACACTGCAATAAAGATCAAGTTTTTCACAGACCTTCATTGGAGAGCTGCAAAATTTCGTGTGAGCTGTATTACATGTCTGGACAAATTTGAGACAGCGTAATATTGAAACTAATGGTAAATAAGAGAAATATCTGGATACGATCCACAACGTTTTCTGCTCTTTACTCTGTTAAAATTTCAATTCTGAATCAGTCCCCTTTTTTATGATGCATGTGATCAAAATTATGGAAAAAATCAATGACAACAATTTATCAACCATTTTATAACTGATATTTTTTAATCTACAAAGTATACTCATACTTATTATTAGATCCTCAGAAAAGTTACATATTATCAATTCTGGTGAAATAAATCAGTTATTTTCAAGTTTTCTAGAAGTTATACATCATTTTAAAAATCAAGACTTGGCGCAATTTTCACTTATTCCATACTTAAAGGTAGAGAGGTTATCCTCAAAGGGTACAGACGTCTATGAGTTGGGGATACAAAAGCTTACAGAACGTTGTGACAGATGTTTAAGCAAATATGGAAACTATATTGAAAAAACACAGAAAATTGGAAGAAATTATACAACGACAGTTTTTTGAAGAAACCTGTGATGAAACTTTCTGGCGGACCGAGACTCGAATTCGAGACCTTTGCCTTTCGCTGTAGAGCACTTGCATGCGAAAGGCAAAGGTCCCGAGTTCGAGTCTCGGTCTGGCACATAGTTTTAATCTGCCAGGAAGTTTCATATGAGCGCACACTCCGCTGTAGAGTGAAAATGTCGTTCTGGAAACCGGTGATGGTTTATGTTTTATTAGAAATCGGACCTCACTTTCCTAATAAACCTGGTAAACTCGTAAGAGAAAACTGTTCATCAGGAGTATCCACAGTACTCAGTATCAGATCTTTTACACAAAAATCTCTACACAAAGTGGATAGTTTTTTTAATACGCTCAATATTTTGAGGTTTTTAGTCTTCAGACGTGCAAAATGAGTACACGGTACATGCAGCACGCACCTGTCTATCCCATCCAACCCTCTCTCTGGAAGATTTGTTCGAGACTATCCCAATAAAAATTATTTGCAATCTACAAAAGAACTGAAAACACACCCGCTTAAAAGAATGAAGGTGGTGGTATGTATGTACGTATGTATTAAACCGGGGACCTAGAAACCATGGGGAGGCTTCGTCCCGCCGGAGCCCTCAGTGGTTCACAAACCCACAACAGGTCACAGCAGTCCACCTACCCCACCGCCGCCCCACGCCGAACCCAGGGTTATTGTGCGATTCGGCCCCCAGTGGACCCCTCCGGGAACGTCTCATACCAGACGAGTGTAACCCCAAATGTTTGCGTAGTAGGGTAATTATGGTGTACGCGTACTTGGAAACGGCGTTTGCGCATCAATCGCCAACACAGTGTAACTGAGACGGAATAAGGGGAACCAGCCCGCATTCGCCTAGGTAGATGGAAAACCGTCTTAAAAACCTCGACACTAATCCGCCAGGCGGATTCGTACCGGGGATCGGCACGCCTTCTCTGGAAGCAGCGCGTTAGACGGCGCGGCTAGCCAGGCGGGCTAAGGTAGTGGTTATAGGTACCACCGAGAAAAATTTATCAAGTGTAAGTTTCCCGGTATTTGGAAATTTGTGATAAGGTTCTATGGGACCAAACTTCTGAGATCATCTGTCCCTAGGCCTACACACTAATTAATGTAACTTAAACTAACGCTAAGGATGCCTGAGGGAGGACTCGAACCCCGACGGTGGGAGCCGCGCAAACCGTGACAAGACGTCTTAGACCGCGCGGCTTTCCCGGTATGTTCGGACTTGAGAGGAAGGTAAAGGTAGCAGTAAATGTTACCAGTGCACTTGGAACTTGGCAAAATTTCTCAAGTTATTGATACTGGCTTGTCATTAGCGTGGGGTCCACAGCTGTAAGCCTATTAGGACTTCAAATATAACGGAGAAATTTCACTTTGACTAGGCCCGGCGCGCCACGAGCTTCGTGAGGAAGGCCCATGCGGATGAACGGCTTTAGCACTTTAACCTACACCACCGATCAGCTGGTTTCCGGTCCCTCTCCCCTTGTGAGCGCTGATGCTGCCGCAGCTGAGAGATGGTCTCGGCCGGACACGGGCTGGCAGCGTGCCCTGGAACTCGCCGCACTGCGTGCAACTGGCCACTCGCCGCTTTCTGCGCAGATCTCGCGACTCAGAGCCGGGAGTCCCCACATTCCGCGCGGATATAGCACGCCGCCCTCCCAGCTGCCCAGGACCGACGTAACGCTAGCTTGCGAAACACAGGCTGCATTCACACTGTTGCGAACAGTTGAGTGCGATTAAACGTGCTTTATCTCGCGCGATTCTTAATCGCACTGTGCTGTACTACACGACAATCACTGACGTGTGCGTCGGTGGGACGGATGGCTCGATGCTTACGCGATTTTGTGTGATTGGGGTACCACTTCTAGAGTGTGGGGCCTTCGAACGGAAACTTTTTAATCATCCATTATATTTCTCAGATAATTTCGAAAATCTTGCGTTGTCCGACGCATTTTCTAGGTTCACAAGCACTATGAGGTGCTTTGTTAGGGTTCCATACCTCAATCGGTAAAAACGGAATCCTTATAGGGTCACTTTGCTGTCCGTCCATCCCACTGTTAAGATCCCTTTTTCTCAGGAACGGATAGAGCTATCAAGTTGAAATTTATGTCAGATACTAAGGTCTAAGGCCGGCCGCGGTGGTCTAGCGGTTCTAGGCGCTCAGTCCGGAACCGCGCGACTGCTACGGTCGAAGGTTCGAATCCTGCTCGGGCATGGATGTGTGTGATGTCCTTAGGTTAGTTAGGTTTAAGTAGTTCTAAGTTCTAGGGGACTGATGACCTCAGATGTTAAGTCCCATAGTGCTCAGAGCCATTTGAACCATTTGAACTAAGGTCTAAGGTCCCTTAGCGGTATGAAAATGTAAACTTACAAGTCAATGCAATCAAAAGATACTGCCATTTAAATCACGTATTTTGACAATCGCATTTGCCCGTTCCCTCCCCCCCCCCCCCAACCCTTTGTCCATCTCCTCCCCCTCCCCCTCCAAGTCTCCCTGCCTCGTCTCTGTCCATTTCCTTCCGCCTTCCTCGGTCCTCTTAACTGTCTTTGTGACCCTTACTCTTTTTGCTGTTACTGCAAACTAAACCAAGAAGTCACTTAAAATGAACGGGTAAATCTGTTGGAATTATTGGTATACGGCTACCGACAGATACTTCTCCAGTTACTGGATCTGTGAGGAATGTAGCTTGAATGGTAATATTTCGCGTAGTTTTAATATGGTAATGGGTAGGATTACAAATTTTCGGACGATTCATAGACTGTAGTAACATTCTAATCATAACCAGATAAGCCATAAATAGACTTTCCCTGTTTTCTGTAAAACCGACGACAAGGAAGAAAACAAAACAGTACAGTGTTGTGTACACAGTTTTTGTTTCAAACTTTACATATTTATACAACTGAAGCGGCAAAGAAACTAGTACAGCATACGTTCAAAAAATGGTTCAAATTGCTCTGAGCACTATGGGACTTAACAGCTGTGGTCATCAGTCCCCTAAAACGTAGAACTACTTAAACCTAACTAACCTAAGGACATCACACACATCCATGCCCGAGGCAGGATTCGAACCTGCGACCGTAGCAGTCGCACGGTTCCGGACTGCGCACCTAGAACCGCGAGACCACCGCGGCCGGCACAGCATACGTCTTCAAATACAGAGATACGTAAACAGGCACAATACGGCGCTGCGGTCGGCAACGCCTATATAAAATGACAAGTGTCTGGCGCAGTTGCTACTGCTACAATGGCAGATATCAAGATTTAAGTGAGTTTGAAATGGTGTTATACTCCGCGCACGAGCGATGGGACACAGCATCTCCGACGCAGCGATGAAGTGGGAATTTTCTCGTACGACCATTTCACGAGTGTACCGTGAATATCAGGATTCCGGTAAAACATCTGATCTCCGACATCGCTGCGGCCGGAAAAAGAACCTGCAAGAACCGGACCAACGACGACTGAAGAGAGTCATTCAACGTGAGGGAAGCGCAACCCTTCCGCAAATTGCTGCAGATTTCAAAGCTGGGCCATCAACAACTGTCAGCGTGCGAACCACTCAACGAAACATCATCGATATGGGCTTTCGGAGCCGCAGGCCCGCTGGTGTACCCTTGACAACAGGACGACACAAAGCTTTACGCGTCGCCTGGGCCCGTCAATACCGACATTGGACTGTTGATGACTAGAAACATGTTGCCTGGTCGGACGAGTCTCGTTTCAAATTGCATCAAGTGGATGGACGTGTACGGGTATGGAAACAACCTCATGAATGCATGGACCCTGCATGTCAGCAGGGGAGTGTTCAAGCTGGTGGAGGCTCTGTAATGGTGTAGAGCGTATGCAGCTGGAGTGATATGGGACCCCTGATACGGTTAGGTACGACTCTGACAGTGACACGTACGTAAGCATCCTGTCTGTTCAGCTGCATCCTTTCATGTCCATTGTGCAATCCGACGGACTTGGGCAATTCCAGCAGGACAGTGCGATATCAAAAAGTCCAGAATTGCCACAGAGTGGTTTCAGGAACACTTGTCTGAGTTTAAGCACTCCAGCTGGTCCCAAAATTCTCCAGACATGAACATAATTGAGCATATCTGGGATGTCTTGCAACGTACTGTTCAGGAGTGATTTCCACCCCCTCATACTCTTACGGATTTGTGGACAGGCATGGAGGATTCATGGTGTCAGTTTCGTCCAACACTACTCGTACTTCAGACATTAATCGAGTCCTATTGTCATGTTTCGGCACTTCTGCGTGCTCGCGGAGGCCCTACACGATATTGGGTAGATGTACCAGTTTATTTGGCTCCTCAGTGTATAAGGAGAAGCAATATATACACCGATCAGCCAAAACATTATGACCACCAACCTAAAATCCGGTATGTCCGCCTTTGGCACGGAAATCAGCGGCGACGTGTCGCGACGTGGAAACAGTGAGGCCTTGGTAGGCTAATTCTCGTATAGCCCGGGGAAGGGTGCGAAGAGCTCAGACGCCACTTTCAATCACAGCCCAGATTTGTTCTGTCGGTTTCAGATCTGGTGCCCTCGCCACTGTATTCCTCGAACCACTCCATCACACTCTTGGGATTGTGACATGGTGCATTGTCTTGTTAAAAATGCCACCGCCGTCGGTAAACATGGTCGTCAATGTAGGGGTGTACGTGTTCTTCAACCAGTGTACGATATTCCTTGGCCCACATAGTGTCTTGCTTGAGCTCCTCCGGAGCCATAGATGCCTACTTGAATGTTCCCCAGAGCTTAACGGTGCCGCCGCCAGTTTCTCTGTGCCCCGTATTACACGTGTCAATGAGCTGTTCCCCTGGAAGACGACGGATTCGCGCCCTCCTACCGGGATGACGAAGAATGTATGAGAATTCATCACGCCATGAAACGCTCTGCCATTGCGCCAACGTCCAGTGCCGATGGCCACGTGCCCATTTCAGTAGTAACTGTCGATGTCGTGGTGTTGGCACATGCATAGGTCGTCGGCTGCGGAGGCCCATCGTTAGGAGTTTTCCGTGCACTCAATGTTCAGACACATTTGCACTCTGCCCAGCATTAAAATCTGATGCTAGTTCCGCCTCAGTTCGCCACCTGTACTGAATAACCAGTCTGCCCAACTTACGACGTCCAACGTCTGTAATGAGGGGCGGCCGCCCAATCCCAAACATCTGGACGCGTTTTCACCCTGGTTTCGCCACGTGTTATGGACACTAACCACAGCATTCCTCGAACAGTCGACAAGTGGTGCAGTTTGCGTAATGGTCGTGCCGAGCCTGCGGGCCTTCACTATCTGCCTTCGGTCAAATTCAGATAGATCGCGCGCATTCCCAATTCTACAGACGGACGGCACGCTCGCTGATACTACATGCACCGTGCGTGCGTTTGTGTAGCAGTCATTCCTCGCCAGGTGACGCTGCTATAGCCTGGACGGGTTTATATCCATAGTAGGTCGGTGAGCATAACGTTCAGTCTGATCAGTGTATGTGAGAAACAATTCGTGAAATGGTTAACATGCCTTGCTGTCGTAGTTGAAACTGACTACAAGAAAGAAAACGAAACAGCTCATTTTCACAGCACAGCACACTATTTCGTGTCTCGCAGGGGGTTACAACAGAAAACCTGTACACTGTCTTTTTTTTTTTTAAAAATATGTAGCCTGCGTCCGTATGGATGTTTATCAGTGCGTCGTGTAAAAATAGAAAGTAAATCGATGAAGGACTTTTCGAAATTTTCGCCAACGACGATTCTCCTTTCTATATTAAATATATATTTATACGTTACATAAATTAAGAAATATGTAGCCTACGTCCGTTCGAATGTTCATTAGAGAATCGTGTAAAATTTGAAATAAATCGATCAACAACTTTTCGAAATTTTTGGTAACAACGTTTCCCAATTATGTATTACATGTATATTTATATATTAAAATGTATATACCCCATGACCGTCCGAATGTTTATTACAGAGTCTTGTAAAAATTTTAAGTAAATCGGTCGATAACTTTTCGAGAGTTTTGATGACAGTGTTTTCCCTTTACACAGGCTGCTCTAAAATTCCCTTTACGAACTTCTAGGACTTGCAGAGGGGACTGAGTTGATAACATTTGGAAGTGGAATCCATGTCCGGAAACGTACCGTCTCCGTGCTACAACCATTTGAAAACATGTTGGTAACGCGACCACTTTTACAAGTAAATTATTAGGGGTGATCCAGTATATCAGCTGTCTCAGAATTCCACTCATTAACAACCAAAGGAACAAAAAGGAAACTTAGTCAGTATTCACAAACTTTGCGGTATTGCTTCTTCCAATTCAGGTGTGCGGCATCTCCTTGGAGCACCACCTTCACGCCTGCTGACTGAAGATACTCTTTTCTCGAAGCCGTTGCGTAATTGTGGCGAAAAGGGTCTGCGATGGAGTCGGACGTTGTGCATAACGATCTTGATAAAGGCTACAAGCAGCTCACCAAGACTACCCTGCTGCATACCTACCTAGCAAACATGTTTTCAAACGGTTGTAGTACGGGAACGGCAAGTTTCCGGACAAGGGTTCCTATTCAAAATATTATCTACTCACTCCCCTCTAGAAGTCTTAGACGTTTGTAAGGGGAATTTTAGAGCATCCTGTGTATTACATATATTTATATATTGCAACTATAAAAAAAATGTAACCCATCTGTCCTACAGGTCGTTAGAGTATCGTGTAAAAATTTGGAGTACATCGGTTAAGGACTTTTCGAGATGTTTGGTAACAACATTAGACGACCGACCTGTGTTTCTTTAAGAGTGTGCAAAAATTTAACAGGACATAGATGATGCCCCACTGAACAGTTTGAGGTAGGGAACCTGGGGTCGGAGAAGCGAACTAAGATCACATTACTGTGTACTTTTTTATTTACATTAGTTACAATTAACTGCAAATACCATCACTGACACAATGAACGTACGATTTGTACTGTATCTTACAAAATGTTTTGAAACTGATGGACATCGACCTCAATGAAAGCACGACATCGATGAACAAGATTTTGACCCACCCTGATAAATATCGCTGGTGTGTTTCGAATCACATCACAGGCAGCTAAAATTCTTACAACTAATTCCATCTCAGTATCACCTGGGGCCTCATAAGTAAGTGACTGAAGACATCCCCATAAGAAACAATAAAGGGAATACAGGTCAAGTTACCAAGAAGGCTATGGAATAGGACCTCCCCTTCCAATCCAGCGATCAGGAAATATAGCATTTGTTAAGTAGGCTGTTTAGGTTTTTATGTTGGTAACGCCCCGTAAAGCTCTGTATGAATATCGCTGACTGCGCTGTGTGCAGTCTGTGGCTGGTTGGACTCATTGTTGGAATATTCGCTAGTGTAGCGTTGGGCTGTTGGATGTGAACAGCCAGCAGTGGTGGATGTGGGGTGAGAAGTGCCAGAGTTTTAAGAGGTTACTATAAGCGGACGATCTGGACGTCTGTCCATCAGAAAAAGGAAATTTGTAAAATTGGATGTCATGAACTGGTATATATACAGGGTGTTACAAAAATATACGGCCAAACTTTCGGGAAACATTCCTCACACACAAAGAAAGAAAATATGTTATGTGGACATGTGTCCGGAAACGCTTACTTTCCATGTTAGAGCTCATTTTGTTACTTCTCTTCAAATCACATTAATCATGGAATGGAAACACACAGCAACAGAACGTACCAGCGTGACTTCAAACGCTTTGTTACAGGAAATGTTCAAAATGTCCTCCGTTACCGAGGATACATGCATCCACCCTCAGTCGCATGGAATCCCTGATGTGCTGATGCAGCCCTGGAGAATGGCGTATTGTATCACAGCCGTCCACAATACGAGCACGAAGAGTCTCTGCACTTGGTACCGGGGTTGCGTAGACAAGAGCTTTCAAATGCCCCCATAAATGAAAGTCAAGAGGGTTGAGATCAGGAGAGCGTGGAGGCCATCGAATTGGTCCGCCTCTACCAATCCATCGGTCACCGAATCTGTTGTTGAGAAGCGTACGAACACTCCGACTGAAATGTGCAGGAGCTCCATCGGGCATGAACCACATGTTGTGTCGTACTTGTAAAGGCACATGTTCTAGCAGCACAGGTAGAGTATCCCGTATGAAATCATGATAACGTGCTCCACTGAGCGTAGGTGGAAGAACATGGGGCCCAATCAAGACATCACCAATAATGCCTGCCCAGACGTTCACAGAAAATCTGTGTTGATGATGTGGTTGCACAATTGCGTGCGAATTCTCGTCACCCCACACGGTGAATCGGGGAAGTACAGTTCATACAGACGAAACTAAAATGAGCTCTAACATGGAAATTAAGCGTTCCCGGACACATGTCCACATAACATCTTTTCCTTTTTGTGTGTGAGGAATGTTTCCTGAAAGTTTGGCCGTACCTTTTTGTAACACGATATATATATATATATATATATATATATATATATATATATATATATATATATATATATATATAAAATGACTTTTGAGCACTTTCATTTGCTGACTTAGCCTATCAGTAGTTAGAATCTTTTATTGACCTGGCAGTATTGGCGCTCGCTGTATTGCAGTAGTTGAGTAACGAAGATTTTTGTGAAGTAAGTGATTCATGAAAGGTATGAGTTATTGTTAGTGAGGCCTATTCTTTTGTAGGGATTATTGAAAGTCAGAATGCGTTGCGCTAAAATATTGTGTGTCAGTTTTGTGATGATCAGAATAAGTAAAGAGAAAACTGTCTGAGTACGTTCAGTTTAGGTCAGCTGTTTCTGTATCAAATAACGTAGAAGTTTACCAGCACAGTCATTCTTTACATACAAAGGGGAAGTTTCCAATTGAGTTAGTTGCGGATATGCACACTGAATTCAGGCAGTGCACCGTATCCACATCCTCCCACGAACAGCCAAGGGTACGTTCTCCAACTAGTCAGGTACAACTATTTGCACGAACCCAAATTACAGGTGGCCATTCAGACGGCCAGGTAGCAGATATGGCCCAGTGAGATTGTCGCCTACAAAGCCGGCCCAGATATTCACAGCAAAACGTACTTGATCGTTTGACTATTACGACGTGCGGGTTTTCCTCATCCTACATATGGCTATTCCTGCTGATCGAAATACGATCACGATCAAATGAGGCCTCGTCAGCAAACAGCACGATTTGGAGGAAGGCTGGTCGATCAATTCATTGTTGGAGCAACCCCTGACAGAATGCGAACCTTGATGCAAAGTTTGTCACAAACATTGCACGGACTCTTTGTGGGTGATAAGGGTTTAATTGTTATTCGTCGAGTACTCGCGACACGCTACTATGCGCAGCGCCCATTTCAAGTGAAATACTACGTGTACTTTTAGTGGGGTCCACTGAAACACGTTCCAGCACCTCCTCTTAAAAATCGGATGTGCGAGTGATTCTTGTGTTGCCAAGCTCCTCGTCTCTTCTGTCCACTGAGCCAGTATTCCGCATTCGTCGATCGAGGGAAAAACACTTGTCGTGACGGATGATGCTTATTAGTAAATCGTTCCCTGTACAGCCTTTCAGCGGCGAGAACAATGCAACGTACTTCCCCGTACACAAAGTGCATGTCAGTAAGTTCTGCGAATCTGTACCGGTACTGCTCCATCGGATTGTACTGTACGTCTCTGAACAGCACTGAGTAATGACTGGGACTGTCGTTGATTCATAGCAGGTTCTGTCATGGGAAATTGTAAATTCCACAGAGCCACCTTACGGACAAGCAAAACGAGCAAAACCTGCATCATGACTTTACCTGCAATCAGGCTCGTCGTCCTCCTTTTCTTGCAGGAAACAAAGAATGTACATGTAAATAAACAGTACAGTACATGTAAGCTTTTACGCGTGTTAGTTGTAAATAGGATGGAAAACAGTAATGCAGGACAAAACGGTAGACAAGTTTACTTCCAATATCTCCTTAAGCTGGTTTCTTCGACCCCACGTTCCCTACCTCAAATTGTACAGTTGAGCATCCTCTATGTTCTGTTTCATTTCTACACGCTCTTACGGAAACGCTCTGTATAGTAGCATAGATTAAGTTCTTGCGGAATCGTCAGAGCGCGAGTCCTACTTGCACGTTTCCTTTTTTTTTTTTTTTTTACAACCAACCTCCGCAATCGCCGACGAGTCTCTCCGTCAGCACGTGAGGTCTTCCTGGTCTTGGTTTAGCCACGTCACAATCACAGCAGTCGACCTGAGCAGCTTAGAAGGGTTGCGCCGGCCGCGGTGGAAGAGCGGTTCTAGGCACTTCAGTCTGGAACTGCGCTGCTGCTACGGTCGCAGGTTCGAATCCTGCCTCGGGCATGGATGTGTGTGATGTCTTTAGGTTAGTTAGGTTTAAGTAGTTCTAAGTCTAGGGGACTGATGACCTCAGATGTTAAGTCCCATAGTGCTCAGAGCTATTTGAACCATTTAGAAGGGATGCAACGTCCGTGATGGATTTGTTACTCAGGTGATACTCAGTGAATGTTCCACCTTACATGGCGCTGAGCTCTCTTGACTGACCTATTCTGCTGTTACCTCTTCTCTACTCGCAGTGGTTAGCACGCTGGACTCGCATTCGGGAGGACGACGGTTCAATCCTGCGTCCGGCCATCCTGATTTAGGTTTTCCGTGATTTCCCTAAATCGCTCCAGGCAAATGCTGGGATGGTTCCTTTGAAAGGGCACGGCCGACTTCCTTCCCCGTCCTTCCCTAATCCGATGAGACCGATGATCTCGCTGTTTGGTCTCTTCCCCCAAACAACCCAACCCTCTTCTCTACTAACAACACAGTTCTCTCGGCCTCCTTTTACATCGGCGGGTCCGCCTCTCGTGACATCTAGTGGTCAATTCTGAATTACATAGGGGTGTCGGGGAATTTTTGAATATCGTGTAGGACCCCGCGTGTACGCAAAAGTGGTGCCACACGACGTGGCATGGACTCGACTAATATCTGAAGTCGTGTTAGAGAGAATTGACACCATGAATCTTGCAGGGCTGTCCATAAATCCGTAAGAGTACCGGGAGATGGCGATCTCTTCTGAACAGCACGTTGCAAGACATCCCAGATCTGATCAATAATGTTCATGTCTAAGTGCAAGTAGTTTGGTGGCCAGCGGAAGTGTTTAACTCAGAAGAGTGTTCCTGGAGCCACTCTGTACCAATTCTGTCGCATTATTGCAGTCTCTCTCCCTGCCACGGACACCTTGTACACAAAATAGCGTCATTGGGCTAGTACGCACACTATTTTTGTAAAAATACAGTTTTAATTCTGCATGTGTGAAAGTTTTACAGTGTGTAGATACATCCTTCCCGCTTGTTTTCAAACTTAGTTCAACCTGTTCCCGTGAGTGGCACCGTCACATCATGTCTTCAAGATGGCTGCTACACTTCGTCAGAGGCAACGTGCTGTCATAGAATTCCTGTGCTGTGAAAACGAGACAGTGGGAAACATCCACAAGAGGTTGGAAAAGGTGTATGGAGATGCTGCTGTCCATCACAGAACAGTAAGTCGGTGGGCGAGCAGGTTACGTGATGAAAGCGGGCACGGCAATTTTGAGCATTGTCCTCGCAGCGGCATGCCTCGTACTGCACACACTCCAGACAATGTGCAGAGAGTTAACGAATTGGTGACTGCTGACAGACGCATCACAGTGAACGAATTGTCACGCTACCTTGGGATAAGGGAAGGAAGTGTTTGCAGAATACTGAAAGTGTTGGCGTTAAAAAAGGTTTGTGACATGTGGGTTCCCAGGATGTTGACAGTGGCTCACAAAGAAACAAGAAAAACGGTATGCAGCGAACTTTTGGAACAGTGCGAGAATGGCGGAGATCAATTTCTTGGAAGAATTATGACAGGTGATGAAAAGTGGCTTTCACCAGGGACGAAGAGGCAATCAATGGAGTGGCATCATGCAAATTCACCCAAGAAAAAAAAAAAATTCAAAACCACACCTTCTGCTAGAAAAGTTATGGCTACGGTGTTTTTCGATATCGGACTCTTGCTTGTGGACATCTTGCCAAGTGGAACCACCATAAATTCTGATGCATATGTGACGACACTGAAGAAACTTCAAGCTCGACTGAGTCTTATTCGACCACATCGGCAAACGCAGGATGTTTTGCTGTTGCACGACAATGCACGGCCACATGTCAGTCAAAAAACCATGGAAGCCATCACAAAACTCGGAAGGACAACACTGAAACACCCGCCTCACAGTCCTGACCTGGCTCCATGTGACTATCATCTCTTTGGGAAACTGAAAAACTCTCTTCGTGGAACACGGTTTGAGGATGATGACTCCTTTGTGCACGCTGCCATCAGGGGCTCCAACAGGTTGGTCCAGAATTTTACCGTGCGGGTATACAGGCGCTGGTTCCAAGATGGCGTAAGGCAGTTGAGAGGGATGGAAATTATGTGGAGAAATGAAAATATTGTTCCTGAAGGGTGTATCTACACACTGTAAAACTTTCAAACATGTAGAATAAAAGATGGACTTTTAAAAAAATAGTGTGCATTTCTTTTGGAGTGACCCTCGTAGTTAAGCAGTCTATGACCGGAAATCACGTGACCGGCAGTGCAACCATCTTGGATTTTTAGAGTATAAAAGAAGGCTTGACAGCCCCAACCGATCAGTCTTCCGCGGTGGTTGAAAGTGTCGACATGGATTCCTCCAAAGTGCTAAGCATCCCTCAGCTATTAGGGAGGAAGACAAAACCAACGGACGAACGTTTCGGTTTGTCGTTATGACAGTGGCAACATAAATTACACAAAGAATGGTAAACTACTTAGCGAGAAGAATGTAAAAGTGCTTATACCTATTGCAGAACCGTTTTGCGATAACTTTACGGTGACTAAAATCTGTGATCAGGTGGACTGTCAAGAACAATTAGGAGGAGGACGGTCTGAAATGTTAAAGGAGGAGATGTGTGGCTCATTTAACTATTATCTACGTAGTAAATTCTCCAATTTCGTCGCTGCAAGACATGGTGTCAAGGCGAAGCTGCTCTTTCTCCTACACGGGAACGACAGTGTCAAAGCAAGAGGGATACGGTAAGAAAATCCTCAAGGAAGCACTGGAAACTATTTCGAAGAAATATAAAAATCCTGTGGTTATACCATATAAAGTGGAATTATCTGACGTTAAAATGAATGTTCTAATGGATGAGTCGCCTGGAATATTACAACAGCTACGTGTAAACGACTGTTACCTTCTGGATTTGGACATAACGCAAGACTTCGCCTGAATTTTTAACAAAATGGAGGTGTGCGACTACTTAACGTCAACCTAAGACTTCTGCGTGGAAAGAGACCACCAGGGAAACAACAATGTGATTGTGGACAACGATAAGACAGTTGGAATAGACTGTCTAACGTGGTTAAGCTCCAACTGTAGAATAAAGATATATAACAAATTTATATGTCAGTATCAAACTAGTCTCAGGACTGAAGACCACAACAACAACATATGTCAGATCACAAGACCAGCGTTGAACAAAGATATTGGTAACCACATTACAGATTTTATAAAGTGTCCAGATATGCGACTACGAGAAACTTTTAGGTCTTTCTTGGCTAAGCAACATGGTATTACCAGGTTGTAGGTTACAATATACAACTACAGAATGGATCGTGTATTCGACCCTGTGCATGAGTGTTTACGTGTATTAGACATCAATAAACAGTATTTACAATGCGCTCCACTTTATTCTGTGCTACTTGCTTCTATGTGGCGTCAGTTAACGGATAACGTACAGAATAACTGTTGTGTTTTGTTTAATAACGTTCTGCAGTTTGTGTACTGGAGTAATAAGAATACCCGAAAACTGACAGGTGTACAACTAAGTCTTCCAGATACTCCAGACAGAGAAAAGCTTATCAGTTATGTTCTGTCTACGAACAGTTTTAACTACCTACCTACAAACTATGTAGAGGTTCTTAACTCTGACACGAATAAAGATGATGTAGGTATTATACAGAAGTGTTATATTAAAGCTGGAGAAACTTATTTTAGTCAGTCTACAACATTGTTCTTTACAATACCGTCCGATATAGATATTGCACAAATGGTATTGGTTGGCACGAGCAACGTTATCCCTCAAAGTCTTAAGAAAAAGAGTTAATGTATCACACAGGCTTAAACCGTTTCCCATTAAAGAAATTGCGTCTTTAAGTACAGTTAATGTGTTAGGTGCACGGAAAAGGAAACTGGAAATGGAAGACATCGAAATAAAGAAAAGAAAACTAGAATATACCGATAAGACAACTGCTATCAAGGAAGAGGAAGAGGCGATTGCGGATGTGCAGGCCAAGTTTACATATGGCTTTAAGCACAATGTAAGAAGAAATCTAGCTACGACTGGGAATACAATAAAAGAGCAGTGGTAAGTGGTCATGTGTGGGAGTACTGGCAGAAAACTACAGACTGGAGCATGTTTACTATGTTAAAGTACACACGAAAAATCTGTTTATCAAACTCCATTCCTCCTTGGAGCTGCTTAAAAAAGACACACACATTATATCGAAATGTGGTGGGCTCGATGTCATACACTTAGCTACAGAACAATCGTTTGCAGAGCTTAAAACCAACGGAATAACAACCTTTAATGGCAATTCGTTTGCAAAAGTTGTAAATTTAAAGTTCTATACCGTGGGTTAGCGAGCATTTCGCTCTCATTGAAATATATGGCCGAAAGAGTCAGCCTTCAGGAATTGTGAAACGAACCCTGTCGTCCAGGACCGGATGCCACAAAGGGCGCAGATTCACCACGAGATGGGGAAACTCACAGGCGCCTATTGTCTATTGAGGCCTAAGCGCTGTAATGTGCGAGTGACACAGACGAGAACCTGCGTCATAGCGAAACCCAGTAGAAGGCTTTTGTGGCCAAGCAGACGTAGCAGGGTTAAATATGGGGGACCTAAGATCGTCCATAAAGGGAAACATTTATGAAAACTATTTAATTTTGTAGTAGTGCAGGGAATTAAGCCACAGTAATTTTAATGTGCCATCCTCCATAAATTTTCATGGTGATCCCAATAAAACCTGAATACTGATCATATCTATAACAGTTTAGGATTTACTGTTAAAGTGAAATTCACAAGTTTTGTAATAAAGACCTGAATGCTAAAATCTGAACGCTTTAGTCGATCTTAACGATAGACATTTCATACAGAATCACATCATTAAAATGACAAATGTTGTAAATATCAATTCTGTAACTTCATTTGTTTAAAAGATATGGAAATTTAAATTCTCAGTATTCTCAGTTAAGCATCAGATCATCATTTCCTCCACACAAAACACAATGAACGAACACAGCATTACACTTTATTGAATCATTAGGTAATAGAAAACTTGTTGTAAAGTTTAGTGCATAATACTTACTTCCGTTCCTTATTTATTTACAAGAAAGCTACTGGCTACTGGCTGCTGGCCGTGATATTCAATGTTAAGAAGGAAATTGTATTGGTTTTATGTAAAAGAATTTAACGTTTATTATGTAATGGATATTATTGTTACTTTATTTAGAAAGTGAAAGTGGTCGAGCTTTGATTATTTAAATATATTAAAATGTAAAATAATGTAGAATAAGCTGTAGCCAATCAGATGGACGGCTTCAGGAAAGGGAACTGCCCTAGTCAGTTGAGCTATATTCGGAGCGCAGGAAATGCGTTCGGAGACAGGCAGAGGGCAGTTCTGGTCGAGACACCAAAGGGGACAGTTCGGCTGGAGACACCAAAGGAGACGTGAAAGCGGACGGTCGGTCCTTAGGTAGCTGGGAAGTTCGCGTTGTGTGGTATCGCGGGACTTAGTCTCTGAGCGGTGAGCAGCCGCGCGCCTGGTGTGAAATCTAGCTTTTCGCATAGTTAACGAGGTGGAGTATCGAACTTGTATTTCGCCATGAGATTGTCAATGATCGAACTGTGTCAAATGGATATGTGCTCGAGTGTAACAGTAACTCTAAATACAACCACTTTCGCTATTAGTTTGCTTTCTGAATAAACATTATTCTAACCAAATCGCAACTGTGTGGCCTACATAATTTATGGGTCGTTAATTTAGTTCCCGATATTATTATAACTTTGTATTTCGCAAACTTCCCATCAGCCAGACAATTTAACCAAGGGGTCACAAGTGTCTAATTTAGAACGTGTAATGCGACACGTGCGGTTCAACCCCTAGCCGAGTTTGAGCCAAGACATTTCGATGAAGAGGAACCGCATGTGAACCCGAACATCTTTGGGATGTTTGCGCTCAGTACCGAAATTTCGCAAGAATGTGCAGCAGAAGAACTTGCAGCTTACACCCGGGAGGATGCGGAGTGGTATAGTAAGTGCCATCAGGAAATAAGAGAAAAAATTAAATCCCCGATTGCTGTGGTCTAGAAGAACTGCCGGAATGAACTAATTGTTAAAGCCATAAAAGAGGTAGTTTTTCAGGAAAAAAATTAGATGTATACTGTAGTTCGAAAACATACCTTCTCTGTATTTGTCAAATTACTGGCTGGAGAAGGAATAGATGATTCATATGTGGATGTAAGTTACAAGTTAAAAATTAAATTGGACATTATTGAAACTACACCTAAGAAAAGTAAGGAGAGAGTTGTTTTCCGTGCGTAAATGTATATGCAAAAATTAATGAAAGATTCGGTACTAGAATATTTGCTTCTCTTATTGGCTAATCTACCGAAAATCCTAAGACATATCATATATTCAACGATCTATGTGCATTTATTTCGGATGTGGAAGTCAGTGGATGGATGACCTTGAAAAAGTACTTGAAACTAGGTAGTTGAAAGTACAGTGACCCCCTTTTCGTACCTACATGAAGCGATCGGAAGTTAAACAAGAGTATCCATGTCCTATGAAATGCAAATTATGTACTTCTCAGAGCATAATTCTCTGATTTCCCGACCTCTGAATTGTTTTTTTTTCTTCGATTTCTACCCCCTATTCCCGTTTCATAAACAATTTCCATCAACAATTTCTGTTAATATCACGTCCTCTGAACTGACAACTGATTTGTACAGCGAAAATTAGAAATTGCCGGTAAAATTCGAAATTCCCGCCAGTAGGGTAGGTTGGTGGAGGGAGGTGGGTGAGGAAGAGGGCGGCTGGCGCCCACGTGCAGGCTGAGATAAACACGTGACGTCATCCGGGAGTGAGCGTGGGCGTGGGCTTGGTCGGGGGCAGTGGTGGCCGAGGCGGGGGCGAGGGTGATTAATTGATCAGTTTAATTAATTTGCATATCAATTTGATATCAAAATTGCGCTCGTGCCACGAGCTCATCGCTACATCGGAGATGCTGTATCCCATCGCTCGTAGGCCGACTGTAACATAACGTTCAAACTCACGTATATCTTGATAATCTGCCATTGTACCAGCGGTAACCGATCTAACAACTGCACCGAAGACTTGCTTTATACAAGCGTTGTCGACCCCAGCGTCGTATTCTGCCTGTTTACATATCTCTGTATTTGCATACACATGCCTAGACCAGTTTCTTTGGCGCTTCAGTGTATATCATTAATGGTTACAATGTCTGTTTTTTTTTTCAATTTACAGTGTCTATATCTTCACAACATGTATGCATGCCCGAAGGACTTAAAAGCTGCGGACACTGTAAAAAAATGGTTCAAATGGCTCTGAGCACTATCGGACTTAACATCTGAGAACTTAGAACTACTTAAACCTAACTAACATAAGCACATCACACACATCCATGCCCGAGGCAGGATTCGAACCTGCGACCGTAGCAGTCACGCGGTTCCGGACTGAAGCGCCTAGAACCGCACGGCTACTGCGGCCGGCTGGACACTGTAAAACCACACACACTAATAATCAATGATGTGTCACGCATGCCTGATCGAAACTGTATTGTGAAACTGCATACACTGTATGAACACAGACATTGCAGCCATCAATGACGTATCCATTCCTCGCGGGCTAAAATGACGGTATAATATCCCTGTGTGTGATTAACGAATAGTGCGAACATATGGCTTCTGGACTCCGTGACATACCGAAGTTTGGATCGGTCCTAGAGAGGTGCTCGGATAGCCGAAGTGGTTAAGGCGGCCGCTCGCTACAAGCGGCTAGCACAAAATTTCACAAGTTTCAAACAGCTGACGTCAGTGTAAATAGTAGTATGCGAATCTATTTCGTTATGACTATCGTACGTTAACTTTTCTCCCGCAGATATAGGAGCGGCCCGTCCGATGAATGCTGCGCGTGGCGGAATACTGTCGCCTAGATAGAGCTGACACTTTTGGCTCGGAAGCACGAGTCCGCTTCTAGCAGGCAGCGAGGCGCCGTGGGACGCGTTGCGCAACGGACGTGTCGCCGCTTTCCGGCTGTGTCACTGCGTCGCTGTCCCTGCAATGTCGCCTGCGCTGTCACGGTCCAGAAAGAGGCTCTGCTTTCTCGGTATCTCCGCGTCGCATAGTTGCTGCCACTGAGCGGTTCCAACAGCTGCCCACCAACACTTCCGTTACGCAGCGTTTTTACGCACTAAAATAAGGCGTAAATTGTGCTTGGGTAATTAAAACTGCCCTTACAGTTAGACCTTCTCGGTGCGATAAACCTGTTTCGCACGTTCCTGCGTGTAAATCAGCCGCCAACAGTGTCGCGAGTGGGTCAGTGACGTGAATCACCTCTTGATTATAATGTAACCGTAACGTAACTACCACGTTGAATACAAGAGCGATTCATTTCGGTGTATATTGTGTATGTAGTTTCTTACCTTTATGCAGACTCACTCTACTGTGCTTGCGACATGGCTCTTGATCGCATGTTTTGTGGAATCGCGGGTATACTTATACCAACAAATGTATTTGGATTCAGAATGGACGACTATGAGGCCATACTTTGGGATTACACCCCTCCAACCCTCCAATATTTTCCACGCCTGCAAAACCCTGATCCTACCCATCCCCTGATCTGCAAATGTTGCACGGATCTTCGCCCCACGAAAGTCCTCAGAAAGCCTCGAACGCCATGAACTCCTCCTCGCTTTCCGCATCCGTTTGCTTCCACCACCTGGATGCTCTGCCGTCTCACCCACGTCGAACTCTTCCTGACCCACGTCGAACACCTCCTCATCTCCTCCGCTATCCGCAAAGTAGATTCCAGTCACCCCATTGTCTCCCCTCTGACCACCAAGCCCGGTATGCTGTCGCGATTTAATCTCCGTCCGCCCGTCCGCCTATACACTCTCCATATCCTATTCAAACGCAACTTCAGCAACTTCTTCTCTCAGACAATGAGGTCGGCCCGATATTTACCCTCCTACCAACTTTAAGTCTTCCCCACTCACGCCACTGCTCATCAGAACTCCTACCTCCTTCTCCTTCTCCTTCTCCATCCATCCCAATCCCTTTCTTCTTGCAACCACTGCCCTAGACACACAAAACACTGCTCCTCACCCTCTGTCTTTCCCATCGACTGTATTTCCCATTACGCAACGCCTACCTCTCATTTCCATAGTTTTCCTACCCCACACCTCTCAACCCTATGGAACAGACTTTTTCCTCTAGAAATACTTCTCACCCTAGTGCAGGTCTTTCAGATTGTAAGTATTATAATAATGTCGTGTGACGAGGGCCTCCCGTCGGGTAGACCGTTCGCCTTCTTTCGATTTGACGCCACTTCGGCGACTTGCGCGTCGATGGGGGATGAAATGATGATGATCAGGGCAACACAACATCCACTCCCTGAGCGGAGAAAATCTCCGACCCAGCCGGGAATCGAACCCGGGCCCTTAAGATTGACATTCTATCGCGCTGACCACTGCTTTTATCAAAAGAATTTCACCTTCCTGCACTGTGTTTTTAAAATGTATACGTTTTCGTGTTCTTAACTGTCCATCTTTGACTTTGAACTAAAAACAGAAAACAGCCCGAAATTTTGCTTCTATTTCTCATCATAATTTTTTTATTTTTATTTTTATTTTTATTTATTTTTTTAATTCGCTTGGGTGAAACGTGGAGAATCGTTTCGCTGACAGCATACACGCGCCCAAATGGGGCGAGGGGGATGAAATAACAATAAAAAAAACGGATTCAGACTGCTTGGAGCTAAGTTCCAGCGTGTTATGACAGGGCGTTGAGGAGTGGGCTTAAATATCCCACCATAATTCAAGAAGACAACGTCGGAAGCACAATCGCAATAATTATGCGTAACAGCCCTAAGTGCAATGCCTACAGTCAACAAAGACTTTAAGGCTGTGGACCCAATCCTCATCAAAATACTTATTTTCGTTGTTAGGGTTTTCGTTTGCAGTAAAAACGAGTTTCTCAATTAATTCTGTAAAACTGCGCAACGTGTTTTCATTCTTTAGTTTAGTGTGTGCTGATTTGATACTTTGTGGTAGATTAAAACCGTGTGCTGGATCGGAACTTGAACCCGGAACCTTTGTCTTTGACGGGCGAGTGCGCTACCGACTGAGCCAAGACGAAATGCAAAGGTTCCGGGTTCGCGTGCTGGTCCAGCACCAACTTTTAGTCTCTCGCAAAGTTTCAGATTAGCGTACACTCCGCTGCAGCGTGAACGTGACTGAAAACAATCCCCTAAGCTGTGGCTAAGCCATTTCTCCACAACCAGTAAACCCCCGAGTCCTTAAACACTGCGATACCAAGGGGGTGGGTGGGTAAGGGAGTGGGGAGCGGTGGACTCAATGCCCACAATCTGAAAATATTGTAATGTACTCAGTCGCATTATATTTTTAAATTTTGAAAAGTATTTATTGCTTTTAAGGAATTCTTCTACCTGATTCCATAAATGTTTCAGTTCAACTTAACACAAAAATTTAAGTCTCAGCAGCCGATGTCACTTTTCCCATTTAATGTCTCATTCTATATTTTCAAGTTCGGGACCTTACTTACACATTAACTTACACATTAATAGCTTTTTAAAAAGCATGTAGTGAGTAAAATTATTTTATTGTTGGCATAAAGTACGCGTTATGGGAAATGCGTTGGCATTACTAGGGTTAAAGAATCGAACTTCCACATATAAAAACGCATGTTTACTATACAAATGAACTAATGTCTTAGACATTCGACGTTAAGCAAGTACTGAAGAGAACGTTTAGAAAAGGTTTGAAATCATGTTTAAAGTTTGTTGGTAGTCACTAAGCGCTCTCGTTATCGAATACTGGATGAGTATAGTCTCGGTAATTTGCGCTCCGTTTTAAGCTAAAGCTAGTTTTTCATTGCTCTTAGTGTTTATAACGTCATATCTCCTGAACTGCGCACTGTACAACGACATAATTTTGCATGTACAATCAGTGGTATATATGGATACTGTATGCAAAATGTGTTGCGAACAGAATTAGTAGTAAAGGTGCAGTAAATTAAAACTTCACACCCCATGCTGAAGTTTTACTGCATGAACAGCGAAAATGCAGTACCGTAAGCGGTCATCTTTTTTCTTTTATCATTTTGTGACGGATGTCAGCGAGAAAAAGTTTCGCAACGGTTTGAAATCATGTGTTAAGTTTTCTGGAAGTCGTTAAGTGCTCTCATTCGCAAATAGTAGAAGATTATAGTCAAGATAGTTTGCGCACTGTGAGTTACACTGCCTCAAGAGACATACACAGCTTCCAACTGTAATACTTACCGTAATTGTGTTAGCCCTTTATATTACCTGTGAATGTGTAGATGATAGCATCCGTCAATTATTATATGAAATACTGAAATTCAAATTTTTGTTTCGCCTGGAAGACGTTAAATAGGCAACTTCCAACTGGGAATGTATGACTGTGCATCGGGTTTATCGTTCAGTAATATACACTGGAGCGCCAAAGAAACTGGTATAGGCATTCGTATTCAAATACAGAGATATGTAAACAGGAAGAATACGGCGCTGCGGTCGGCAACGCCTACATAAGACGACAAGTGTCTGGCGCGGTTATTAGATCGGTTACTGCTGCTAAAATGGCAGGTTACCAAGATTTAAGTGAGTTTGAAGTGGTGTTATAGTCGGCGTACGAGCGATGGGGGCACAGGATCTCCGAGGTATCAATGAAAAAGTGGGGATTTTCCTGTACGACTATTCCACGAGTGTACCGTAAACATTAGGAATCCAGTAAAACATCAAATCCTCGACATCACTGTGGCCAGAAAAAGATCCTGCAAGTACGGGACCAACGATGACTGAAGAGAATCGTTCAACGTGACAGAAGTGCGCCTTTCGCAAATTGCTGCATATTCCAGTGCTGAGCCATCAACAAGTGTCAGTGTCCGAACCATTCAACGAAACATCATCGATATGGGCTTTCGGAGCCCAAGACTCACTCGTGTACCCTTGGTGATTGCACGACACGCACCTTTACGCCTCGCCTGGGCCCGTCAACACCGACATTGGACTGTTGATGACTGGAAACATGTTGCCTGGTCGGACGAGTCTCGTTTCAAATTGTATGGAGCGGATGGACGTATACGGATATGGAGACAACCTCATGAACCCATGGAACCTGCATGTCAGCAGGGGAGTGTTCAAGCTGGTGGACGCTCTGTAATGGTGTGGGGCGTGTGCAGCTGGAGTGATATGGGACCCATGATTCGGTTAGGTACCACTCTGACAGGTGACACGTACGTAAGCAACTGATCATCTGCATCCATTCACGTCCACAGTGCATTCCGACGGACTTGGGCAGTTCCAGCAGGACAATACGACACTCCACACATCGAGGATGGCTACAGAGTGGATACAGGAACGCTCTTCTGAATTTAAACACTTCCGCTGGCGACCAAGCTCCCCAGACACGAACTTTATTGAGCATATCTGGATGCCTTGCAACGTGCTGTTCAGAAGATACCTCCATCCCCTCGTACTCTTACGGATTTATGGACAGCACTGCAGGATTCACGGTGTCAATTCCCCCCAGCACTACTTCAGACATTAGTCGAGTCCATGCCACGTTGTGTTGCGGCACTTCCGCGTGGTCGCGGGGACCCTACACGATATTAGGCAGGAGTACAAATTTCTTTGGCTCTTCATTGTAGATATTCGTTCTTCCAGGAGTGTTAGTCTCGCAGAATACGAAGGAGAACTTTCTGCGAAATTTAGAAAGTAGGAGAAAGGTAATGGAGAATGCGATGCTGTGAGGGAGGGTTGTGAGTGGTACAGCATTTGCTCGCGAACCGTACAGGTTCCGTGTTCACCATCACCACGACCATCAATCTTTTTTGAGTGGGTAGCAGTTCTCCTTTTAGGTCCACTGCAAGCTAACTCCTTTATTTCAGCGTACTTACTGACTTTCGCATTATGGTTCGTTTGAAAAATGTGCCAAAGGATCTACCTCGCGCTTTCTTTTTTGATGTTGACTCGCTACAACGTTTACAAGGAAGCGTTTGCGTTTTATGTGACATATTCACGCATGTCGTCTTCGTTCAATTGTTTTCCTTAACGTTCTTTCCTCGTCAGGTCTTTGAAAACTTCCTGGTTGGTGGTTATATCCATCTATTTTATCTGTGACGCGTCTCGGACAACACTTCAAACGCTTCAATCTACTTGTATTTCCTTTTGCGGTTGCTTCATGTTCCATCCGCAGCAGTTCCGCTTCTAAGCAGTTCTTTCCTCACTTACGTATTTATATTTTTGAGCAAAGCGTTTTCCTTTTATCGATTGATATTTCTTGCCTCCTTAATTATTTGTTCTGTATCTTCTGTGCTTCTTCGATCTTCCGCTATCTTGCTCGTTCTACACATTTTTATTCGTTACTGTTTGTAACCACATGTGATGAAACTTCTTATTGTGTGCATATATGTACATAAAAAAGTGCATTATACAGTTTTCGCTGCTGCAAGATGATGAGCAATCTGCACTGGAACATAATGGCGCAGATTCTTCATCGGCACCACCACCCCAAGGAAATTTCGTCAGGTGGGGAAACAAAAGGCGAAATCTGATGTAAAACGTGAACTAGCCGTCTGAAGATGAGCCTGTCGGTTCGAAACCGGTAACGGCGCTGATTAAATAAATAAATATCATTGTTAAAAGTGTCAGGTTGCTGTAATCTTTCGGCAGGGTCAGGGATTTTCTCTGCCTCGTGATGACTGGGTGTTGTGTGATGTCCTTAGGTTAGTTAGGTTTAAGTAGTTCTAAGTTCTAGGGGACTGTTGACCATAGATGTTAAGTCCCATAGTGCTCAGAGCCATTTGAACCATTTTTTGCTGTAATCTTTTCTGTAAGAGTCAACCTACACACTACAAAATAACACTCCATGTGCCAGTCGATTTTGCCTCTACGCTATGCAAATGTCTGTTGTCTGTGTTACGGTGTCAGAGGTGAACAATGAATGACAATCCGATATCTGATCGCAGCTTCCACCATTCTGTTCCTGACGGTACGTGGTGACCCTCAGCCCAGATTTCAGCTGTCATCATCCTATTCGTGAAAGCCAGTAAAACTATTCTACGATTTTCTCGTTGTAGAGTTCTGGAGGGAACTGTGCCTACTCTTCTTACCTCTCTATTTTGCTGATTTTCTCTCATCACCGCTTGTTGTACAGTAACTACATTACAGACAACTGATGTGTGACCTGTCAGTATGATGCTCCCATGTCCCTCGTGACAATGATTTGAATTTTCTTGAAGCCTGAAAGTTGGCGATTAGCTGCAAGCACACATCCTTTGTTGCGGTCTCCACGTGAAAAGTTGCAGTAATCTTGATAGATCGTCATCATGTGTCACGCTATTCTTCATCTGCAGCAAAGACTTATTTTCTGTACTGAATAATTAAAAATAAGGTATCGTATAAGGATAAAATTTTAATGCTAGTATCCGAAAGGCATCGAATCTCTGTACTGAGTAATTAAAAATAAGGTATCGTATAAGGATAAAATTTTAATGCTAGTATCCGAAAGGCATCGAATCTTGGAGTATCAGTTTGGCAGCGTTCGGACAATGTGTAACTATTTCCACTTCTATTAGTGTAGTTCCTTAGTAATGCGATAAGCTTCCTGTCTCTTATATGTCATGCAATGACTGCACCAAAGCAAACCCTCCTCAACATATCTTACGGTGGGAGTACTTACTTGATATTGACTGTAATGACTGTAGTGAAGTCACAGTACGCCTATTCTGAACTTGTATCAATTCGCACTCAGGAATCGTGGCTCATTATGTGTATTCTGAACCGCAAGTCCACGTGTGCAGTTTCACAGCTTCAGTCGAGCCTGGTGAGCAAAGATAACTTTTGATGTGATCAATAAAATATTGCTTGCTTACTTATTTATTCAGAGTGCTCTAGTTAACCGTATTATTACTATCCACCTCAGTAGCCAAGAAGACAACAACATGACTGTATAAAATCTTAATTTCAATCACTAGAAATGGGCGGGGGGTGGGAAAATTGACGATCAATCACTGCCTGCTGCTTGAATGATTCTGGCATTAATTTGGGAAAATTCATGGCAAATCCAAATAAGCTTGGCAAGGTCTGGTAACAATCATAAGTTCTCGAAAGAAGAACAATATATTCTAAATTTCACTGATGTCAATATGAATCATAGTTAAATGTATCTTATGCATTTCTTTGTGAATACACGTAGAGCTGCAAAGTGTGAGTAAATTAATGCATTGCATATTAGTCACCTTTATGATTCAGTATGACGAAAACTTGCGTATCTGCATACACTTTCGTTCAGAGTCGCGCCTCAAATGCTAATGCATCATTAGTCGTGACGGGAGAGAAAGATACCGGGTGGTTATAATTAAACTGACAGTGATATGAGTGTTGCTATGCGGGATGTATACATCGCAGGACGCTGAAAAGTCGAAGGTACATTCATTAACCGGTACGCTCGTCGAGTATGCTGAAAAGAATAATAGCTCCACTTTTTGCCACCATGTGAAAACATGTAAGCAGACAATGTGGTGTGGGTGCTGGACGTGGGGAGGAACGATCAAACACATGATAACGGTGGTTCTGGCACGTTTATTAGGAGATAGGCACAAGTTACAACATGGTCTCCCGACTCGCGACATGCTGCACCCGTAATACGGCGTTGTCAACGGTTTCTCACAGCATATCCAGTGTAATCATGTTATATGTCGTCGTATGCTGTACTTCAGATCAGGAAGAGTCCTCCCGGCCGCTGTGGCCGAGCGGTTCTAGGCGCTTCAATCTCGAACCGCGCGAACACTACGGTCGCAGGTTCGAATCCTGCCTCGGGCATGGATGTGTGTGATGTTCTTAGGTTGGTTAGGTTTAAGTAGTTCTAAGTTCTAGGGGACTGATGACCTCAGATGCTAGGTCTCATAGCGCTCAGAGCCACTTGAACCATTTTTGAGAAAGAGTCCAGATAAACTGCTAATAGACACGATGTTTCAGACATCTCCACAACCAGAAGGAGATCCTATAGAGTGCAGATGTTGCTCTACATCTAACAGGCCTGCGAGGTGTCATGTCCTCTAAGAAAAACGGACCGACAATGACGGAGCTTGTGAAACCACACCACACAGTCACCTAAGCTGAGAGCAGTGAATGTTGCCTGCGCGACATGTAGCGGTATAGAATAATTCTGTGTATCCGCGGCACTGTGCAGAATAAAATGTGCCTCGTCAATCCAAAGAATATTCCCCGGCCACGTGTCACCCATTCCCACGGGTTTCTACAAAGGACAAAGCCACGGCGTTGTAGCCTATCTTGCGGCTTCATTTGGTGCACATTCTGAACCTTGTAGGGATAACAGTGTAAAATGAACTGCAGAATATTTTGAACTGTTGAATAGGGGGAGAAAATTCCCGTGACAGAGCTCGAGAATTGGTTGCAGAGTTTGAGGTCTGTTCTGCACGGTCGGCTACAGCTACAGCAACTTCATCGACAACTGCCATAGGCAATGGCCGCCTTCCTTTCCCTGTTGCACCACCGAATTTCTTGCTCGTATTCGTTATCACATCTACTGCCGTGAGGCCTCTTCGCAGCTGTTTGTCGGCAGTACTCCCGCAATAAAGCGCTGCTATACAGCGTTCTGACAAAACAACTTTACCAGCAGTGCACGGTCTTTCTTCTCAATAGCCGCTGCGTTTCGTACAGAAAACGTCAGTCTTCTTAACCCTTTACACCAAAGTTACTTCACAAAAGAAATTAACACGCATCTCGAAGCGACATACATCATACAGACACCAAAATAGGAATTATGTCACATTTCGACTGCTTACAGCGCCATATTTTCCCCTGGTGGCAGAGAGTGGAAGTATTATTTTTTCACTGTACTCCGCGAGTGCACCGATTAATGAACAGGCGTACGACGCTTCAGCATCTTGTGATGTATATAGCCCGCACTGGAGCGCTTTGGACACTATGAGTTTAAATATAACCACCTGGTAGATAATGCTGTTGAGTCTACAACCAACCTTCAGTGACATCTAGTGCCTTACCACATTGTCAGCAACTTAGGACTCCATTGGCCCCATGTCTGCGTCTATGTACGAGGGTGAGTCAAACGATAATCTTAAATTTGTAATAGAAAATCGAAATTTCGCGCCGTTACCCTGTAAGTTGCTAAGCTTGCTACAAACAGCGTGCAGAATGGCCTGTAGGTGGCAGCATAGTGCAGATGCACACATACCGTCGCAGTATCAGTATAAAGATGGCCGCCCCAGTTGCGACTTACACCAGGGGAGAACAGCGTTATGTTATTCGGTTTTTGCGTAGTGAAGGTGTGAAACCTATTGAAATTCATCGACGAATGACGGTTCAGTACGGTGATGCATGTTTGTCACAGCAGCAACTCTACGAATGGAGTAGGAAGTTCGCAAATGGTGTGACTTCAGTGGAAGGTGCTCCTCGTCCAGGTCAGGCACAAGAAGTTGTAACTCCACACAACATTGCAGCAGTTGAAGCCATAGTGAAGGAAAACCGCCGAGTCACACTGAATGGCATTGCAGTATGTTTACCGATTAGTCATGGGTCAGCACACCACACTGTGCATAATGTGCTCCAGTTTCACAAAGCGTCTGCGAGATAGGTGCCAATGCAGCTGACTCCTGAAATGAGAGAACTACGTGTTGATTCTTCTCAAGAACTTCTTCGGCGCTTTGAACGAGAAGGTGATGGCTTCCTTGCAAGAATCGTTACTGAGGACGAAACCTGGGTTCACTTCCACCAACCGAAAACGAAGAGAGCGAGCAAGGAATGGCGCCATTCCTCGTCACCAAAACAAAGCAGGGAAGGTTATGCTGACTCTCTTTTGGGACGAAAAAGGTGTCATTTTGGAACATTACATACCTAGAGGGACCACTGTCACCAGTGCATCAAACACAGATCTCCTAAAAAATCATCTGAGGCCTGCAATCAAATCAAAACGACGTGGATTGCTGTCAGCAGGTATCCTTTTGCAACATGACAATGCAAGGCCCCACACTGCCCGTACAACAGGTGCAAGAATCACAGACCTGCATTTTGAGTGTCTTCCTCATCCATCATACTCACCAGACCTTGCCCCAAGTGATTTCCATATGTTTGGACCACTCAAAGACGCAATGGGAGGAAAGAAGTTCCGTTCTGATGAAGAGGTACGCCACGCGTTGCACGAGTGGTTGCGCGGACTACCAAAAGAATTTGTTCTAAAGGAATTTATGCACTTTGTAAGCGCTGGAGGACTTGCATTGAGCGTGGGGGAGATTATGTTGAAAAGTGATACAGAGCTTTTTACCACTTCTGCACAATAAACAATATTTAAAAAAATATGTAAGGTTTTCATTTGACCCACCCTCGCATATACTTTGTAAACCACTGGCACAAATATCATTTCGTCGTGGTGCTTTTTCTAGACCTGCGTGCAAGAAAGTAGTACGTTGGTCGACTCTTGTAGCAATGTATGTCCTGGGAAATTTAACAGTAAACTCTCCGTGTCAGCCAACACTATTTTGTAGTACAATGGGTGTCTCTGCAACGCTGCCGCACTTAGTAAACAATCTTGTGAAGAAATATGTCTATCTTTGTAGGATCTTCTCTCTCTCTCTCTCTCTCTCTCTCTCTCTCTCTCTCTTTCTTCTGTTAGTGCAACCTGAGAATGATGAGCAATTAAGAATTCGTTTTAAAAGAGTGATGTTGTCATACAAACTCTTCAACAAGAGCTTAAAACTGAACTCGAAATTTAGATAGTGTCGTGTAATTTATCGTTAAATTACAGAGTACGATAAAATTTCTGTCGCCAGTGGCAACGAAAGACCACTAATCCCGAGCTACTCAGTGTAAGAAGGATCAGTCTGGTGAACCGCAAGAACGGTACATTGAAGATGGTGGGTTTAGTAATCTGAGGGTTGCGGCCCAATGACTTTTTCCGCAGTGTTCCGACATCATGCTGCTGTGAAATTATTAAGCAAGGCAGTGTTGACAGTGGCGCGGTGCAGACTGTTCGCGCAACAGTGAGTTTGTAATTTGTGGCAGTGGTGGCGTCAGTGGAAACCACGGGAAGCACCGTTTGCAACTGACACAACGTCTGAAACAAAAGGGCAAACTTTTCGTGCAAGTCTGTCGAAAGTTCTGGATACAGTGGATAGAAACGGAAACCTGTTTTGTTAATGACGACATTTAAATACGTGACAAGAGACTAATCGAGTAGTATGAACTTGGAAAAATATTAACCTGTCTCCTCAGAATCGAGTGTTCTGCAAGGTTCGCAGGAGAGCTTCTGTAGAGTTTGGATGGTAGGAGACGAGGTACTGGCAGAAGTAAAGCTGTGAGGACAGGGCGTGAGTCGTGCTTGGGTAGCTCAGTTGGTAGAACACCTGCCCGCGAAAGGCAAAGGTGATCACATATTGCACAAACCAATACGAGGTATAATTTATACT